>NC_136513.1:93574054-93594054 GCF_053919585.1 Euprymna scolopes
TACACACACACACAAATATACACACAAATATACGTGCATACATACATGCATAAAAGCATGTATCACATATACAAATCAATATACAGACATAACGAATATACACATATACACATATAGACACAAACGCAAAAACACACATACATGTGTATACACATACAAGCATAAAATGCCACATAGAAAAAGAAATGAAACATAACACATGTACGTGTACAGATATACATACATACATTGCTACCATTGTGCGCGCGAAACGAATGCGCATGCTCCGAAGTGCGCACAGAAATCCAAAGTATTTCGAACGACCTCCGTTACGACTATTTCAAGTTTCTACTTTCGGCTCCCTTTCCCGCTCGAATGGATTCCAAATGGTTCCTGACGATCATGTTGAGTTATCGAGTTATTAAGTATAAATATATTTTCATAGGCTTCTTAAACGAACCGGAAACTCTCTTTTTATCCAACAGCTGAAAATATTTAACTCTTTTTTTTATATCTACGAGTCATCACTTCTCAAGGACGAAAGCCACTCGAGAATAAATAAACATTGCCAGTTGGATGTGGAACAATGCTATGAATAAATTTGAAACCGACGAATGGAATTGACAGAAAATTCCATGAGCAGAGTTTCTTTCTCAGAACTGTCCGTCTGTGGAACTATAATATGGTCGTCTTCAAATCTGATGTCAATAAATTCCTATTGGGTCATCCTCTAAAATAATGTAAGCTCTTTCCAATTTCCACCGTAACTGATCATATTGTCTCACCATCTACCTAACACCAAACCTTTATACCAGAGTGGCTTCCAGGCCTTGATAAGTGGTGCCCCCAAGCAGAAAAAAGAGGACGGCTCGACAAATACAAGGTAGAACTATAAAATTGTCGCCCTAGAAAAGACTACATGATTCCATTTCCGTTCGCTGAAAACCGATTTTCTTTTTATGCTGCATACCATCTACTAGTTGGTCAGTTGTGTACAAATCTCAAGAGGGATATCATGCCTGAAAGTGACACAATGTTCAACGAGCGAGATCGGAGATGCGCCGCTGTACAACTCATGCTCTCTACCGATCTAAGTTATGACAACAGGATCATTGCCAGCACCCTTAAAATACATCGGTGGGTTGCCACGAATAACAGAGGCGTGCCCAGGGTGATGAAAACAAAGTTTCCGGCCACGGTTATGGTCTTTGGTGTGGTTCCAAGTGGGGGTCACATTATGCCACCTCACATCTTCGAAGTCGACTTGAAAGTCAACACCAAAATGTACGTAATTGTGCTTAAGAGTGTGATTATCCTCTGGTGCAATCAGGTGGCCGCTGGCAGATCCTAGATGTGGCAGCAGGACTTGGTGCCGGTCCACAAGTCCAAAGAGACCCAGGCTTGGCTTCAGAAGAAGTACTACGATTTCGCACCTTTCTCTCACTGCCCTCCTCCTCCCCCGACCTGAACCCGCTGGATTACTTTGTTCAGTCATACGTCGAGAACATCACCTACATGACCTCCCACAACATCAAAGACAGCTTTATTGCAGCTATCTGCCAAGTATTCGCCGAGCTCCCGCCAGCGCTTGTAGTAAAGGCATGCTCCTAGTTCCTGACCCGTATAAGGAGGTGATTGAGGCTGAAGACGGCTACATTAAATAGATGTCAGCTCAACTACATAATCAAGTTATCTGAATTGATTTTTTTTTCAATAAAAGATTCAAAATAAAGCTGTAGTGTTGTTTTCTTTAGGGCGACATTTTCATCGTCCCCCCCCCTGTATTTAATGAAATTGGACTTGAAAATGACTATGTTGCAGCCTGATGAAAAGCAGTTTTTATAAAAGAGGTCACCACTTATCAAGGCCTGGGGGTCCACTCTAGTGTAAAGATTGTATGATGTAGATAGTGAGACATGATCAGTTATGATGGAACTTTGGTAGGTTATACATTATTTTATAGAAGGGCTCAATATGAATTTATTTGAAGACTGCTATGTTATAGTCAATCGGGAAGCAGTCACGCGGTATTGCGTTGTAGTAATGTGTTTCACTGATAAGATGTACTTCTACGGAAATGTTAGGTTATTACGCAACTCTTTGCAAGGGTATTTCACTCTCTCTCTCTTCCTCTCTCCCCCTCTCTCTCTCTCTCTCTCTCTCTCTCTCTCTTTCTCTCTCTCTCTCTCGAAACTAAAATAAGGACAATATTTTTTACTTATACGTCACCACTTATCAAGACCAACGGCCACTCAGGGAGAAAGTTGAGTTAGATGGACTGATTGTTGGGTGAATGATGAATAATATTATGAGAGGATCGAAAATGAGCTATGTTTAAATAAATAATATTAATAAATTTTACTTAATTTAAACAAGTTTTAATGAATGATATTATGGGAGGATTGGATTGAATTAAGTTTTATTACTTATGAGGACGGTTTGATAAGTGTGTGTTGACGCTGGATTTGAAAATGACCGTGTTGTAATCAGCAAAGAAGTAATCCGGTGGTAATGTGTTGCACGGATGGGAAGGATGTTTTTATTTGGGAGGGGGATAAACCTGTTTCATAGAAATTCCATCAAGTTTTACGTACAAAAAGGAAGAAAGAACAGTGCTTTCTACTAGTGATAGTAAAATGAGTTCTCGCTGTGAACGTTTTGAATAGAGCAACCAGTGATTATAGCTCAGTCGATGTTAATCAAATTTATGTTTTGCCTTTGTAACGTGATCAATAAATAAGCATTGAAGACAGCCTTGTAACTTTGTAACGTGATCAATAAATAAACATTAAAGGCAGCCTCGAAACTTTGTAACGTGATCAATAAATAAGCATTGAGGACAGCCTTGTAACTTTGTAACGTGATCAATAAATAAACATTAAAGGCAGCCTCGAAACTTTGTAACGTGATCAATAAATAAGCATTGAGGACAGCCTTGTAACTTTGTAACGTGATCAATAAATAAACATTAAAGGCAGCCTCTAAACTTTGTAACGTGATCAATAAATAAGCATTGAGGACAGCCTTGTAAATTTGTAATGTGATCAATAAATAAGCATTGAAGGCAGCCTTGTAACTTTGTAACGTGATCAATAAATAAACATTAAAGGCAGCCTCGAAACTTTGTAACGTGATTAATAAATAAGCATTGAAGGCAACCTCGAAACTTTGTAACGTGATCAATAAATAAGCATTGAAGGCAGCCTCGAAACTTTGTAACGTGATCAATAAATAAACATTGAAGGTAGCCTCGAAACTTTGTAACGTGATCAATAAATAAGCATTGAAGACAGCCTTGTAACTTTGTAACGTGATCAATAAATAAGCATTGAAGGCAGCCTTGTAACTTTGTAACATGATCAATAAATAAGCATTGAAGGCAGCCTCGAAACTTTGTAACGTGATCAATAAATAAGCATTGAAGGCAGCCTTGTAACTTTGTAACATGATCAATAAATAAACATTGAAGGTAGCCTCGAAACTTTGTAACGTGATCAATAAATAAGCATTGAAGACAGCCTTGTAACTTTGTAACGTGATCAATAAATAAGCATTGAAGGCAGCCTCGAAACTTTGTAACGTGATCAATAAATAAGCATTGAAGGCAGTCTAGAAACTTTGAAACGTTATCAATAAATAAACATTAAAGGCAGCCTTGTAACTTTGTAACGTGATCAATAAATAAACATTAAAGGCAGCCTCGAAACTTTGTAACGTGATTAATAAATAAGCATTGAAGGCAGCCTCGAAACTTTGTAACGTGATCAATAAATAAGCATTGAAGGCAGCCTCGAAACTTTGTAACGTGATCAATAAATAAACATTGACGGTAGCCTCGAAACTTTGTAACGTGATCAATAAATAAGCATTGAAGACAGCCTTGTAACTTTGTAACGTGATCAATAAATAAGCATTGAAGGCAGTCTTCTAACTTTGTAACATGATCAATAAATAAGCATTGAAGGCAGCCTCGAAACTTTGTAACGTGATCAATAAATAAGCATTGAAGGCAGCCTTGTAACTTTGTAACATGATCAATAAATAAACATTGAAGGTAGCCTCGAAACTTTGTAACGTGATCAATAAATAAGCATTGAAGACAGCCTTGTAACTTTGTAACGTGATCAATAAATAAGCATTGAAGGCAGTCTTCTAACTTTGTAACATGATCAATAAATAAGCATTGAAGGCAGCCTCGAAACTTTGTAACGTGATCAATAAATAAGCATTGAAGGCAGTCTAGAAACTTTGAAACGTGATCAATAAATAAACATTGAAGGCAGCCTTGTAACTTTGTAACGTGATTAATAAATAAGCATTGAAGGCAGCCTTGTAACTTTGTAACGTGATTAATAAATAAGCATTGAAGGCAGCCTCTTAACCTTGTAACGTGATTAATAAATAAGCATTGAAGGCAGTCTCGAAACTTTGTAACGTGATCACTAAATAAACATTGAAGGCAGCCTCGAAACTTTGTAACGTGATCAATAAATAAGCATTGAAGGCAGCCTTGTAACTTTGTAACGTGATCAATAAATAAGCATTGAAGGCAGCCTTGTAACTTTGTAACGTGATTAATAAGTAAGCATTGAAGGCAGCCTCTTAACTTTGTAACGTGATTAATAAATAAACATTGAAGGCAGTCTCGAAACTTTGTAACGTGATCAATAAATAAGCATTGTAGGCAGTCTCGAAACTTTGTAACGTGATTAATAAATAAGCATTGAAGGTAGCCTCGTAATTTTCGCTTCCCTTTTTTAGTCCTTTAGTTCTCACATTCCATGAATGATGTTTTCGATTACGTGGGAAAAAATGTCTGTTTTCTGGGTCGGTATTTATCCATATAATACATATCGTTGACTATTTTTTTTTTTTTTAATTTAAAGTGGTATTTTTAACTTCTTACATCAAGTGATTTCATGTCTTGTCTGGAACGATTTCCGTTTTAAAAAGATCAACGAACAAACGCAATCACCGAACAAACACAACTTCATAAAATATCACAAACGAAATGGCGTCGCATCGTTTTGTATCACGAAAATGGTCGTCTTTCTACGGAGATTAACGACATGTAACAATGTCTATGAAATTGAATAAATTCTTCTTGAGCGCAAATTAAATTGCTTGAGTCAGAAGTGATGCTTCTGAATTGTTTGAGATGAGGATTGACAATTTGTATCACTTGGATTATTCAGACTCCTGTTCTTATCTTTAGTGTTATTCTCATAATGTTTTGGCCGATGTAACCTCCGACCTTTATAGCGCGTATCTTATTAAACGCTAGAATCTTTCTGTCGAACTCTTGACGTAACGGATAAAATATTAAGCAAAATTAAGTTCAAAGCAACAGTCTCTTGGAGGTTGAAGGTTCAATCCTCGGTGCGGGCGATATTAAGAATACAACTGAGATTAACTTAAGACTTCTACCCGATCGTGGCTGACAGAACGAGAACACGCTACCCCCGTTGATAAAAATACTGAGTTCCGTTCGAAATTTCGCGCAGATTCCTGAGTTCGACAGAAAGACTGCCAAGTTCGACAAGACACGCCTGAAGAAGGTCGAAGGTTACATCGATTGAAACGTTGTGAGAATGACACTCAAGATGAGAACAGTAGTCCGAAGAATCCAAATAATATGAATTATCAATCCTCATCTAAAAATTTCAGAAACAGAAAACATAAAGACAGCAAACCAACAATTATTGGGCTACTTAAAGTAAAAGTACCGTATGATTCGTCATCCATTCCTACTTTCAAAAAAAAAGGCCATCCATGAAATCGTTAATAAAATTTAGAATTCATTCTGCAATCAAACCATATTTATTACCCGTAATCTTCATTATACATCTGACTTGTTTACCAAGTCTTAGTCTTGAATATCCTACAGTTTTTGTTTTATCGCCTTTCAATGCATTTTAAAGTATCACATGGAAACTGCTTGTGAATTTAATATTTTCTTTGCCTAGGATGAATGCCGCATCAGGTACCACATAAAGGTACCGGGTGGTGACGTCACCATTCGCGCTAGTGTGACAGAGCGCGAACGCGCGTATGCAAATACATGTGAAATAATTCGCCGGTAAAGAAAAAAGACTACGAAAACGAAAAAAGAGTTCGTTAGAGAGAGGATCTCGTTAGAGCACGTTCGAGAAGACGCTCACGTGAAGTTCTTTTCTGTTCTTTGTCTGCTTTACGACTGAAGCTGCAACATGTTGGTTCCCGGACAACGTTACACTAGAATAAACAGGAAGGGTAGCATATTTTTATATATTATTCTCCGGGTTTTGTTAATTCGACACGGCCGACATTTTCAAATTAACTCTTAGCGTTTCCGACGTATGTCCGTAAATTGAGATTTAACGTTGAACGGTTGGATGCACCGAATTATCTGATTTGAGATTACTGGAAACTTTACGACCGAAGAAACATTCTAAATTTAGGTCAACTGCATTCGTTCTTAAATGGCCACGATTTACTCCATTAAGATTAAAATATTTATAAGTTCCCTGCGATGCAACGTTTACCCCCAACTTAGAGTTGACCCGCAATGTTTCGAAACAATGACTTTGAAAACTGTGTTTCTTACATATAAGTAGAATTTAGAGGATAATTTAGAAAGTAGTCTTAAAGTTTCATACGCTTACCATAAACTGTCAATAATAGACGGACAATCATCAAAGAAGCGTAGAGAACTTGAATGCCTACTAGACACTGCCTGCGAAAGTTTAAGGTCTTTCTGTGCAAGGGTTTGTTAGGATAACCTGTCATAAGGACACTTTTCTCTAAAAGTAAACCTTTGCTAAAATATTCAACATCGCATCGAATTCGCAGTCCAAATAAAATCTCCTCGGTGTGTCTAAACATCACTGGCTTTTACAAAAAATGTGCACCTTCTCCGAATGATTTTACTCCAATTAGCAACACGAAGCTGGATACTCCACCAGACTAGATCAATTCTTGTTCTGGAATCCGATATAAGACCAAGCGACCACAATAAAGTTACAATATATTTAAATGATCAATTGAGGGGTGGAAAATAATGCTCTCAACTTCTTTACTAACTTAGTATTTGAAAGGTAAAAGACAACTGCATGGAATAGTCCTTGATTTCTGAGAACTTTGACTGAAGTACAATGAAACAAGAGAATGTAATCGATAATATAAATATCACCAGTCTGTTTAAATGTATGTACGTATGTGTGTATGTGTGTATGTATGTATGTATGTATGTATGTATGTATGTATGTATGTATGTATGCCTAAAACATTCGACAGAGGCGACGGATTTTCACGAGATCGGTATCATTTTGAAGCTCGACTCCCCGGACGACAAATATCGAAAAATTGGCTAAAAAACATTAATTCCTTCACCTTCAATTGAGTACTTTTCTACATGGAGGGTCGCTTTTTTGCTGACATTTTTTGCAAGTCATGCAACCCTCGACGTTATTTCGACCGCCCATGACGTCTCAACCACGGTAGTCATATCGGTAAGGTAATTTTTTTTTTTCACCTTTTTTTCTTGCGTGTTACGAGTTTGAGCCTGCTTACTACTCGTTTTTTTTTTTTTTTGCGCTTGTGGGAGCTGAAAACTCCCAGCCTAATTCGATTGTCGCCACTTTAACTCAGAAGAGCGACCTAGCTACGTCACTTCCTGTTCCCCATATTTCTTCCTGTTTTTTTAAATTGTGTTTTTTGTTTTGTTTTTTCTTTCTTTTTTTAGTATATTTCGCTGATTATTTAACATTATATATATAATATAATATATAACATTTGCGACATATATATATAATATAATATATATAACATTTGCGACAGTGAGAACGTTTCAATGTTTTTGGGAACAAAGATTGTTCAGCGTTCGTTAGGTCACCATTTGAAGAAATATCAGGTCGGCGGTCTACCAATCTGTTGGGGACAGGATGGTCTGCTGTGTGATAGACGACCCCGTCCCCATGTGTGTAATGGTGTATGTATTTAATGGTAGAGGAATTGAAAAGACAAAAGGTCGCATAATGTTATATATCAGCGAAAGAAATGCAATTTATTTGCATAAATATACATGAAGAAGTGATAGAAAGAATGAGAGTTCATTGAGAGATGAGTAACGTTACTTGCAGTTGATTAATTTCACGATATTATATAAAGCAGAGTTGTATGCGTATGTATGTGTCTGTCTGGCTAGAAAAGAATGGTTTGAAGAAAGAGGTATTTGAGGAGACAGAGAGGAAAACGAGAGAGGGGAAAGAGAAAAGGATAGAAAGATAGATAAAATGATAGACACTAATTGAATATATATATATATATATATATATATATATATATATATATATATATATATATATATATATATATATGATGATGAAAATAATGGAAATAGTATTCCGACAAATAGAGAAATAAAAAGGAACAAACCGTATTATAATAATACGGTTTGTTCCTTTTTATTTCTCTCTCTGTCTCTCTCTCTCTTTCTCTCTCTCTCTCTCTCTCTCTATATATATATATATATATATATATATATATATAGATAGATATATAGATAGATAGATATATATATATATAGATAGATAGATAGATAGATAGATAGATATTTTCTTAAATCAACCCAGCCTTGTTTTAAATTCTTCCATTTCTTTTTCGACGCCCATCTTATCTTTCTTTTAATAATATTATTTGAACTCATTCACTTTTTCCTTGTGAATTTATGAATTATTCCACGAATTTCTGTCTTTTGGATTACTTTGGATCGTCTTCCGATTACGCGATTCCCTTTGATTTTACTTGTGGAAATGGAAATTTAATCAACTTTTTTGGATTTTACCGTTAATGGATATTTTACCCTTCACCAGACCATCCATTCACGTAAAATCACCTTTTTCTTCAGACTATTCCCTCTGCTTCACTATTTGTTACCAATTAAGATCTATGACTTACTTGTAGTTTTATTAAATATTTTGCAAGCAAAATCCGATCCTGCATTTTGCTAAATCCTACCCTCTGATGAGAAGGAAAGTATTTCTTCAAAACTCCATGGATTAAGGTCTATCCACTTATTTTGTGCTTCCTTTTTTTAAATTAAATTTTTTTAACTCTTTTTCAAAGTGTTTTTAACATGTTTTATTAACTACTTGTTCTTATATATATATATATATATATATATATATATATATATATATATATATATATATGTCTACTTAAAAGTGAAAAAACTAAACACCCACAAATTGGTATATTCATGATCGGCGTTGCTCTCGATGAATAATATTTAAAATTTAAAAATATATTAATTCTTTGGAGGTTTCTTCGGAGGCGGTTTTTAACCATTCCATCTACTAATTTGAAAAGAAAATTCCGACTCATTCCTCGATGATTCAATTATATAAAGGAAAAATGTCTGTGTGTATGTTTACAGAGAGGAATAGGCTTGGCAGAGAGAAAGAGGGGTTAGAGAGAGGGAAGGGGAACTAGGAGACGGAAAAAGAGAAAGTAAGAGCGAGAGAGAAAGAAGTTTTAATCGAAATATGTAATATTTTTTGTTCCGTGCAACGCTGAGTTGCTTTGTGGGTAAAAATTTAATCGATGGAGCTAGCTTGCTCTTTTCCCGTCAGCCATGACTAGATAGAAGTCTTAAGTAATTGTATTCTTAATATCACCCGAGTTGAAGATTGAACCTTCAACCTCCAGAAAACTGTCACTTTTTTTCTACTCATGTTCACTCCCAAACAAGGCATATCGCCACTCGGACGTAAGGGACTACTATTTGGGACCATCTTTAAGGGGAGTGAGCAAGATGTCGGAAGGAAGTAGAATGCTTTCCCGCATTTAAGGACCTCAACAGTGAATAGGGTGTGGTTTTGTAGCTAAGCAGGTGTGTGGGGGTGTGTACGCCGACAGGGCATAAGCAGAGTTTCTCTCCTAAAACTGCTCGTCTGTGGAACGCAATACCATGTCTGCTTTTCAGCTGACTATAACACGGTCGTCTTCAATAAGGAATAAATTATTATTGAGTCGCCTGTATTTTTTTTTTTTTTTTTTTTACACAGTGATCACCACTTATCAAGGCCCGGAAGCCACTCAGGGATAAGGGTTAATTTGCATAATCTAGCCTTACCCAAGTTCCACCGTGACTGATCTTGTCTCCATAACACTTAACACTTATCCTTGAGTGTCTTCCGGGCCTTCATAAGTGGTGACCCTCTAAGTGAAATGTTTTTTTTAATAAAATAAAAATAAAAAAAGTTAAGCTTAAGTGGTCTTAATAAGAAAATAAAATTCATGGTATCTTAATTAATTGATGTCTAATGACTATGGCTGTGACAACAGCATATTCTTTTCATTCTTTTGACTCTAAAGTAAGACACAGTCAATCAACCAAGAACCACATCAGTCTATATAAAAAACATATAAGATATTAACGGATATATACTCAAGAGTCAAAACAATGAAAAGAATATGCTGTTGTCACAGGCCTACTAATGATTGCATAAAATCAGTGCAAATCTGAAATATTTGAATTTTCAAATAAAAGGTTGGGCTAATTTTTTTTAAATACTCTGGAAGAAATTGAAATTAGGTGAAAATTTATTAATTGATGCATAAAGCCTGCTGTAAGACTCTCATAAATATCACAGTATCTGGATCGTTATGAAGAGAACTTCCATACCTCTTTTACAACCTTTCCATAAAACTTTATAAAACCAACTGTAGCCAACATTTGGACTCATTAAGTCTCGAAGCTGTGTTCAGAAACTCATACTAGAATTTGAAAATTTTAGCTGTTCGGAAACTTAATTCTTGTAAAATCATCATCTCAAATAATCGAATTCTTCAAGTTTCAACTATCGCCTATAATCCCCAAGGTAATGTCCCATCATCCACCTGACAAACGCATTAATCCTTATCCTCGAGTGGCCTTTAGCTCTTGATAAGCTGTTAGTCATTAGTAAAAATGATTCTCCCAACGTAATATCAAACAAGGTTGTGATAGTTGTCTGCCTAACAGGTTGCTTAGCTTCAAGGGGAGAACTTTTCTTATACGTCCATCTTTAGTGACATTCATGTTCTCTCTCTGATCCAGGGGTCGGACACTCCAATCAAGTCACGCTATATTTTTGCACAATATCACATGTACCTCGGTCATTGATCTTTTGTACGATCTCACTTATTTGTTTAGATTGGACTTGCAATCTTTCAATGACACCTCATACACCACAAAGATAAAAAATAAAAAAAATTGTTTTGCTTGTTTCTGAATTTTTCAGTGCATTAACAATGCCGATTTTTTTTTATTTAATAAACGTATTTATTTATTTAAATTGTTTTTTTTTATCTATATAAGAGAGCCTTCTTCAGGGAAATACGGACAATATTTTTTCGTTGTCTATATTTCCCCTGATCAAGATTCTTATATGGCGCGAAAATTAGAATTTAAATAAATAAAACATTTCTCATCTAAAAACACAAAACTCCCATCAACAATAGATCTGAATTTAACTCCCCTTTCATTATATAACTACTTTATCCTATAGCTTTCCCAAAAGTGTTTTTTTGTTTCATGTATATGTGTGTATGTGTGTGTCTAATATTACGTTGTGTCCATTACGACATATAGTGAATTTAACAAGCGTCATTACCGTTGTTACTTCCAGCCCAAATTAAAATACTAACTGATTTACCATTCGCTAAAATTAAACCAAATAGTAAATTAACAAATAAATAAAAAAGAAGAGTGAAAATGACGATAATAATAATGATGATAATAAATAAGGAAACATTATGCATTAGTATATACAAATAAGACAATCATTAGAATGCAAAACTAATTAGGCTTTAAAAAAAAAAATAAGTCCTATTTCTGCTAGACATATCAACTGATCCTACTTCCGGTTCCGATATTTTTCAATTTTTAACGATATTCGTTGATCCCATTGTTTGAAAAAGGAGATCATATTCTCGAAATATTTTTAAAAAATTAATCATCCTGGTTATATCAAACAGTATGTTCATATTTATTGATTTGTATTTGTGATTGTTTTGAAAAATAAATACACGAGGATAAACATAACTAAAAGACTTTCGTTCGATTTCCATTTTTTTTTACAAGGTGATCACCACTTATCAAGGCCCGGAGGCCACTCAGGGATAAGTGTTATTGCATGTACAGTACGTTAGTGTGGGAGTTTAATAAAAATGTCTACTTAAGGGGGCAGTTCATCAGGAATTTGTTTACGTTGGACTTGAAGACATCCAGGTTGTAGTCAGGTGGGAAGCAAGCAGACTGAACAGAGTTCCACAGTCGTGCAGTTCTAAGAAAGAAGCTTTGTTCATGGAATCTACGTTTTGATTTAGGCACAGATAAAGAGTGGGGAAAATTTTTGACAGTGGTTTCAGCTAGACGGGTGTTTTTCGTAAAAGATTTGCGGGGGGGGGACTAGAGATTGGAGTTCAGACGAGCACCTTCCATGGAAATAACGATAAAACAAAGATAGGCTCGCAACGTCTCTTCTATGGGAGAGAGGTTGCAGGGAAGAGAAAAGGGCATCGTCCACTAAGCCACGAAGTTTATTTTGTACTCTGTCAAGGCAGGATAGGCTGTTTTTAGCAGCTCCTGCCCAGATATGGCAGCAGTATTCCATCCTTGAACGTACTTGGCTTTTATATAGATAGAGAATTGCATCAGTAGTGAGATATCTTCTGGAGCGGTAGAAGGATCCCACCATCTTTCCAGCGACCTTGGCAACAGACTTGATGTAAGTGTTCCATTTCAGATCAGGAGTAAAGGTCAGGTCTGATACTATAGAGGACACATCCCTTTTAAACATGGAATGCAGAGGTAGATCAGATATGAATGTACAGAAGCTATCCCAGTCAGCCATTGAGTATCGGTATACAGTACGGTGGAGGGGTACGTCTAGGGACTTATTACATTTCATTTTTATCTTAACTGATACGACGGAGTGGTCGGAGGATCCTAGAGAAGAAAGAACGGAACATGAACATAGCTCAGGGGAAGTGGAGAGAAAAAAGTCTAGAAGGCTTGCATACTGACCTGTAGTATCGGGCATTATTCATACGCCAAATCACTTGAACGCCCGGTTCTCGTCATTGCTATAGCCTTCTTATTTTGCTTAGTTCTCTCCCACGGCAGGAATTTAGACATTAGCATGGGAAAAGCACCCCTGAGGAGGGACACTCTGACCTGAAAAATGTGCTTGGGTAGCCCCGTCAGTATTCTCCGGTGAGGGCGTCCCAGGTGATTAGCAATAAACTAAACCTGAGAGGGTGGACCTGTGTTCAGCCTATAGCCTTCTTATACTCCTCCATATTTGTAAATAAATATATTTATTTAAAAAAATATATACATTTTGACTTGTTTTTGAACCTTTATAATACCTCATAACTTTATATATAAATTGATATTAATACACATTGGTCTTCATTATAGAATAGCAGATTAAAACGAAATGTATACAAGTGAACGAGTGTTTTTTTTGTTTTTTTTTTATCTGTTATTTGTTTTGTTTGGGGGGGGGGGGCTTTTTTTCTTTCTTTTTTTTACACGCGCAGGAAAGTTCCACCGGAACCTGACAAGTCTTTATTTTTCCGCGCATTTTGTGACGTTTCTTCAAATGTAAAAACGGCATTGGTCGTCGCTCTGGTTTTCGTAAATGGAAACCAGACCCGCCAAGATGGTGCCGTTTGATAAAAGACAGTTGCTCGTTAATTACTGGAATCTCAGACGAAATAAGACAGAAAGCGTCCTCGGATCTCTTTGAGAGGCGCTGGCAGTTTATCGGCCAGTTACTCGGTCTGTCACACAGATTGATTGGGCCGATCTTAGGTACGTCTACTCTTCTCTACAAGAATCGTCTGTCACGTTCTGTCTGTAATGGCGCTGTCGTTGATAATTAATTTTTCTTTTTGTTTTTTTTTTGTTTTTTTTTGTGTTTTGTTTTTATATATATTATCATTAGTATTGAGAAGAGATAAAAGAAGAGGGAAAGCAAGAAAAAGGGGTATTTTGTTTATTTGTCACGATTAAGTCGGTTTCTTATGCGTTTTTGTCGGTTTCTTATGCGTAAATGACAAAGATCTCTCTAGTTCTCTCTCTCCTCTGATCTTGATCACCTGGTGCAATACGGACAGGAGTGGTTGGTTAATTTTAATGCATTTAAACCCAAGCTTTTCTCTTTCCATCATCAACACTCTGACTCCCGCCTGGCATCAATTGAAATAAATGGCTCTCGTCTGGAGGAGTTCCATGTTTTGAAAAGCTTCAGAAGCTGACCTTTACTCCTGATCTAAATGGAACACGTACAACAAATCGGTTGCTAAGGTTGCTGGGGAAATGGTGGAATAGTTTTACCGCACCAGTAGATATCTCACTGCCGATGCAATGCTCTAGTTGTATAAGAGCCAAGTACGTCATAGGACTGAGTACTGTTTCCATATCTGGGCAGGAGCTGCTCGAAGCTTCCTATCCTGGCTTGACAGAGTTTAAAATAGACTTCGTTGACGCTTTTTTCTTTTCCTAAAACCTCTTTTCACAAAAGAGACGTTAGGAGCCGGCCTCTGGTCTATCGTTATTTTCATGGCAAGTACCGTGGCTACCGAGAAAGAAAGCCGATGCATATGACAGCGTAACGTCATTTCCTAATTAAGTTGTAGGTATAGACAGCTTCCGGTATTCAACCACGTGGTCATGCTAACAGGCATAAAAAAAATATGACTACCAATATGTGTTACCGATTGTCCATGTATGTTCTAAAAAGAAAGAACAATTCTCTCTGATAATAATTATTATAATTGCACATTTGCGATAATTTTAATCAAAATATCGTAAGTGAATTCGTGATTGAATTTTTATTTTTATCGGAGAAAGTCGAATATTTCATTTTATTTATTATTTTTTTTTTTTACTGCAAAACAAACAATTTTTATATAATATTTTTCTCTCCGTTCTTTTAATAATAAATAAAGCTTTTCACTGAGTATTTCCAAATATTTTAAAGTAAGCATTTTTCACGGCAGTTTTTTTTTTACGATTGATGAATTATCAATATTTTAGCACCGGGTGTAATTTATTTCTTTGAAATATATTTAAAACTTCATTTTTTTGTTGTTATAACACTCAACTGCAAATAATGTACATGATAGGTTTGTTTTACTATACACATAGATTCGAAAAAGTTGTCAAAAAAACAAATATATAACAAATAAATGTTATCAAAGGCAAGATAAGTTACTTTTCTACCTAACATGCCGACATTTTCTTTTTAAAATATATCGATAAACATTGCATGATTTTCGAACCGATTACACGTTTTAAAGTGAGTAAAACCACTAAAAACCTTTCCATATTGGTAGAAGAGTAACTTATCTTGCCTTTGATAACATTTATTTGGTATATATTTGTTTTTTTACCACTTTTTCGAATCTATGTGTATAATAATACAAAACCCTAAAAACATATCCAGTTAGGTAGAAAACTTATCTTGCCTTTGATAACATTTATGTGTTATATATTTGTTTTTTGACAACTTTTTCGAATCTATGTGTATAATAATACAAAACCCTAAAAACATATCCAGTTAGGTAGAAAACTTATCTTGCCTTTGATAACATTTATGTGTTATATATTTGTTTTTTGACAACTTTTTCGAATCTATGTGTATAATAATACAAAACCCTAAAAACATATCCAGTTAGGTAGAAAACTTATCTTGGCTTTGATAACATTTATTTGTTATATATTTGTTTTTTGACAACTTTTTCGAATCTATGTGTATAATAATACAAAACCCTAAAAACATATCCAGTTAGGTAGAAAACTTATCTTGCCTTTGATAACATTTATGTGTTATATATTTGTTTTTTGACAACTTTTTCGAATCTATGTGTATAATAATACAAAACCCTAAAAACATATCCAGTTAGGTAGAAAACTTATCTTGCCTTTGATAACATTTATGTGTTATATATTTGTTTTTTGACAACTTTTTCGAATCTATGTGTATAATAATACAAAACCCTAAAAACATATCCAGTTAGGTAGAAAACTTATCTTGCCTTTGATAACATTTGTTATATATTTGTGTGTTGACAACTTTTTCGAATCTATGTGCACGGTAATACAAACCCAAAATTTAATTTAACCTGAAAATAATATTTAAAATACACGTGCGTACACTGCACAAGCACCCTTATTATTATCATAGTAATAATAGTAATAATAATAAAGAAAACTGGTGTAGATGACATCGACTGGCGCTACACCACACAACTAGTTGTGAAGGGTCAGAGAGGATGGAAAGACCGAAGTGAGAGAGTACTGACCAAATCTCCACTGAAAGTGTGCAGTTCAAGTCTGGTACCTTGGGGAGGCATTTTGTCACCCAACCCCCAGGAAACACCAATGGCCGATGCCAACGAGAAATCAGTGACAACGGCTGTTGCGATAACATGCAATCATCTGCACAAGTGGTCATGAGGTGGAGAACACTGGAAATCTTGTGAGACTTGTTGTCACTTGGTCTCCAGGGAACACCACAGGTTACTGCTAGTGGGCGATCCAAACTTTAAATATAATTTCTGTATTTAAAGTAATAGTTATTTAAATATTTCAACAAATAATCTTGTGGGGAAAATACAGCTTCCCAATAAGAGGAACTCTGGATAGGAACAAAAATAATCTCAGTCATGAAATATTTCTCCTCCACCGACCGAAGACAGAAAAGGTAAAGTGTAGCATCAAAACAGATACTACACTGATCGTGTTCCGAAGGCCAAAAAATATTTGTTTAATGTTTCTTTAATTGTTTGTTCCCTAAATTTATAATTCAGTTTTATCAGTATTAAATTGTATATTGCTTTAAAATTACTTAATTTTACATAGATAATATTTATATTTTATATTGAATAAAGTTCAGTTTAACTATTGATCGAACTGTATTCCGTTTTCTTTTTAAAAATGTTTTATTGCTCTTTTTCAAATGCCCCTCATATAGTACTGACAGTCTGACAAATCTTCCCTACATTGCCTGCAGGCATTTTTCAAATAACAGGCCTTCTTCTTACTCTCGGTGGGCGTGCAAGTACTCGTCTGAAATTTTTAATAGTATTTTTTGTTGCTTGACAACATTCATTTGATATGAAAATTTTGCGTTGTTTATCACACTTAATTTTTAAATAGTATTTCCATTGGTCTGTGAAGCTTAAGCTTGAAAAAAATCCTTTAATCTATCAAGCATAAGTTATAAATAGTATTTACATTAGTTTGTCACACCTAAGTATCAAATATCATTTTCGTTGGTCTGCCAAACTTGAGTGTGAAATCGTATTTTATTAATCTGTCATAGTTAAATTTTAAATAAAGTTTTCTTTGGTCTGTCAGACTTAAGTTTGACATAGCATTTTCGTTTGTTCCGCTAATGTTTGAAATAACGTTGTTGTTGCTCTGTCATCATTAAGTGTGAAACTGGATTTTTTGTTGTTGTTGTTGTTGTTGTTTTCATGCTTTATGTTTGAAATAGTATTTTCGTTTGTTTGTCATACTTAAGTTTGTAATAATATTTTCATTGCTCTTTTATGATGAATTGTGAAATTGTTTTTTTTTTTTCTTTCTTTCTTTTTGGTCTTCTATCTTTATGTTTGAAATAGCATTTTCGTTTGTCTGTCAAGCTTAAGTTTGAAATACATTCTCATTGATCTTTCATGATTATATGTAAAATTGGATGGGGGCGGGGCTTCTATCGTTATGTTTGTAATAGCATTTTCGTTGGTCT
The DNA here is from genome assembly GCF_053919585.1 of Euprymna scolopes. NCBI lineage: Eukaryota > Metazoa > Mollusca > Cephalopoda > Sepiida > Sepiolidae > Euprymna > Euprymna scolopes. The sequence continues at coordinate 93,591,820 of NC_136513.1, forward strand.
GTCAAGCTTAATTTTGAAATAGCAGTTTCGTTCTTAAACGCATTGATTCTACAGACGCATCTTTATATTTCCTATTGTTTTTTGTTTTATACACGCGCGCGCGCGCGCACACACACACACACACACATATATAGAGAGAGAGAAAATAAAAAAGGAACAAACCGTATTATGTGTTCACCAACGTTTCGTCTTTATTTATAAATAATATAAAATAAAGACGAAACGTTGGTGAACTCATAATACGGTTTGTTCCTTTTTTATTTTGTCGGAATACTATTTCCATTATTTTCATCATATATATATATATATATATATATATATATATATATATATATATATATATATATATATATACCTTCGCGCGTATGGATTTACGCAACGCTACTAAGGAAAAAGGAAACAATTTCTCCATTTCTTTTTTCCCTTTTTTTTTTTCGGCGGCAAAACGATAATCTTCGAATGACTTGACATTGTAACAGGATCCAGGGTCTTGATAGTCAACTTCCGGTGTAGATGGCCGCCTTTTCCGGTGACGACAATGATTTTTCCCCCTCTTAGCTTCGTTTGTTCTTGCTTTTCAATTCTTTAAGACGTTCACTAGTGTTTATTTTAGTTTATCCTACAAAAGACTCTTTCCTTTAAACAATAAAGATTATTGTGCGATGTTTTTGTACACCTAATACATAAAGTAAAGCCAGGTGATCCCCTAAGTCATTAACTGACATTAGCTTTCTTAACAAAAGTTATATCTTACAAGGGGATAACTGTTAATTAAGGCCCAAGAGTCACTGAAGAATAAGGGTTGATACGTGTCGGTTAAAATATGAGATAACATCGTGATGATCAGTAATGGTGGAAATTATTTACATTAGATTTGACAACGACTATGTTATAGTCAGCTGGAAAGCAGCATCGCGGTATAGTGTTCTATAGGTGGATAGTTCTAGAAAAGAAACGTTGCTCATTGAATTTTTGTTTAGTTTTGGGTACTTATAGAGAGTAAAGGAACTTATTTATAGCTGTTGTATCTAGACGAGTATTTAATTTGTCCCGTAAGACTTACATGCCTAATATTATTACGTGTTTTTTTTTAAATCATTTCCAATCAATTCATTTTGATCGATGTTCTGTATTTTTTTATTAGTTGCGTATAGAGGAAGGCTCGTCTGAACTCCAATCTCTGGTCCCCCCTCGCCAATCTTTCACGAAAAACACCCGTCTAACTGAATCTACTGTGAAAAATTTCCCCCACTCTGTATCTGTGCCTAAATCAAAACGCGGATTCCATGAACAAAGCTTCTTTCTTAGAACTGCACGCCTGTGGAACTCTGTTCCGTCTGCCTGCTTCCCTCCGGACTACAACTTGGATGTCTTCAAGTCCAACGTTAACAAATTCCTAATGAACCGCCCCCTTAAGTAAACACTTCATCAAATCTCCACACTAACGTAATGTACTTGCAATAACCCTTATCCCTGAGTGGCTTCCAGGCCTTGATAAGTGGTGAACACTGTGTAAAAAAAAAAGGGATCGTTTGCCTTCACAGTCATATCTGCTACATCTGCCACCGATAACAACGCAGAAAATTTTAACAAGATAAAGTTCTTTCAATATACGCTCTTTCATTCGCTATTAATCTCCCCCTCCTATGATCTATATTTCATTCTAGAGAAACAGAACTAAGAGAGTAATCCGTTAAATTCTAAAAACAGCTTTACTCCTTCTTTTTGGAGATAATCAAGATTTAAACCAACAATCTCGCCAACAAAAAGTCGACTCTCTGGAGTCTCCCATTGTGAAGATGAGAAAAAAATGCTTGTAAATATAGACTGGTAATAATTTATATAAAGGATTTGAATAGCTTTTATGGAAATCGCTCCAGACAATGCATGACGCCACTTTTTTTGTAAGGAACTGGAACAGATAGCATTTCAATGTCAAAAACTTGACGCCGATAAGTGTAAGATGAAATAGATTATGATCCAGAAAACAGAAAGTCTTCCCTCTATGTCAGAATTAGTGTTCCTCGAATGTGAGGACTAAAAAACAAAATAAGGGAAGTGAGAGTTACTCAGCCGCCGGAAGTAAATCCAATATCCACTTTCTACTCCCCTTAAATTAATAGCATATAAATTATTTATATTTTATTTCGAGAAACTGTAGTCTAATGAGATGAATGTTATGTTAGACAATTTCGTAAGCGCTATTTTCCCTTTGTGTCTGTGTTTCTCTCATTG
>NC_136513.1:93601554-93657325 GCF_053919585.1 Euprymna scolopes
AAGTTTTTATGTTCAATGTATTTAATTATTAATTTTAAAATGTACTCATTTTAAGTGCAATCAATTTAATTATAAAATGTGTTTTAAGTGTATTTAATTAAAAATTTTAAAATGTACCCATTTTAAGTGTTTTTAATTATTAATTATTAATTTTAAAATGTACCCGTTTTAAGTGTATTTTATTATTAATTTTAAAATGTACTCGTCTTTAAGTGTTTTTAATTATTAATTTTAAGATGTGCTCGTTTTAAGTGTTTTTAATTATTAATTTTAAAATGAACCCGTTTTAAGTGTATTTTATTATTAATTTTAAAATGTACTCGTTTTAAGTGTATTTTATTATCAATTTTAAAATGTACTCGTTTTAAGTGTTTTTAATTATTAATTTTAAAATGTACTCGTTTTTAAGTGTTTTTAAGTATTAATTTTAAAATGTACTCGTTTTTAAGTGTTTTTAAGCATTAATTTTAAAATGTGCTCATTTTTAAGTGTCTTTTAGTATTAATTTTAAAATGTAACCATTTTAAGTGTTTTTAAGTATTAATTTTAAAATGTACTCGTTTTACGTGTTTTTAATTATTAATTTTAATATGTACCTGTTTTAAGTGTACTTTATTAATTTTAAAATGTACTCGTTTTAAGTGTTTTTAATTATTAATTTTAAAATGCACCCATTTTAAGTGTATTTTATCATTCATTTTTAAATGTACTCGTATTAAGTGTATTGAATTATTAATTTTAATATGTGCCCGTTTTACGTGTATCTTATTATTAATTTTGAAATGTACTCGTCAAAATGTACCCGTTTTTTTTTTTTTTAAATAATCCTAGTAATAGTTGTCTATCGTCTAACCGTGCCCACTGTACAGTATTCTAAACGTCAGTAGGTTACGTGGCTTTAGTAGAATGGCTCTCTATTTACGTATGTTAATATGCATGTTTACATGCATGCAGTTTTATTAATTGATACGGTTGGAAAATAAGGTAGACAGAAACCAGATAACAAGTTTTATATGTTAAACTATGTCATGTCTTCGTGTTCGGGTTAGAACGATTTATTCTGTTTCTTTTCTTTTATTTTTCTTATTATTTTCATGGTAAACAGTTAATCTAAGGTTAGGCATTAAAACAGAAACCAGATTCCCGATAGTCCACTTCCGGTGTAGATAGTTGTCTCGTTCAGCGACAATGGGGATATTGAATGTTCCATCTTAAAGTTTAGTGTTTGCTTTCAATTGTTTTTCGTTTGTTTGTTTTTAGCTTTGTTTGTTTGTTTGTTTGTTTGTTTGTTTGTTTTTAGCTTTGTTTGTTTGTCCTGCTTTATAAATTTCTTTCCAGTTATTTCACTGGTAACAAGGCTTGGAACGACAACAGTTAAGTTAACTTGGCTTTTTGGCTAGGAACAAAGTGTAGTGTCTGTTCCGATGCTACACTTCACCTTTTCTGTCTTCGGTCAGTGGAGGAGAAATTCTTCTCGACTGAGACAATTTTTATTTTTGTTCCTATCAAGAGGGCCCTTTTTAGAGGAGCTGGGGTTTTCCAACAATAAAAAACCGATCTTGTGGCTGACTCTTCCCTCGTGAGAAGGCAAGTAAATAGGAACAATAAAGTTAACCGGGACTATGAAGCAATTAAACTTCAAATCCAGTGCCTGTAATAATAATACCACTTTCATTTAGAGACGTTGGCAACCTTCACGCGGTTCTTCCCAATGCCAACATCAAAACCCACTACCATCATATGCTGATGGTTACAGCATATTCCTCTTCAAATACGACTTCACATTTTATTTATGTCATTAAAGTTTATTAATTCTGCTCGCCATTTTCAATCCTCGCATAATATTCTTCATATCGATAGTAACATGCCTTTTCATAATGTCAGTAATAAAGTTAAAATTTTATATTTCAAAAACGATCATGATATATATATATATATATATATATATATATATATATATATATATATATATATATATATATATATATATATATATATATATATAGTAATTTATAAAATATATATGGCGATTAAGCTACACTGCATATTCTGCGTTTCATCCAACTATAGGATTCGTCAGGCTTATGCGCGAATTCTGTGGTTGCTTCTTGTTTTTATATATGTTGAGGATTTCTAGTTGGCCATCAGCTTTCTAGTATCCACCTCGCCCCTTCCTATCAACCAATGGGCATGCATTTTATCAAAGAAAGGACCTGTTTTAGAACTAGGTAAATAATATAAATTACTAACTAGCTCTACCTACGTATTGAGCACTTTTGAAGTAAATACTTAAAGTTTACGCATAAATCTATACTTTCGTATATTAAATTTATGTGAATAAATGAAGTAGTTATATATATGTATGTATGTATGATATATATATATATATATATATATATATATATATATATATATATATATATATATATATATATATATATATATATATATATATATACTGCTAAAATTACCCATCGTTGACTGGGTTCAAAAACAGCCTACAGAAAATGGACTCTGATTTATGAAAGTATGATAGGTTATGAAAAGGAAGGGTTGTAAAGAGATAACTTCGAATTTGGGGGTATCAAAACCAAAGCAAAATATGATGAAAGTAAAAATAAAATAGATAAACCCCATAATTTATTATACCATACCTGTTCACACTCAAACACTTATCACAATATTCTGTGGATCTATATTTAAAAAAAACCTTGTTAAACTTTGTGACATATTTCCATTCTATGGAGGTCAGGCGCGAACGAACACCCAATAATTTTATTATACCATATTTCTTCAAACTGAAACATAATTATCAAAGTATACTTACGCAAATAAATATGAAAAGTCTTTGTTAAAGTTTGTGCCATATTTCCATTCTATGGAGGTCAGGCGCGAACGCAGACCCCACAATTTTATTATACCATCCTTATTTAAGTTAAAACATATTTATCAAAGTATCATTATGTACATCTATATCAAAAACACTTGTAAACGCTTTTTTATTATTTTTAATTTTTTTTATTTCCATACTTTGTGGACCAGGCGCGTACGCAGACCCCACAATTTTAATGAATCTTCATTATGCCAGATCAAACATACCCATTCCTGTGTCTCGATACATCTTCTATCATTATATGTGATCAATTTTCTATAATAGTCAACCATATAGGAGCCGCGGATAGCATAATGGTTAGGAACCTCAACTGTCGTACAGACGGTCGGGTTTTAATTCTGGCTTGAGGTAGTTGCCTGTCTAGCCACACTGATGAGCTGTGAAACAGCGAACAGTACTGGATGTGGGTGACTATATATATATATATATAATTATTTTCCACGGCCGAACCAACGCCGCAGCCCACAAGAGCCAAGAAAGCCAACAAACAGGAAGTCCAAGACTCGAGTTTCGCCCTCATTTGGGCTCATCAGTTAGACATATCCGCGCTCAGGATTTGAAACTCGAACCTCTTGAATGCTAGGCCAGCACTCTACTTTCTTGGCTCTTGTGGACTGCGACGTTGGTTCGGCTGTGGAAAATAATTATATATATTCTCTCACACTTTCTGGCCTGGTGCATCAGTCACTAGTCTTTTACTTTTAGAGATGGTTAAAAAAAAAAGAGGCGCCAATAATATATATATATATATATATATATATATATATATATATATATATATATATATATATATATAGTGAATAAATGACAAAAGACTATATTCCACAGTTCATGATGTTGACCATCTTACAATTTATTCCTTTAATTCAGTTGACATATACAATTCTTGACAGTATCTGATTCGTAGCACAAAATCAATCACTTAATTATTATATCAATCAGTGAATCTATTTTGCCCTTAACTCATCAGAAGAAATAGCAACAATCAATCCGTCAAAAGGAAATAATTGATAGAGTGATTGTTGCTATTTCTTCTGATGAGTTAAGGGGAAAATAGATTAATTAATTGATATAATAATTAAGTGATTGATTTTGTCCTACGAAACAGATACTGTCAATAATTGTAAATGTTAACTGAATTAAACGAATAAATTTTAAGATGGTCAGCATCATGAACTTTGGAATATAGACTTTTGTCATTCATTCACTATATTGCTCTGTAATTACATTGAGCTTCTTAAATAAAGATTGGTATATATTATAAACAAATAAAGCATATTTCCACAGAAATATATATATATATATATATATATATATATATATATATATATATATATATATATATATATATTCCAAAGGTCGATCAGTGGTTTCATTGTATTGAATCAGTCATTTGTGGCTGAATGAGATCAATACAGCTCATCAGAAAATTTGAAAACACGAAACAACGCGAAAATAAACAAACAGAGAATATCACCGTTTAACGGGCGGTGTGGTTGCTCGGGGTTTCTGTTGTAAAGATATATATATATATATATATATATATATATATATATATATATATATATATATATATATATATATATATATATATATATATAATAAGCTGTAATTGTGTTAATCATGACTCCTTTTCTAAAAAAAAAATGAAACACTAGTGTTTGTAGGTATTAAAAATACTTCTAGAAATAATTATGTCCGTCCCTTTATTAACTCTGTTCTTTTTGTTGAGCACTTTACGCTGAAATGAAATAAGTCGGTCACCTAAGCCCACGTGCTCAAATCGTGATGTTAAAATCACATGATCACTCCCAGTTTTCTTGAATGACATTACGATTTATATAAATATTAATTCTAACTATATTTTCACCACCTTTAGCATTGGTCGAGTGGTTTGCTCCTTGCTAAAGGAGTCATAGATAGTTTTGTGGCCGGGTTCAAATCTCCTAACTGGAGTAATCTATTTCTTCTTTTCTTCTCTATTCCCCGTTGTTCTACCACCTCCCGTAACAACAATCCTTGTTTTTTATCCTCCATAACCTTTAGTAGTCCCCATTAATTCACCCAATTTTTTTTTTTAATCTAAATGTTCACAAACAGGTTTTAACTTTGTATACACATATAGTGTTATAGTGCTGGTTTTTCACCTCTTCCAGTGAGAAGCATTTAGCTTCGAAATGGCATGGCTTAGAGAGGTTTTCCATTTTGCTTATTCCTGTAATTTTTGTTGGTTTGTTGTTTTTGTTTTACGGCATATCAATAGAATATAATAGAATGTATTTGTTTGTTTTGTTTTTTTGTTTTCAAGTCTTTGTTTTTCTTCTAAACAGCTCACTTCTTGTGAGTAATTTTTATAAACACTCTAGCTGAGATTGAAACCAAAACCTAAAGATAGTCAAGTACGATAATCATTACACCAGCTTGACGTGGTTAATAAATGTGTTTTCAAACCAACTCATACTTGACATAAGAAAGCAATCATATTTTACAACCGCGCATGCGCAGTCATGAAACAGTTGAACACAGATTACAATCCGGTGGTCTCCCATGTACCATTTTTTTTGAAATTTTCGTCTCTTAGCAGCCTTTTTTTTTTTTCGGATGAAAACTGATTAAAAAGTTTTCCACGTGTCTGAATATCCTATATACCGAGTTTTAAGTCTTTAGATTAATAATTCGCTGAGTATATAGGTTGAGAGTTGTCCTTACACGCGCGCGCGCACACGCACACACGCACAAACAAACATTCTCACTTATATAGACATATAGATAAACTTTGGTTTAAAGAAAATGCACGATAATTCGGTAAAACATGTACATCTGCAAACAGGATACGAACCTGCGTCCACAAACCTTCAAAAAAAAATTCTGCCATCAACATGGGGTGGCAGGGTGGGGGCTGATGTGGTTTTATTTCGACTCTCCCCTCCCCAGTTCAAACAAGTAAATCCAAACCTGTATACACCTATACCGTTTAATGTTTTACTGTTCGTCTATTTCTAGGTAGAGACAATCGGCGATGCGTACATGCTAGTGTCGGGTGCCCCGGTTCGGATTGCGAACCATCCGAGTCACATTTGCAACATGGCGCTGGAGATGATCCAAGCCATTGAAGAGATCGATTGTTCGGACATCGGTGAACCGATCAAAATACGAGTTGGTAAGTAGAATTCTCATAAATATCTTGTTAGCAAGTCTTCAAGTGCTCGACTGAGCTTCAATTATGTCCCCTCCCTCCCTCCCTGAAAAATATTCACAATAAATACTCGTCAACAATTTCCCCCACTCTCTATCTGTGCATAAATCTAAACGCAAGTTATATGAACAAAGTTTCTTTCCTAGAATTGTCCACCTGTGGAACTCTGTTTCGCTAGCCTGCTTTCCAGCTGACTACAACATGGTCATCTTCAAGTCCAACTCCTTTCTAAGAAAATGTTCTGGTGCCGTGAAGAAATTTTTTTTTAAGTATTCATTGATTTATTAACATTGGATCAGCGCTTATCAAGGCCAAGAATCACTCAAGGATGGAGTTTGTTTAGATGAAGAGATTGTCAATCGAAAGATGAGGAACAATCAGTGGAATGAACTTTGAATATTTATTTGTTTACTTGAATACGACTACGTTGTAATCTGAAGAGAAGCAGTCCTGGTGTAGCGTGTTCTATAGCAGGGAACTTTAACAAACCCTCTCTCCCTATCTCTCTCTCTTCTTTTTTTTTTTTTTTTTTTTTTTTGCATTTTCACTCCAAAAAGGGACAATGCTACTTTAATGTAGAGGACTACTATATGAAACATAATTTTTAAGGATACTATGTAGGGAGTTGAGCAGCAAGATGTCTGTTTAAATTACACTTGAACTTCTGCATGTCAGTATAGTCAGGGAAGCAGGGACCCGGAAAGGAATTCCAAAATTTAGTAGTCTGAGGAAAGAGAGTATTAGAGTATAGAGTAGTTGTGGTATTAAGACGAGTTCTTGCTGTGAATGTCTTCTAAGGAAAAAACAATGATTGGAGCTGAGAGAAGCAGTTTTTTATATTTTTAAATTTTATTTGAAGCTGTTAGATTTTTTTTATTATTTCAATAAACATTCGATTAATAATAAATAAATAAGTAAAAGTGCTCGACTGAGCTTCAATCTATACCATTCTCTGCAAAACATTCAAAACAATCACACATCTAGCGACAACCACTGTCAACAATTTTCCCCACTCTCTATCTGTGTCTAAATCAAAACTGAAGTTTCACAAACAAAGTTTCTTTCCTAAAACTGCCCGCCGTGTGCTGCGGGCCACTTTGCAGCTGACTACAACATAGTTGCCTTCAAAGTTTAATGTAAACAAATTCTTCTTGTGCCACATCCTTAAATGATTAAATTCAACCTACTTTTCACTAGCGATCACTATGCTCTTGTCTCGCTGACCACCTTATCCTCGTGTGGCTTTCAGGCCTTGATAAGTTATTAGTCCCCTGTAAAAAAAATGTTTTCGGATAGGATAAAGAAAATGACGTCATAGTTTTTAATTATTCATTACTATTGACTCACCGCTTATCAAGGCTAATAACAACTTGAGGATAGGGATTATTAAGATGAAGAGATACTCCGTCGAAAGATTAAGAGCAATCAGTATAATGGACTATTTATCATCATATCGTATAACTCCAGTGGCATTGGTTTCCCCGATATTTTCCCAGTCAGAATTCTTTCTAGAAAGACATCAGGTACTTACGGGAGGGACCACGTGAAGGTTGCCGTGAAAGTGATTTTTTGTGGAATGAACTGGATTCGAACTTAGAACACCCAAATTATCAGTCTGTATCGTTAACCCCTTCACCACCGTCACCTTCCAAAGTATAAGAAACTTAGAACGTTTGATTACTGAAAGAGTGGTTCATACTGATGCTGGATTTGAATACAGCTATATTGTAATCTGCAAGGAAGCAGTCTCGCTAGAATATGTTCCACACAAAGGAAACCTTTACAAGCAAGCTCTGTCCGTGGGTATGATACTGTCGTTTTCCCGAGGAGAGTCACTTGGTTGAGGAACGTCCTGGGAACCCTAATCCTAACCCCCGGGAGAATAAACGCTATCCAAACATATCCAAACGATAGGAACATGTTGGAAACATCAACAAAAACGGGTCGAGATGTCGTCGGCTATAACCGGCTGGAATGGGTCGCTTCTTGTCTTCATTGCGTCGTTACAGGCATCTTTCCATCGTCGGCATTAATGGCATGCTGGAATTTAACGCTTATACAAAAATAGCGAACAAATGCATTTTTATAAAAATATAATTTATTTAAGATTTAACAATGAGGAGCATATTTTTATAAAGACCAGTTGAAGCCAGACGCATGCTATGCCGTGTCCGCTGACTCCAGAATGCAAGCTTCAACTGTTTAAAACAATAGAATTATATTTAATTCTCTCTTTCTTCATTGAAAGAGAGTGAGGGGGAGTGAAAGAGAGAAAGAGAGGGAGTGACATTCATACATAACGTTTAAACATTGTTTTGTTTTTTTATCCATGAGTTCTTTTGGGTTTGACCTTTGAAATTCTAAGGTCTTATATCATTTTGTCTTGGTTCAATATTATAAACAAACTGTTATTCTTGGCTTGAGTCATAGCAGAACATTTTCAAAATCACAAACACCTGCTTAACACATCTGCACCTCACAAGTACAAACAAGTTAGGCCCAGGTTTCATTAATCTAGAAGCTCACGGCTCCCTCAAAAGGGGGCTACGTCATTGTGCCACATTTCTTCCCCCCCCCTTTTTATGACCTTTTCTATCACTAGCAAATGTCATAATATCGTTTGGTTGTTGGCACAACGGTTACTTTTTAAATTATTTTTCTCTTTCAATTATTCTTAATATTCACTCCCTTTTTTCTTCTTTTGATTATGTTTTTTAATAAAATAGTATTATTTTTATTTTTTTAACATTCATTCTTTTGATCATTTTTTTTCATATAATATTTTTGATCAATTTGTTTGTTTGTTTTTTGTTTGTTTGTTTTGTTTTAATTTTTTTTTTTTTTAAACGTTAGTCGTCCCCTGTTTAGTTTTATAGTTATTTGATTCTTATTGACTTTTTGTGAAACTTTACTTGTTTGGAATTTTTCAACATGTGTGTGTGTGTGTGTGTGTGTGTGTGTGTGTGTGTGTGTGTGTGTGTGTGTGTGTGTGTGTGTGTGTGACAATTTCTCTTTGCTTCTGTATATATATTTTTTTTTCCTTTTTTGTCAAATTTCTTGCCCGTTTTCAAAAGTTTTTTGTTTTGTAGTTGGCTTCTACTTATACTGTTGGATAGGGATAAATTCCAGAATTCTGTACGTTGTATTTTGTAAGCATTTGAGAGTTCTTGGATTTTTCTGTGAAGGGATTTATCATTGAAAGACCCTTCTTTTTTTCCGAAAAGAAAAGTCCTGTGAAAAGCCGACAATTTTTCTGGGCTTTTACGATTCACAGGTACCTGTGGTACGGATAGATGGGGGCATACTGTAATTGCCTCTATTGCAGGTTTCCTTTCTTGGGCTGCAATCCGATGCTGACGGGGTGGATTCTTTTTATGTTTGTTAGAAACTACTCTAACAGTGTGCGACGATGCAGTGCACAGCTGAACCTTCCCTCATCTCTGCGTCCCTATAAGCTAACTTAGCAAGTTTCATCATCCTACTTGCTAAATCTGCGAGTACTTCACCTCGATCTTGCTTTATTCTTATTAAAGCACGAGCAGCGTCGGCAGCATTTGTGAACTCACCGTACTGGGCTTATATTTTATCGAGCAGATTCTTACTGGTGTAGTTCGAATGATCATCGAGAAATTCTCCGATCATTTCCGATACTAATCCGTCAATAAAATCATATGCAAGGTTTACTATCTCTGGGTCTGTAAGCTGGTACATCCGCTCTTTCTTTTTCGGAGCTGCTAGCCATGGCCCAAAGTCGGATGGTTTTCTAGTAAAGATTGGAATCTTCGATCCACCTGTGAGGACTCTGTTAAATTGGGTTTGGTTAGTTTTAGCCATTTTGTCTAAATATTTTTTTTAAATAGCCGATGGTTAAACAAAAAGCTCTATCCACAAAATAATTTTTACAAATTATTAAAACCAAAAATAATGCAGAGTAACAAAAAGAGCAGAGAAAATAGTCACATACCTTAGTTTTTCTGGAGTTTTTTGGCGTCTTTTTCTTTTTCCTCTGTAGCTGCTGGGTTGAAATGACTGTTCTTGAGTTGAGTTCTTGCGTTGCTGTGCTTCCGTGGACTTAATCAAGTGTTTCTTTCCTTTGGATTTTGTGTCCGTGGAATTTATTTGTCTAGTGGTTGATTTCTTTTTATTGTTGTGTCCGTAGATTATTTTCCATAGGGTTGTCCTTGCGAGAAACAATCCTGGATTTACGGCAACAATATGATTCTATCGCTTCCCCGGGGAGAGTTACTTGGTTGAAAAACGTCCTGGGAACGCAACCAGACCACCGAGGAATAAACGATATCTAACGAAATCCAAACGATAGGCGCATATTGAAAACATCAATGCAACGAGTCGAGATGTCGGCTATAACCGGCTGGAATGGGTCGCTTCTTGTCTTCATTGCGTCGTCATAGGCATCTTCCCATCGTCGGCATTAATGGCATGCTGGAATTTAACGCTTATACAAAAATAGCGAACAAATGCATTTTTATAAAAATATAATTTATTTAAGATTTAACAATGAGGAGCATATTTTTATAAAGACCAGTTGAAGCCAGACGCATGCTATGCCGTGTCCGCCGACTCCAGAATGCAAGCATCAACTGTTTAAAGCAATAGAATTATATTTAATTCTCTCTTTTTTTTTCATTGAAGAAAGAGAGAGCGAATGGAAGTGAAAAAGAGAAATAGAGAGAGGCAGGGAGAGAGAGGGGAGAAGGAGGGACATTCACATATAACGTTTAAACATTTTTTTTGTATGCATGATTTCTTTTGAGTTTGACCTTTCAAATTCTAAGGTCTTATATCGTTTTGTCTTATATCGTTTTGCCTTGGTTCAATATTATAAACAAACTGTCATTCTTGGCTTAAGTCATACCAGAACATTTTCAAAATCACAAACACCTGCTTAACACATCTGCACCTCACAAGTACAGACCAAGTTAGGCACAAGGTTCATTAATATAGAAGCTCCCAACTCCCTCAAAAGGGGCTACGTCATTGTGCCACATTGGAAGTCTACTTAACGTTAGTCACGTGGAGGAAAAAAATAAACGTTTTTTTCTTTGGGTGGTGGAGGGGCATTTACTGTGAATGTCTTATGAGAGTGTACCAGCGATTGGAGCTCAGTGAAACACCTTCATATTCTTTTTGGTTTACACGATTTCATTTTTTTTTTTAATTTCAATAAATATCCGATTAACAATAAATTAATAAAAATATCAACACATCACAAAGAAAAACATGCACAAACATTACATAGTGATTTTTACAAGGAAATCACTACTTATCAAGGCCTGGAGGCCACTCAAGGATAAATATTAATGAATCTAAGGTGGTAATGTAGTGATCGTATATGGTGTAGATTGGATATAATATTGATTATTTAAGGCGACAGCTCAACAAGAACTTGTTTACATTGGATTTGGAGGCTACCATGTTGTAGTCCGCTGGCAAGCAGTCCAGAGGAGCAGTATTCCACGGGTGGGCAGTTCTATGAAATAAGCTTTATTCATGGAATCTGCAGTTAGATTTAGGCATAGATAGAGAGGGAGGTAAATTGTTGATAGTGGTTGTAGCTAGTCGAGTGTTTTTGTGAAAGTTTCGCGAGATTGGAGCTCAGACGAACACTTGCTATGAAAATAACGATAGAGCAGAGACAGTCTTGTAACACCTCGTCTGTGAGAAAGAGGTTATTGGACAATAACGAGAAAGAAACAACCCTGGTAAAAGTTAGTGTTCCCCAATGATGCTTAGTTAAACAAAGCCGAGAAGGAAACAATAACGAAATACAGTAGAACCCCGGGATACGGCATTAAAAGTTAGTAACAAAATACAGTACAGTATATAACACACATGTATATAATCAAATAACATTATAAATAACACTGTAAGACGGGGCAAATACCATAACTGATGTCCGGAAAAACATCGCATTCCACATCGTAACCTGAAAAAAACCGTATCCTAGGGCCACCGTATCCTGGGGTTCTACTGTACCAAGGTTTTATGTAAGAGATAAAAAGAAATTGAAATCTTAAGAAAATCTCTATCATTCCATTAATTATAGGAGCAACTCGACTCATGAAAAAGAATTTCAAAAACTACCTGGCAAGTATACCCGATGAACCAAGTGCAAGAGAGATTCAGACAATTGCACTTAAAGGAATGGTTAGAATCTTTAAAAAGATCTCTCAGTTGGTATGTATGAGCGGGTGAATATCTGGCATTCGGTAGGATGCCCCATCCCCATCTTGAACAAACTGACAAGAAAATTAAAAAAAAAAACACGAACACACGAGGTTGTCTCATAATTGTACTAACATAGAATTATGATTAAGGATAAGAATTAATGAATTTGAATTGATTGTCAGCTGAAAGACGAGGAAAACTTTGGGAGTTAATAACATTGATCAATGGTATGAGCTTATTACTTATGGGGCAGTATTTGTTAACATTGGACTTGAAGATTAGCATGTTGTAATTAGCAGGGAAGCAGTTCCGCCGAAATGTTTACTACGGATGGAAAGTCCTTGTAAAGAAACCCTGCGTATGAGGATAGGCACATGAAGGAAGAAAGGAACGTTTTTTGTAGAAAACGAGTTCTTGCTGTGAATGTCTTGCAGGAAGCCACCAAAGATTGGAGTTTAGGCAAGAAACTTTTATGGTAATAACGATAGAACACAGAGAGAGAGAGAGAGAGAGAGAGAGAGAGAGAGAGAGAGAAAGAGAGAGAGAGAGACTACCAACTAGAGTGAGAGAGGAATAACAAGATAATTTCTATAATTGAAAAGCAAATAAATACAAGACCTAGAATTAAACCAATGCGTCAATCACTACCGAAGTAATAAATTGGTTTATAATAATTTTTTTTTTAATAATATACCTGCCTACAATTTGACATCGTGGATTGTTTCTATTCAGCCATATCCGAAGAACACTTCAACGTCGCCGTATATTTTGTCAAAATATATACCGAAAATATCTAAGGATAAACCCCACATTATTAAAAAAAAAAAATAATAAATAAATAAAAAATACGTATATACAAAATAGGTTTTAATAAAAAAAAAATTAATCGTCAATGGATAAAACCAAAAATTAGAAACATCTTTTATTTGGACATGGATGCCTTGGACTCTGCAGAGACATCAGATTTTGTGGGGTTAATATATATTTTAAATACGGCATAATCACGTTAACACACCAGTTCTCGTCAGATCACCAAAGTTAAGCAACGTTGAACCTGGTTATTACCAGATGGGTGACGATTTGGGAATTCTAGGCGTTGTATGTGCTCTCTGCTTATCTCGGCATTTGTTTCCAGTCGTCCTGTACACACACTTCATTTGCCACTAGTATTTAACAATGTCGACGTAGAAGAGGTGTGGTTAGAGATTGTGCAACTCCTGTCACCAAAATCTCACGTGCAGGCACCCCTTCATGGGAATCCATAGTTTCTCAAAGACTGAAGGAGCCCCAATATATTTACTGGGTTGTATTTTTCTACCGGGTCCTAACAAGACCACGGTGCTAACATGCATAACCGTTGCTGTATCTGAGGAGGTGCTGCTTCAAGCGCCCTTTCTTTTTCTTTCTTTCTTTTTATTACATTTTCACCCCAAACAAGGCACATTGCCACTTTGATGTAGGGGGCTACTAACAGGGACATAAACTACTAGGGTACTATGTAGGGGGTTTGGCAGCAAGATGTCGGTTCACGTTACACTTGAACTTCTGCATGTCAGTACATTTGGGGAAGCAGGGACCTGGAAGGGAATTCCAAAGTCTAGCGGTGCTGGGGAAGAATCTACTGGAGTAGAAAGCTCTCTTACATCTAGGGATCTCTACTGTGTAGAGGTGAGATTTAGCTGCTTATAGGGTTTTTCGGGGGTATTTACATCGTGGGAGCACAAGTGCTTGCAGTTCGTCAGAGCATTCACCATTAAAATACTTGTAGAACAGGCAGAAGGGTGACAGAGTACATAAGAGTTAATGTTCCTCTACTCTGTCGTAATTATCGATAGCAAATGCTCGACTGACCTTGAATCCCCCCCCGTAAGTAATTTAAAACAAAGACATATCTAGCTGTCAATTGTTGATCTAAATCTCATCTCACAGAAAATCAAATAAATAAAACTTTCATGTTCCAGATGTGTTTTTCTATAAATACCCTCACGTGGTTACTGCAACACTATCGTTTTAGCCATATGTAGAAAAATTATTGGTCGGCCTTTTTATATAACTAATTTCTGTTCTGTTAATATACGCTTACAAACATATTTGATAATACAGATATCGGTCTATACAGAGATGATAAATTAGCTATGATAAAGGAGTCAATCGTGCTCAAAGGAAAAGTTTCAAAACATTATACATAAGGAAATGAAAAAAAATAAATTTAAGATAAGACTTAATGTATGATATAAAACAAATCACATTTAGATGTCATTTTAAACTTTAACAAAAAAATACTAACGAGACATGCTTAAAAGATAACACCAATCCAATATACGTAAACTCAAAGCCTAATTATCTCCATCAATAATAAAAAAGATTTCTAATTCTATCGAATGTTGGCTCAACAATAACTATAGCAACGAAAATGTATTGAAGTTAAGCAACATTTATAACACAGCTATAAAAAATAGTGAGTAATATTATATAGCAATTAAATGTATGCAAGAAGAAACCAATAGTCATAGTAAAATTAAAAATAGAAAAAGCAATATTATCTGGTATACCCCACCCTATAGCCCCAACACCTCATGTAACCCAACGCCTCATGTAATCTCAACACAGCGTGTATCCTCAACATCACATATATTCTCAACATCTAATGCAATCTCAACAAATCATATAACCCCAACATCACATGCAGACCAAACGCTACATTAATCCCCAACATTTCATGTAACTCCAACACATCATATAACTTCAACATCGCATGCAGACCAAACACCACATATATCCCCAACATTTCATGTAACACAAACATTACATCTAGACCCAAAATCACATATACTAGATTTAGTACTATCACCTTATATAATCCACTTCATGTAGCCCTAGAACCTCATGTAACCCAAACATCAAATAGCTCCTGAACGCCTAATGTATCTCCAACACCTCAAGTAACACTAACACATAATGTAACCTCAGCTTCACATCTAACTCAACACCTCACTAATGTAAATTACGGATATGTATAATATGTGTAACGTTACAATTCTAATGTCTTTTTGTTTTGTCCCAACAGGTGTCCATACGGGTCCTTGCGTAGCTGGTGTGGTCGGCGTGAAGATGCCCCGCTACTGTCTATTTGGCGATACTGTAAACACTGCGTCCCGAATGGAGACGAACAGTCAGGTAAAAACATCTATAATTCATATTATATTATTACTACTGTTCTCATCTTGAGTGTTATTCTCACAACGTTTCGGCCGGTTTAACCTCCGACCTTCATCATGTGTATCTTGACGAATTTTATTTAATCCACGGGGGCAGCATGCTAAGTAATTCGCAATATTTTTGTTGTCGCATTAGTCTGTGGCGCAGTGGATAAAGTACCTGGTAAATTCAATTGTAAAAGTTACACTCTTCCAGGGGTTGAAGGTTCGATCCTCAGTGCGGGAGCACCCAAAGTACAATTGTGAATTACTTATGACTTCTACCCAGTCACAGCTGATGGAACGAGAGCATGCTACACCGCCCCGTGGATTAAATAAAAGGTTCTGTTGAAAATTCTGTGCAGATTCCCGAGTTCAACAGAAAGATTCCCGAGTTCAACAAGATACACTTGAAGAAGGGCGGAGGTTACATCGACCGAAACATTGTGCGAAATATACTCAAGATGAGAACAGTAGTCTAAAGAATCTAAATAATACTAATAATCAATCCTCATCTAAAAATTTCAGAATTTTTATATCCTTTGCGAAAACTCTAAAAAAAATAAACAGTGAATATGTTGCCATATATAAGAGTGAGGTTATCTATCTTCTAATCCCGAGCCGTACCACTAAGGTCTCGGAAGGAAAGTCTACGAAAGAAATGGTTTCAATAGAGCTCTGAATATCATTATAGTTTTTGTCTCCTCACTTATAATATCTACAAAAATTATGCGTTTTTAAAAACAACAATAGAGTAGAACCCCGGGATACGGCATTAAAAATTAGTAAAAAAAAAAATGCAATACAATATATAATACACATGTATATAATCAAATAACATTATAAATAACAACGCAAGGCGAGGGAAATACCGTAACCAGGGGTCGGGAAACATCGTACTCCACATCGTAACCTGAAAAAAAAACGTATCCTAGGGCCACCGTGTCCCGGGTTTATTTTGTATATAAAAGGAAACTTGCATTTATCTGTTTCAAAATTAACTTTCTTCAAACTGACACTCGTTTAATAATCAATATGATTTTATAGTTGAAAATGTATCTTACTTATAAAATATGTGCTATTGAATAATTCTCTGAAGTTTGTTTTTTTTTATAACTGCTTAAGCTCGTGAGAGAGCAAAGAATTACCATATATACTTGTGTATCAGTCGAATTTCTGGGAAACGATTTTAAGGTTATTTTTGGGAGGTCGACTTATACATAGGTAATGTTTTGGGAAATGTTAAAGAGCGATTCGGCGTTCGATCATAAGATAGAAAACGCCATTTTGTTCGTGCACTCGGTATATACCGGTAATCCTAGTAATTAATCGCACTCCTTAATGCTCGGTTTTTCAGTGGGAGACTTGATAATAATTGGAATAGCTTTCGCAATGTTCACTCTCCAGACGTAGCTATAGGCCTATATGATGTATTCGGTGATGATATGACGGTTTTTAGTAGGTTAGGAAATGTAGTGTTTGCGGTATGTCGTTTTCCCCTAAGTTCAACAAGTTTTAACCATTTAATGACACTTAACACATGCATTCACATTATTACGGTATATTACGGCTCGTGCAATGTATACGTTTACATTATTATCGTACATGACATAAATTATGACTAAAAACAGTAACTGCGCCTGGAATCTACATCATGTCATTGATCAGAATGTCTGGTTAGCAACATTTGCGCTCGTTGTATGTAAGTGTGCCGCGGGTTAATTCTATATATGAAAATCGAATAGACCACACTTGCGTAAATGCGTATATTATCGCTCGCGGATGCCGAGAAACAATTTATAATATGTCTTATAAAAAGACACCAAAAAGGACATTTCTGTGCAAGAAAGAACCATGAGACGGACTATTTAACTTGTATAGAATCTACAATCGACTTATACACAAGTAATACCTAAAATTATACAATTTTTAGTCTTCAAATGACTTATACACAACTATATAAGGTAAATACAAATTGATTGACTTATACATAAGATCGACTTTTACACAAGTATTTATGGTATATAAAAATATATATTTATTAAATAACTATTCGGTGACACGCCAGTTTCCTTTCATCGTGTGGTATTTTTTTTATTGAAGGACATATGAGATGTATTTTTGTAGTGTTTTAATACTTGTGTAGGTTTATCCTTTTTGTTGTTGATGGTAACGTTATGTTGTAGGTATCCATTTTATGAATTCAAGTTCCTCATCGCCTAGTTTGCTCTGGCCCGGAAACGTCACCAATAAAGAGTCGGACATGGATTTAGTTTAGTATTTATAAGTCAGAATACATAGGAAACGAGGATTGTACTTTATGCAAATATAGTGTATTACGAGTGACTCTTTAGAATGGTGCCTCTTGATATATTTTTATGGAAATCACTCCTTTTTGTTGGTAGTGGTAATGCTATATTGTAGGTATTTCTTTTTTGAATTTTAATTCCTCGTCACCAAATTTGTTTTAGGTGTCTCTCTTGTGAATTCGAGTTCCTCATCGCCAGATTCTCTCTAGGACAATTGCTCTTGACATATCATAAGCCTTCGATAAAGTATGGCATAATGGCCTACTTCACAAGATTTCCAGCTACGGTATAACTGGAAATGTTTTCTCGATCATTAAATCATTTCTCTCTGATAGGCTCGTAAGAGTAGTGGTTGATGGGCAGAAATCAGAGGCCCTCAGTATTAATTCTGGAGTCCCTCAGGGGTCCATTCTGGGCCCAACTCTCTTCCTGATCTACATCAATGATCTCCAAAAACACATACTTAAATCATTCGTTGACATCCATGCTGATGACACAACCATCTATGGCAATACATCAAAGGCCGTAAATGACAAAGTTCTCTTTGATGTCTCACTGCTGATGCAATTCTCTACTTATATAAAAGTCAAGTACGTCCAAGAATGGAGTACTGTTGCCACATCTGGGCAGGAGCTGCTAAAAACACTCTATCCTGCTTGACAGAGTACAAAATAGGATTCGTGGCTTAATGGGGGATGCCCTTTTCTCTTCCCTGCAACCTCTCTCCCACAGGAGAGACGTTGCGAGCCTGTCTTTGTTTTATCGTTATTTCCATGGCAGGTGCTCGTCTGAGCTCCAATCCCTGGTCCTCCATCGCCGATCTTTCACGAAAAATACCCGTCTAGCTGAAACCACTGTCAAAAATTTTCCCCACTCTTTATCTATGCCAAAACCAACAGCTTCTTTCTTAGAAGTGCATGCCTGTGAAACTCTGTTCCGTCTGCTTGTTTCCCACTTGACTACAACTTGGATGTCTTCAAGTCCAAGATAAACAAATTCCTGATGAACCGCCCCCTTAAGTAGACACTTTATCAAATCTCAACATTTACGTACTGTACACACAATAACCCTTATTCTCGAGTGGCTTCTGGGCCTTGATAAGTGGTAACCACATTATATAAAAAAAAAAAAAAACAGATTTGTTGTGACCCGGAAAAATAACTCGTTCACGGATACAGTTTAGAAAAGATATTTATATTTACAAGACAGAATACACAGAGAATGAAAGTTGTTGTACTTGGTGGCAATATGGCGTACTACGAGTGATTCTTTAGAGTTGTACCTCTCGGTATATTTTTTAATGAAAATTGCTCCAGATAACGTATAAAGTAACTTGATATAAGGAGTTGAAAATACTGCTTCCGAATCCAAATGTTAGATGAAATAGATTCTTTATTTTATCTTTTTAATTCTATTTTTATCCCAAACAAGGTGCAGTGCCACTTTGAAATCGAGGGCTACTATCGGGGACATAAGTTGCAGGGGTATTATGAAGAGAGATGAGCAGCAAGATGTCTGTTCACGTTACACTTGAACTTCTGCATGTCAGTACAGTTGAGAAAGCCGGAATGGAATTCCAAAGTCTAGCAGTTCTGGGGAATAAACTATTGGAGTAGAAAGCTGTTTTACACCTAGGTATCTCTGCTATGTAGGGGTGGAATTTTGCTGCGTCTCGGGTTTGTCGGGGGGGGAGGGCATTTACGTCGAGGGGGACACAAGTGATTGTAGTTCGTTAGAGTATTCACCATTAAAATATTTGTAAAACAGGCAGAGGGGTGCAATATTTCGTCGATGGGACATATGCTGAAACTTAGGATTTATCAGGCTGGCGACTCTCTTTTGGACCCTATCCAGGAGTGAGAGACTAGTAGCAGATGCACCAACCCATGTGTGACATGAGCGAATGATGGCCTTATAGATGTACAGGATACTTATAGAGGTACATTCTGACTTAGAAAACAGCATTTTTTTATTTATACCGTTAAGAGAGGTTTATATATATTGTATATAGGTGAATCCCCACAGCATACTGTTTAAGGCCGTGAGGGAACAAATAATTATATAGAACTAGCGGGGGGTGCGCGGCGTTGCCTGGGTGTTTGGAGGTGTGTGTGTTGGGGGGAAGGTGGATCAAAACAACCCTGTTTAAAAAAAAAAAAAAAACGTTGGCCGGGTGTTTGGGGGTGTAAAAGGAAAAAAAAGTTTAAAAGCTTGTAAAAGCCTGTTAGAGATGACGTCACGACGTTAAAACTTGAGATGGGGACAAACAAATACTTTAAGTATAATAATTTAATATAGAAAAATCTGTCTGTCGGTCTGTCTTTCTGTCTGTCTACATATTTTCAAACTCCATCTCCTCCGAAACTAAAAGTCGCAGAGCGACACTAGGGGACTCAAATGATTGAATTTTTACGGCCCGTTCTTTTATGTGTTTTTAGCCGATTAAAATTGTTTTTCAGTGGTCAAAAATTGATTTAAATTGTTTTTCAGTAGTCAAAAATTGATTTAAATTGTTTTTCAATGGTCAAAAATTGGTCCAAATTGAAAAAAAAAATTCTTAAACATTTTGTAGATTCATCTTAGTTTATTTTTATTTTTTAATTTTTAATCACTCTACGTGCGTGTCACGTTGGTACAGTGGTAACGTTACCAGCTTTGAATGCTACAATGTTGGTTTCGATTCTAGCTGATGGCACCTAAGTATTTTTTTTTCTTACTTTTGAAATCACGACTTTATAACAATATATACGAAATCTGGGCAAATTCAAATATCATATTTAAGCGTATTTACGCCCAGGCAAAACCGCCCCCCCCCCGCTAGTATCACATATACAAATTATTAAATAATTCGCCTCTAGGCGGGTTGAACCGGCTTCCTCCGAAGGAGAAAGTGTCAAAGGAACATTAAATTCATAAGAGTTCACCAGTCGCATGTATGGCCACGTATGGAAACAATACTCTATGCATGGATTGTGGCTTTGTAGAAATAGAGGATAATGTTTAAGGTTGTGAGATTGCGAATAATTATATAAAAGGTTTTAGAAAGCGGGCAAAAGTTATAGCCCTTTGGCGTAGATTAAGTGCTTTATTTTGCTCTGAATGTTCTATTTATATTCATCGTGGTCTACCAGATAAGGCTGTCTGAAGATATCACCGTACATTAAAGTTGCTGTTTTGTTTTGTTTTTGTTTTGTTTTTTTTTTTGTTTTGTTTTTTCATTTTTTTTATTCGTAGTCCAAATTATATTTAATATATTTTTTGGTTCTTATTTTGTTTTTATAAAACTCAACCAAGTAACGAAGAAGGAAAAAAAAACGAAGAAATAATAGAAACCACGATAATCATGGGAAGAAATGAGTCACTCAAGGTTCTTGATCATAAGATGCAATGTCGAGACACAAAGTTGTCACGTCTGCGAAAAGAAATAGGAGTCGCCACGTGGGCTGATGCGTGACAATTTTAAAGTCGTTCAAATTATAATTTCAGAAGAACAGAACAACCCAACAAGTTTTTCAAACAACAGATAAAAATATCGAGATTAAACAAAGAAGAAATACAAATTTCTTCATCCTTTTCCCTGATTGCATGTCCAGATAGATAAAGTCTTTAAATGTTCGATTCTGAAATGCATAACAATATGGTGACTTCCTTGAATGCGTTGGACGCACGATGATTGAATAATATGTCAAATCCACTGTCCTAAATGCGTAAGTGCATTCTGTACTCGTGAGGAGACACTCACATTGCAACAAATGTGCGTCCGCGTTCTGTTCATATCTTTCAGAGATAGTGTTAGAGAATAGATCGAGAGAGAGAAAGGGGGGTAAATTTGTATTGTAGACACGTTAACCGAAAGTCAGGTTCAGCTGATCGGATTGCGTGTGAGTCACGTGATCAGGTTAGCTGAATCGTTAAGATTTGGTTGGGACTTAGAAGGCGACGGACGGCTTCATAGACGTCTCCTCCCCTTCACTGGGGGGGACGCTGACGTGTACCACGCAAGCCAGAGATTCACTTCCAATCCTTCTGCGAGACATCTGGAAAGTGAAATAAACTATAAAACCAATTCATCGTTTTGGAGCGATTGAATCTTTGTCTAAACAGGTACCAGTCTCCCTCCAAGACACGAGATGAATCCAGATGGACCAACAACGACGACGCAGAAGGTATGTCTAAAATACATGTACCACACACACAACGGCATATGAACATATGATTTAACAGACTGGACCACTAGACGATCACACAACGTTAACTCTGATTAGACGATCACACACGATCCGCCTTTATGATATAACTACACAACAATAGTTTCCGATTTCGAGCCGGCTTTTAGGCTCTTGGACCAAATGATTCGTTTAAGGTCTTATTGAGACAATTCGAAAAATCGATTTATTTTTTTTATATTTCTTCTTTTTCCAAAGTGTTTCTGTAGAAATAAAAAAAAGTCCCATTTTTATTTCTATTCGCCTTTCAAGACGGTCAGCCGGGGTCGATACAATTCTTTTCTGTCGGAGGTTGATTCAAGACTAATTTTTGATTTCTTCAATCTCTCGCACGTGGCATCCGCCCCCGCGCGTACGCATACGCACCCTTAACGAAAGGGTTAATTTGATTGTACAATAGGTTGTTGTCAGGCTGAGACTTTACAAATATTCTTGACCCGCGCACTGCAAGTCTAGACACTGATGATGACATCTGGTCGTTGGGTGATTCGGCGACGCTCAGGACAGGAATGTCACGGTATGCGATTGTGGCTCTTTAAAAATATAGGATACATGAAGGTATGAGTAATTTTCTAGCACGTTAGAGGGAGTAATCTCTTCGAAATATTTGCTCTAATTCACGTTGCCTGTGAATGTTAAGTCGAGGAGTTTGAACAAAGAGTTATCAGGTAGAGCGTCATTTGTCATGGCTATCGGTAGTTGAGAAGGTTTCTTATAATTCTTAAAGGAAAGTAGCTTTGTCTTAGTAGCATTAAATGTTATTATCCATTTACGCCCTCCGTCCATTACTGAGTGGGTATGGTTTTCTAAGGTTTCTGCCTTGGATATGTGTACATTCGTTTTCTCCCCCCCCCCCGCTCGTGTCTATTATAGAACGTGGCGTCATCAGCAAATATACCCATCTCGGACACAATTTTAACATGGAGGTCGTTTATTGAATATTGGTTTGTTTTTCGTTTCTTCTATTTTTTGTTTTTTTTTATTTTTAGGCGATGAGAATTCATATCAGCGCAGCCACGAAAGAGCGATTGCCCGAAGGAGTTTACGACTTGGAAGCAAGAGAAGTGATAAAAGTTAAGGTAGGTTTATCTTATTTTTCTCGTGGGAGGAGGGCGGAGTTGCGCCTGCACATACCACTGGGACAACCCGCAAACAAAATGACCTTCATACAACGCCACAAACACGCTGCACACACAAACACGTGGCAAAAATATCAAACGGTCAGTTATTTTTAATATGCGTCCTGTTTCGGCATTAAATAACTAAAATATGGTAAAATAAACCCTAACCCAATCAATCGTTTTCAAAATACATTGTACGAGTGACTTAGAATAGGTATTGTGCAGTGACCAAAAACATAACCATAATATCTCTCCTATTATATAAAAGGAACTTTTTGTATGTGTATGCGTGCGTGTGTGAGAGTTCATTCTCCGTGGACTCCTAAATGGCTGGGCCGATTTATTTTAAATTTCACAAAAATGTACTTTATGTGCCCGGCACTGTTCTAAGGTAGGTTTTTTATCGAAATGTCTTCGATAAGTATTGATAATCGATAATCGAAACAATCCGATTAAAGAAGGAACATGTGATTTTGACCACAGTTAACATCCTTATACAGCCTAACATAACAAGTGCTTTTCAGAAGTTTTATTGCCGCACAAACAGAAAGATCCGGCATAAAAACTCAACAGTATGTCGGTTGATACAACAGAGGCGCGGTCGAAATGAATGTTTCTGTTTATAGCACAATTGAACCATGATACTTGACTTTTGCATTTTAAACTTTACTGCAAGCCATTATATATGAAAATAATTTTATAAAATCACCAGTAGACTCTCTACAGTGCAATGTAAAATACAATGTATTGCGGACTAAGTCACTGCAAGAGAGGATATGTGAAGCCTGTTCCGGATGCGATGAGTTCCTACTTAAAGCAGGCAATCAATCGATTTGATTGAAAAATGGTCGATTTCACCAATTTCGATGGCAATACAACTATGAGAGTGTGAAACATTTGTTGAATCTCAATTCCGGGCAACGTCGGGTCACACTGCTAGTCATTAATAACATCACAATCGTTACTGAAAGGCGAAACAAGACTCATCTATTTTAAGACGTAAGATATTAATGCCCAGTAAAAACCCATAAAAATAAATGGATCGACAGTAGTCGAGAGCAATCCGAAGGCTTACTTTTCATTTGCTATTACACCAAGATGCTGGGTGATAGTGGCTAAGTAGTTAACGACATAGACTTAAAAACTTGAGTGTTCAAAGTTGGAATCCAGCTCGTTCCACAGAAATATTTTCAGCACGCACACATCTGACCTTGTGTCTCACCTTCTAGAGGAAGCAAATAAAAGAAGATATTACATGCTCAGTCTTTAATAAGGGATCATCAAATATGAATTTTTGGTATGACTCAGTCGAGAATGGAACTCCGATATCCCGGCCTTTTAGCAGACTCATTTAACAATCATACCAAATGGGCAGGTGCTTTGGCCACACAGACATCTTAGTTAGGGTTACCTGACGCCGAAACACATTAACTATTTACGTCATATCTGTAACAGAGCGCGTATGAGCGCGTGGGAAAATATCAGCAGTAGGATAGCTGGCTTGCGAAGATATTACCAGCAGTAGCATAAAAAAAGCACATATGCAAATTAGGAAGTGTGCGTGAGTTTCCGTCAGAAGACAAAAGAAAAAAATATTCTACGTGGTCGGATGAAAGAAGCAAAGTCCACGCTAGAGTCGAAGGCGAGAAATGGCTGCTTAATACCAGTGTGAGGTCAGAGCAGAAAGAAAAAACGCATCCAGGTGAGATGATCGTATGGCCATGCAGTGACAGCGAAAGACTTTTAAGCTGGTGTTGAGACGGCAGGGTTTTGTTAATCTCATGGCAGACGAAATGAACAGTTAGAAAAAACAAGAAGCAGGTATTGTTTGGAAAGTAATGGTAATAAATGACTTGTTAAAACAGAAAGAAAAGCAGAGTCGGAATTATTTATTTTTGTTTGGTCCTTTTCGACGGTACCGGACGGCATGGATTTTCGAGAGATGTTTGAACGGTAACAAACACAGGTCAAGCATAACAGCCACTTATTGGATTACTTACTGCAAAAGTACATGGATATCTCCTCCACCCCCACCCCCACCCGCAAAAAAACGAAAAACTGTTATCCATGAAACTGTTAATAAAATTCATAGGCATTTCTGCATGATCATATTTGGTACAAATAAACTTTACTTTATATCTGGCCTATGTACCAAGTTTTAAATCATAAATATCCAACAGTCTTTGTTTTATTGACATTCAAGGAAAAACTCTGCATTGTTCAATACTGAGTGCACCTGGGTAGAACGTGTAAAGTTGTTAATAACTGACACACTCTTCTTTTTTTTTATTGCAATGATCCTCTTCAAGTGTGAAGATTATTTTAGATAGACCTACAGATTTATATCTGTAGGATCACAATCCGACGGTTGTGAATCCCATTCAGGATAACACTTTCTACTGATGAGACGAAAACCAAAGTGCCCACCCATATCATTGAACGGCGATAAAAACAAAGACTATTGAGCATTGATGGCTAAAACTTGGTGGACAAGTCAAGCATAGAATGAAGTTTATTTGTACTAAAATCATACTTACGTTAGTCAACTGGGATGACTGGACATCCCAGAAGGATAAAGCAACGTCTCCCTCCAAGGAAAACTCAGATACAACTGCGCCATGCCATGTGTACTATACGCTCACTGAGTCAGGGTAAGAAGAAAAGAAATAAGTTGCCAACTAGGAATTATGAACACCTAAGCAAAATTGGTGTGACAAAACACCTCATGGGACTAACGAAGGCAACATGCAATTGCAAATTACTTAGGACTTCGAGCCAGCCATGGCTGACGGAACGAGAGTATGTTACTCCTGTGGATTGAATAAAAAGAATCCTTTCAAAATTCTGTGCAGATTTTCAAGTTCGACAAGATAGACTTGAAGATGAGAGGTTACATCAAATGAAACGTTGTGAAAATAGCACTCACGATGATAGCATTAAACCGAATAATCCAAATGAGATGAAGACATGTTTGTCATTAAAAAAATATACTTTTATTCTTGATGTGTCATTTTACAAGTCAGGGTGCTGCAGTTTCATTACACTCGGCTTCCACGAAGTCCGCAGCTTTTTCACACGCATCTTTTTGCATTGTAGTCAGCCTGAAATTTAAAATAACCTCCGTTTCGCACATGCAGACATGCGAAGTTGTTTAACCTTTGAAAGTTCAACAGTTGTCGCCGAAGAAGCTATCAACTGCATCAAGTGCAGGTGGTTCGAAATTTAACTTCCTGCACACGTCCACCTTAAGGGATGTCAAAACAGAGATCAAGGAGATATATACATTGGACGATTCTTCACTATTCTAAGATGTATATAGAGAGAAACGGCTGGCACTTTGCATATGTTATGAGGTTGTTTGTGAATGTTAAGACGCACATTATGAAGAAATAAATTGGATGAAAACGATTCTATTTAGATTAACAATAATAAATGATTTATTTAATAATTTTAACATTTTACAACGAATCGAATTACTGTGAAAATGAGGAGGGTTACTAAGCTAATGTTGGTAAGCATATCTATTTGAATCTTCGCATTTTGTTGTCGTCCGATCAAATCAGGGGCAGATAAGTCGTACTGGAAATTTCTTTGGAGAGATAACTTTATACTAGAAACGTTATTTCCTTTTAAGCATTGAAACATCATTTGGTTAAATTCAAGCAAAGTAACTAAAATCAAACATTACAAAAAAGTATACCTAAAATATTGTTTTTAATTTCAATAAATATTAATAGTAAATATGAAAAATTGGGGGAATATTCTGTATTAGATACGTTTTTTATGATGTTTGATTTTAGTCTGAAAAGCACGCAGCAAGCGTCGGAAGATGTTGCTTGAATTTAACACATCATTTTATAGTTGCAATTTTGTTACATTGTAGTGCATGTTATCGCGAATTTTGTAACGTTTTAATACTATGACGTGACCGTCTTGAGGAGCGATACTGCTCTCCATTGGGGAGATTAAAATCCCCTAAAACCCTGAGTAAAACCGGGTAAATATGCTAAGATTGTCCGTTAAACGTTAATTGAATCCCGGACAGTGGCAGGTGATCTATAAAAAGGGACGAATTTATTGGGTTTGATAAAAAAAACTGACAGATATTTGTATTGTTTGGAACAATGACAGAAAGAGATATTCTTATTGTTTAAAACAATGACAGGAAATGTTAGAATAAGGAGCGATGACATTCGTCTGGCCTGAGGAACCCCGGCTCAGACGTTTTGGGTTTCTGAGTGGAGAAATTGATAGGGTTTGATCTTTTAAGGTCGTGTGAAAGGATTTCATGTTGATCCCACATTTACAAACTGCGGACGAATTGCTGATATGCACACACACAAAATGTATCTGGGGATTTTGTAGAAAACGTCTCGGGCCCTGATTGGTTTATCAGATCGCCAGACCCACCCCGTCACCTTAGTATAAGAGCGAGTGCTCGGGTCGAAACAGACAGATTGAAGCCAAATCTTGAGAAAAACACACGCTCCCGAAAGACACCACACTCCCTCCGTCCATCCTGACCGCCATCGTGAGAACGGAGAATAAGATTTTGGGAAAATCTTGATATTTTCTGGTGTAATCGAACTGAACGTTATACATATGTAAAAAAAAAAAAATTGAACTTTCATGAGATTAACTTTTTCGTAGTTAGAAAACCTGAGTATGTTTTGTTTTTCCGGTGAAGCAGAAATCAACACGAAGCTGAGACGCTGAGGACATATGAGAAGGACTCCCGGTAGACTAGATGATCACAACGAAAGTCAGAAGTCAATTGCTGACCTGAGCGGGAGACCCTTTCACAATACATCTTAACGGTGTTGTCTGTTGTGTATAGAATTCTAGCGATCAAAGAAAGAAATTTGATGCGCGTTTGTTTTGTTTGTTTGTTTTGTTTGTTTGTTTGTTTTGTTTGGGGGGGTTTCATCTAAAAGGGAAGGTATTTATTATCGGTCGTTTCCACACCAAGCCGCCCGACACGTGTTTTCCAAGCCTGCGACAATATTAGTTGCTTAGTCTGCAGGTATAATCAACTGTTAAGTCTGTAATTTGTCCCACCCCGAAGAATAAATGAGTCAAGCATCTTGTTTAAATGTTTCTGTCATCCGCCACGTGGTTAAAAGTTTTTAAAAAAAGAAACTCTGCAGTGTCGACGCGTGCCTTTTTCTCATCCTGCGTTGACGCATGCTTTTTTCCTCTCGATTTTTCTTTCCTTTGTCTTCTTTCGACCATGTTGTAACGTAATGCTTACGCCACGACATGGTCATCTGCATACCTGTTAGTGGCTTTGTTACAATCTTTTTACCACGTAACAGCGAAATGGAATATGTGGCTTTAAACTTAAAGATCGAAAACGTATCATCTTTGGTGTCGAAGTACATACAACAAATGCGGAGATACTCGTAGAATTAGTTTTTTTTATGATTGAATTATATTTTTGATGATTTGTTTTTCTTTAATTTTAGGGAGAATACCAGCAGTCATTTTACCTATTAGGTTTCATCAACGCGGAATGAGATTGCTCCGTTGAAAGATGCTACAGACGGTTTTTGCCATTGCTAAAGGACCAAGCATAGGTTCGGCACCCCCAACTAATGTTGGCAGCTGAAAGGGACAGTTTTAGCATCATACCGTCAGTCAACAATCGCGCAACGTCAATCAACTTTCTCCTAAAATAATATTTGTACAACGCTTTATACAACGAAAATTTCTCCCCCTCACATGTCAGTCTTAATATATATATATATATATATATATATATATATATATATATATATATATATAATCAATATTATTATGGTTTAAAAAATAACTTATTTTTCTCAATAATATGTATTAAAATTAGATTACAACAAAAAATAGAATTCTCATATATATATATATATATATATATATATATATATATATATATAACGAATAAAGAAAAGTTATAAGCTTTTATACTTTTCGTATTCTTTTTTATTCATATATATATATATATATATATATATATATATATATATATATATATATATATATATATATATATATAATAATCATAATAACTTATATAATTTGATTAAATATACTGTTTTATGTTTAAATCCCCGAAACAGTCTTTCATGGTAAACAATGGATGATCCCTTTAAGAACATTGGTACTATTGTTTGTTCATGTAAGTAAAACGGTACAGCGATACAGGAAATTAGTTGACTTACTGGCAAAATGATTTTCCTACGAAGGACATTTTTTATGTTTTTAAAGAAACTTCCAAGACTATATATATATATGCGATATACATATATATATTTTAGTGAAATTTGACTGTTTACTGCTTTTTAAAAGCTATCTACGTAATATTCTAATTGTTCCTTCCTTAGTAATACGTTGCACTTTGAAAAAGGCCTAATACAATTATTGCAGGTTAAAGTGTTTCAAAAAAATTACAAATCTCGCTTTCAAAAGACCAATGTGTTAATGTGTGCAACCTCTATCTCACAGAAGAGATGTTGCGAGTTTGTCTCTGCTTTATCGTTATTTTCATGGAAAGTGTTCGACTGAGCTTCAATCTATGGTCCCCCTCTCGCCAAACTTTCACAAGAAACACTCGTCTAGCTGTAAACACTATCAATAATTCCCCCCACTCTTTATCTGTGCCTAAACCTAAACGTAGATTCCATGAACAAAGCTTCTTTTTAGAACTGCACGCCTATGAAATTGTCTTCCGTTTTCCTGCTTTCCGGCTGAGTACAATATGGTTGTCTTCAAGTCTAACGTAAATAAGTTCTTGATGAGCCGTTCCATATAAGTTATCAAATTTACCGAATTTTCATTACTAATGATTACTATATTGTCCAATTTCTACTGTACACTCTTTAACCCTTATCCTTGAGTGGCCTCTTGGCCTTGATAATGTGGTGAGTCCTATGTAAAAAAAAAAACACTGGACAGGAATATGACAGTGACCTCCCTTTGTTGCCTTCTTTTCTATTATCATTATAATAAATGATCATTATTTTTTACAATATCTCCCCACGGGACAGAGTTGGACACCAGGGTGTGGAGAGAGAGGGAGGGGGAGGGAAAAGGGGAACCAGCTCCCGAGAGGTGGGAAATGGGAGCTGGATAGTAACTGTTGGTCTGTAGTGTGATCCCTACATTGACCAAGGTCTGATATGTGGGGTTACCCCAACATCTGGTCTTTGTTTTCAGTATTTGTCAGAACAGATGGTATTTATTTGCTCCCCCACCGAGCAAATTAGGCACAAGGCCAATTTTTAATGTGAGGAGTGAAGGGAGGGGAAAGGGAGAAAGGGGGCCAGCTCCCGAGAGGTGGGAAAGGGGAGCTGGTTAAAGGTCAGGCATGTGGGGTTGCCCCCACATCTGGACTCTGCTAGTAATAGCTAGTCATAGCTTGCAGTATCTGCCGGAACAGATGGTATTTATTTGCTCCCCCACCGAGAAAATTAGGCACAACGCCAATTTTTAATGTGAGGAGTGAAGGGAGGGGGAAAGGAAAAAGGGGACCAGCTCCCGAGAGGTGGGAAATGGGAGCCGGTTAAAGGTCAGGCATGTGGGGTTGCCCCCACATCTGGTCTTTGCCAGTCCTAGCTAGTCATAGCTTGCAGTATCTGCCGGAACAGATGGTATTTATTTGCTCCCCCACCGAGCAAATTAGGCACAAGGCCGATTTTTAATGTGAGGAGTGAGGGGAGGGGGAAGGGAAAAAGGGAACGAGCTCCCGAGAGGTGGGAAATGGGAGCTGGTTAAAGGTCAGGCATGCGGGGTTGCCCCACATCTGGTCTTTGCTAGTCATAGCTAGTCCTAGCTAGTCATAGCTTGCAGTATCTGCCGGAACAGATGGTATTTATTTGCACCCCCACCGAGCAAATAAGGCACAAGGCCGATTTTTAATGTGAGGACTGAAGGGGAAATGGGGAACAACTCCCCGGGGAGTAGGGGAGCTGGATAGTGAAAATTGGTATGAAGGGTTACCCCTACATTGACCAAGGTGTTATATGTGGGGTCGCCCCCACATATGGTCTTTGCTTGCAGTATCTGCCGGAACAGATGGTATTTATTTGCTCCCCCCACCGAGCAAATTAGGCACAAGGCCAATTTTTAATGTGAGGAGTGAAGGGAGGGGGAAGGGAAAAAGGGGGCCAGCTCCCTAGAGGTGGGAAATGGGAGCTGGTTAAAGGTCAGGCATGTGGGGTTGCCCCCACATCTGGTCTTTGCTAGTCATAGCTAGTCATAGCTTGCAGTATCTGCCGGAACAGATGGTATTTATTTGCTCCCCCACCGAGCAAATTAGGCACAAGGCCGATTTTTAATGTGAGGAGTGAAGGGAGGGGGAAGGGGAAAAGGGGGCCAGCTCCCGAGAGGTGGGAAATGGGAGCTGGTTAAAGGTCAGACATGTGGGGTTTCCCCCACATCTGGTCTTTGCCAGTCATAGCTAGTCATAGCCAGTCATAGCCTGCAGCATCTGCCGGAACAGATGGTATCTATTTGCTCCCTCACCGAGCAAATTAGGCACAAGGCCGATTTTTAATGTGAGGAGTGAGGGGAGGGGGAAGGGAAAAAGGGGACCAGCTCCTGAGAGGTGGGAAATGGGAGCTGGTTAAAGGTCAGGCATGTGGGGTTGCCCCCACATCTGGTCTTTGCTAGTCATAGCTAGTCCTAGCTAGTCATAGCTTGCAGTATCTGCCGGAACAGATGGTATTTATTTGCTCCCCCACCGAGCATATTAGGCACAAGGCCGATTTTTAATGTGAGGAGTGAAGGGAGGGGGAAGGGAAAAAGGGGACCAGCTCCCGAGAGGTGGGAAATGGGAGCTGGTTAATGGTCATGCATGTGGGGTTGCCCCCACATCTAGTCTTTTCTAGTCATAGCTAGTCATAGCTTGCAGCATCTGCCGGAACAGATAGTATTTATTTGCTCCCCCACCGAGCAAATTAGGCACAAGGCCGATTTTTAATGTGAGGAGTGAAGGGAGGGGGAAGGTAAAAAGGGGACCAGCTCCCGAGAGGTGGGAAATGGGAGCTGGTTAATGGTCAGGCATGTGGGGTTGCCCCCACATCTGGTCTTTGCTAGTCATAGCTAGTCATAGCTTGCAGTATCTGCCGGAGCAGATGGTATTTATTTGCTCCCCCACCGAGCAAACTAGGCACAAGGCCAATTTTTAATGTGAGGAGTGAAGGGAGGGGGGAGGGAAAGGGGGGACCAGCTCCCGAGAGGTGGGAAATGCGAGCTGGTTAAAGGTCAGGCATGTGGGGTTGCCCCCACATCTGGTCTTTGCTAGTCATAGCTAGTCCTAGCTAGTCATAGCTTGCAGTATCTGCCGGAACAGATGGTATCTATTTGCTCCCCCACCGAGCAAATTAGGCACAAGGCCGATTTTTAATGTGAGGAGTGAAGGGAGGGGGAAGGGAAAATGGGACCAGCTCCCGAGAGGTGGGGAAATGGAAGCTGGTTAATGGTCAGGCATGTGGGGTTGCCCCCACATCTGGTCTTTGCTAGTCATAGCTAGTCCTAGCTAGTCATAGCTTGCAGCATCTGCCGGAACAGATGGTATTTATTTGCTCCCCCACTGAGCAAATTAGGCACAAGGCCGTTTTTAATGTGAGGTAAAAACCAGCTCTCCTAAAAGTAGGCAAAAAGGGGGCACTCTGGTTACCAAAAATAATAATTGTCCCAGTATAGAGGGTTTCCCCTCCGTTGACTGGTACAAATTATCTTAAGTGTAGCATCTGCCGGAACAGATGGTATTTATTTGCTCCCCCACCGAGCAAATTAGGCACAAGGCCGATTTTTAATGTGAGGAGTGAAGGAAGGGGGAAGGGAAAATGGGACCAGCTCCCGAGAGGTGGGGAAATGGAAGCTGGTTAATGGTCAGGCATGTGGGGTTGCCCCCACATCTGGTCTTTGCTAGTCATAGCTAGTCATAGCTTGCAGTATCTGCCGGAACAGATGGTATTTATTTGCTCCCCCACTGAGCAAATTAGGCACAAGGCCGTTTTTAATGTGAGGTAAAAACCAGCTCCCCTAAAAGTAGGCAAAAAGGGGGCACTCTGGTTACCAAAAATAATAATTGCCCCAGTATAGAGGGTTTCCCCTCCATTGACTGGTACAAATTATCTTAAGTGCAGCATCTGCCGGAACAGATGGTATTTATTTGCTCCCCCACTGAGCAAATTAGGCACAAGGCCGTTTTTAATGTGAGGTAAAAACCAGCTCTCCTAAAAGTAGGCAAAAAGGGGGCACTCTGGTTACCAAAAATAATAATTGTCCCAGTATAGAGGGTTTCCCCTCCATTGACTGGTACAAATTATCTCAAGTGCAGCATCTGCCGGAACAGATGGTATTTATTTGCTCCCCCACTGAGCAAATTAGGCACAAGGCCGTTTTTAATGTGAGGTTAAAACCAGCTCCCCTAAAAGTAGGCAAAAAGGGGGCACTCTGGTTACCAAAAATAATAATTGTCCCAGTATAGAGGGTTTCCCCTCCATTGACTGGTACAAATCATCTTAAGTGTAGTATCTGCCGGAACAGATGGTATTTATTTGCTCCCCCACTGAGCAAATTAGGCACAAGGCCGTTTTTAATGTGAGGTAAAAACCAGCTCCCCTAAAAGTAGGCAAAAAGGGGGCACTCTGGTTACCAAAAATAATAATTGTCCCAGTATAGAGGGTTTCCCCTCCATTGACTGGTACAAATTATCTTAAGTGCAGCATCCGCCGGAACAGATGGTATTTATTTGCTCCCCCACTGAGCAAATTAGGCACAAGGCCGTTTTTAGTGTTAGGTAAAAACCAGCTCCCCTAAAAGTAGGCAAAAAGGGGGCACTCTGGTTACCAAAAATAATAATTGTCCCAGTATAGAGGGTTTCCCCTCCATTGACTGGTACAAATCATCTTAAGTGCAGCATCTGCCGGAACAGATGGTATTTATTTGCTCCCCCACTGAGCAAATTAGGCACAAGGCCGTTTTTAATGTGAGGTAAAAACCAGCTCTCCTAAAAGTAGGCAAAAAGGGGGCACTCTGGTTACCAAAAATAATAATTGTCCCAGTATAGAGGGTTTCCCCTCCATTGACTGGTACAAATTATCTTAAGTGCAGTATCTGCCGGAACAGATGGTATTTATTTGCTCCCCCACTGAGCAAATTAGGCACAAGGCCGTTTTTAATGTGAGGTTAAAACCAGCTCCCCTAAAAGTAGGCAAAAAGGGGGCACTCTGGTTACCAAAAATAATAATTGTCCCAGTATAGAGGGTTTCCCCTCCATTGACTGGTACAAATTATCTTAAGTGCAGCATCTGCCGGAACAGATGGTATTTATTTGCTCCCCCACTGAGCAAATTAGGCACAAGGCCGTTTTTAATGTGAGGTTAAAACCAGCTCCCCTAAACGTAGGCAAAAAAGGGGTACTCTGGTTACCAAAAATAATAATTGTCCCAGTATAGAGGGTTTCCCCTCCATTGACTGGTACAAATCATCTTAAGTGTAGTATCTGCCGGAACAGATGGTATTTATTTGCTCCCCCACTGAGCAAATTAGGCACAAGGCCGTTTTTAATGTGAGGTTAAAACCAGCTCCCCTAAAAGTAGGCAAAAAGGGGGCACTCTGGTTACCAAAAATAATAATTGTCCCAGTATAGAGGGTTTCCCCTCCATTGACTGGTACAAATTATCTTAAGTGCAGCATCCGCCGGAACAGATGGTATTTATTTGCTCCCCCACTGAGCAAATTAGGCACAAGGCCGTTTTTAATGTGAGGTTAAAACCAGCTCTCCTAAAAGTAGGCAAAAAGGGGGCACTCTGGTTACCAAAAATAATAATTGTCCCAGTATAGAGGGTTTCCCCTCCATTGACTGGTACAAATTATCTTAAGTGCAGTATCTGCCGGAACAGATGGTATTTATTTGCTCCCCCACTGAGCAAATTAGGCACAAGGCCGTTTTTAATGTGAGGTTAAAACCAGCTCCCCTAAAAGTAGGCAAAAAGGGGGCACTCTGGTTACCAAAAATAATAATTGTCCCAGTATAGAGGGTTTCCCCTCCATTGACTGGTACAAATTATCTTAAGTGCAGCATCTGCCGGAACAGATGGTATTTATTTGCTCCCCCACTGAGCAAATTAGGCACAAGGCCGTTTTTAATGTGAGGTTAAAACCAGCTCCCCTAAACGTAGGCAAAAAGGGGGCACTCTGGTTACCAAAAATAATAATTGTCCCAGTATAGAGGGTTTCCCCTCCATTGACTGGTACAAATCATCTTAAGTGTAGTATCTGCCGGAACAGATGGTATTTATTTGCTCCCCCACTGAGCAAATTAGGCACAAGGCCGTTTTTAATGTGAGGTTAAAACCAGCTCCCCTAAAAGTAGGCAAAAAGGGGGCACTCTGGTTACCAAAAATAATAATTGTCCCAGTATAGAGGGTTTCCCCTCCATTGACTGGTACAAATTATCTTAAGTGCAGCATCCGCCGGAATAGATGGTATTTATTTGCTCCCCCACTGAGCAAATTAGGCACAAGGCCGTTTTTAATGTGAGGTAAAAACCAGCTCCCCTAAAAGTAGGCAAAAAGGGGGCACTCTGGTTACCAAAAATAATAATTGTCCCAGTATAGAGGGTTTCCCCTCCATTGACTGGTACAAATCATCTTAAGTGTAGTATCTGCCGGAACAGATGGTATTTATTTGCTCCCCCACTGAGCAAATTAGGCACAAGGCCGTTTTTAATGTGAGGTAAAAACCAGCTCCCCTAAAAGTAGGCAAAAAGGGGGCACTCTGGTTACCAAAAATAATAATTGTCCCAGTATAGAGGGTTTCCCCTCCATTGACTGGTACAAATTATCTTAAGTGCAGCATCCGCCAGAACAGATGGTATTTATTTGCTCCCCCACCGAGCAAATTAGGCACAAGGCCAATTTTTAATGTGAGGAGTGAAGGGAGGGGGAAGGGAAAAAGGGGACCAGCTCCCGAGAGGAGGGAAATGGGAGCTGGTTAAAGGTCAGGTATGTGGGGTTGCCCCCACATCTGGTCTTTGCTTGCAGTATCTGCCGGAACAGATGGTATTTATTTGCTCCCCCACTGAGCAAATTAGGCACAAGGCCGTTTTTAATGTGAGGTAAAAACCAGCTCCCCTAAAAGGGGTCACTCTTGTTACCAAAAATAATAATTGTCCCAGTATAGAGGGTTTCCCCTCCATTGACTGGTACAAATTATCTTAAGTGCAGTATCTGCCGGAACAGATGGTATTTATTTGCTCCCCCACTGAGCAAATTAGGCACAAGGCCGTTTTTAATGTGAGGTAAAAACCAGCTCCCCTAAAAGTAGGCAAAAAGGGGGCACTCTGGTTACCAAAAATAATAATTGTCCCAGTATAGAGGGTTTCCCCTCCATTGACTGGTACAAATTATCTTAAGTGCAGCATCTGCCGGAACAGATGGTATTTATTTGCTCCCCCACCGAGAAAATTAGGCACAAGGCCGATTTTTAATGTGAGGAGTGAAGGGAGGGGGAAGGGAAAAAGGGGACCAGCTCCCGAGAGGTGGGAAATGGGAGCTGGTTAATGGTCAGGCATGTGGGGTTGCCCCCATATCTGGTCTTTGCTAGTCATAGCTAGTCATAGCTTGCAGTATCTGCCGGAACAGATGGTATTTATTTGCTCCCCCACCGAGCAAATTAGGCACAAGGCCAATTTTTAATGTGAGGAGTGAAGGGAGGGGGAAGGGAAAAGGGGACCAGCTCCCGAGAGGTGGGAAATGGGAGCTGGTTAAAGGTCAGGCATGTGGGGCTGCCCCCACATCTGGTCTTTGCTAGTCATAGCTTGCAGTATCTGCCGGAACAGATACTACACTTTGATCTTGGCCAAAAGGCCAAAAGAAAAGAACTAGTAATTTGAAAATATTCAGTCTTTGATTCTATCATATAAAGAGCTTACAACAAACCGTCAGCAAAATAATTTTAGCTTTGACGGGACGTCATAAATTTATGACTTACGTCATGTATCAAAACATGAATTCATACGTAAGCGATAATAGCCGAAGTCAATTAATTTTGCTTTAACTACGTTATCGTATGAAATTCTTTCACAATTATGTGATCTTCGCTGCCTAATCAAACATGTTCGACCGGAGAAAGCATATATTTGCTTGTGCATTAAAACTAAAAAGCGAAGTAAAAATATATATTCACACTAATCGGTTGATTGATAAAAAATAAAACAAACAAAAATAAATGCACGCATTATTTTTTTATGCATATCACGCAGATATTTCCATTTCTGGTTCATGTACAAAGAAAACGTTTTTTCCGAGAAAAGCGAACTTCGGCTTTTGAGAATGAGGTGTACCCTCGAAACATTAAATATTCGTCGCCGTATTATTATTCACAGAAAACGGAAAAACGGGTAAATAATAAATTGAAAATTATTGAATTTTACGATACTGTCTACATGTCAAAAAATATGTGCTTTGTCTATTCTTGAGAAGAGATTGCGTTTGAGTGACGTCACACATGGTGTCAAGAAAAATCTGTTCTTTTCAGCTGCAAAAATGATTTGGGTGCCGAATCTCTTCTTCTGGTTCTTGGTAAGATGCTAATCCTAGACACTAACTAACATTCTCTTCTCTAAGAGTGTCCTAAAAACACAGCGTGTGTGCTTTAATCCGTTTACATTTTTGGTGTGCGTTTTCTTTAATAACCCTTCAGGAGAACTGGAAAATTCTGAGCGATATTAACAGTTGTCCCTAAGGTTGCCATGGCTTGCAGGCACTCCCAGCAAAGAGTAAAATAATAAATTATTTGTGTTTGTGTAATAATAGATGGTCACACTGATAAGCCGTGAAATTGTATAGAGTAAAATGAGATTTTCCCCTATTTCAATGACCGGAATAGGTCAATCAAAAAAGTGAAGATTATTTCCCTGCAGGTTATAGCATGGTCGTCTTAAATTCCAATGTCAAAAAATATCTTAACTCTGGATGGTGTCTCCTTGTTCTTTTTTTCCTATCCGTTCTGGTGTTCCACATGGCTCTATTCTAAGCCTCAAATTGTTTTCTTTTTATATATATCTATAAATAACCTTCCATTGAATATTATTCAGAAAATTAATATCTATGCTGATGACATCACTCTCAAATCTGGTGTTTATTCTTACTTCTGATCAGGTGAAATGTGCAACTGCCCTAGAAGTTGATCTGAGTTCAGTTGTTGATTAGAGTACAAAATGGTTTGTTTCGGTTAATACTGTTAAGACTCAGATCGTGTCTTTCAGTCGTAGACGTGTCCCTTTTCCTTCCCGAGATTCTTATGGATAGCTTTATCTTGATGAGACATCTATTCTAAAACTTTTTCATCAAATTTTTTCTTGGGACCCATATGTAGCATAGCGCGGATGCACGTATGTAAATGCATGAGAAGTGACGTCACCGGTGGGGGAAGGACTATAACAAAAGAGAAAGACAAAAATCTTTACAGAGACGAGATAACGTTCGAAATCTCGGGAGAGACGTCGAGAGCGTTCTACGTCACGTGGGTGACGTCACGGCTGTAACGACGAAGAAATGAATGTTGTTGCACAAAGCAAAAATCGAGTCGGAATTATTTCCTGTTATTTTGTCAACTTTGCGACTGAGGCCACGTGTGTACAACGTGTGTACAAGGGTACAACATTACACATACATTAGATCCATTGCTCTTTCTGATTCTCGTAAAGTCGGTTCTCTCGATCGCTCTTAAAAGCTTTCTCTCGCTTGAGACTATCCTCCTTCTCTAGCCCATGTGTGGAATACTGCTGTCATATTTGGACTGGAGAATCTTTGTCCCACTTGAAAGTTTCTTGATAAATTGCAGAAACGTATCTGCAATTTAATATCTTTTTCACTGCAACCCCTCTCTCAAAGACGTGATGTTTCTAGTCTCGGTGTTTTTTATAAGTACTATTATGGCATGTGTTTTTCAGAATTTGTTTATCTATTCCCTGCTTCCTTTGTTCCAGCTCGTTTGACGAGTTGATCTAGTGGTCTTCGCTAATTCGCTGTTCTAATACCTCATAGTAATACAGCTTCCTATTTCAATAGCTTCTTTGTAAAAAACTGCAGGCTTGTGGAACTTTCTTCCTGCTGACTGTTTTCCTCTTAATTATAACCTTAATCTTTGCAAGACTAAAGCCAATAGGCATCTCCTGTCTTTGCGATAATCACCTTTTCAATCTTATTCACACACCGGTTCCCATTAGATTACTGAAGTTAAGCAACGTTAAGCCCAGTCAGTACTAAAATAGGTGACCATTTGGGTATGTGCGCTCCGCTTATCTCGGCATTGTTTTCAGTCGTCTAGTATTTCTCTTTGACACGAGACTCAAGCAGTTCTGATTAAGGAGAGGTGTAGTTGGAGATTGCGCAACCCTTGCCTCACAATTACTCGCGCAGCTATCCTTACAGGGGGTATCCATTGTCTTTCGAGACTGAACAGAGGCATCGAGCTCCTTACATCAGGTGGTTTTATACCTTGTCTGGAGCGATTTCCATAAAAAATAAATAAACCTCCCCAATGAATTCCCGTCTGAGGAACACATTACCGCGGGTCTGATTCCCTGCATATTATAACATAGTCGTCCTTAAATCCAATGTACACAAATACCTGTCATTAAACCGACCGATATAGTAATCAAACTTTGTTCATGCTATTGAAAGTTCGCCACCTTTCACTGGAGTTACCAGATCAGGCTGCCTGAAGATACCGGCTCCCTCTCCTAAAATGCACCAAACATTGAAGTTAGTTTGTTTTTTTTTTTCCTTTGCAAAACTCAATTATGTTCCGCAAAGTCAAAAACAAAAATTTTCCTTTTCAAAATAACCAAACCAAGAACCATGAATGACTGGTTAAGGATATGAGGGAATTGACGCATGAAAACGTTTCTCTTTTTTTTTTTCAAAAATTACGGGTTCAGCATCGAATAACTCAAAAAGGCTTGATATGCCGTGAAACAAAATAACCCAGCCACACACCATTTTTCAGCTGATAATCATTCCATTTTATTAACTTTTATCCTTCAGTGGTTTTTGGTCTTGATATGTGATGATTGTAAAAAAAAAAAATCCTGAGTAGAATGCTTG
The DNA here is from genome assembly GCF_053919585.1 of Euprymna scolopes. Classification (NCBI taxonomy): domain Eukaryota; kingdom Metazoa; phylum Mollusca; class Cephalopoda; order Sepiida; family Sepiolidae; genus Euprymna; species Euprymna scolopes. The sequence continues at coordinate 93,641,785 of NC_136513.1, forward strand.
TGTGAGAAAATCACATGTTATCTCACTCGACAACAGTCGTCAACCCTAATGTTGTGTGCCGTGGATTTATTTTCTTTCGTCTTCTCTGGTTCTACCGTGTCGTTGTCTCTCACATTGGCAGCTTCCAAGGGGGGGGGGTGCACGGATTTACAAGTATGAAAAAAAATAAAACAAATAAATAGAAAAATACAGACCCTATCGACACTTTCTATAAGTGTTAGTTGAACGCTGGTAGGTGTGAGACACTATCGACCCTCTGAACGTTAAGGCTAACGTCTATGCTCTATCTAGGCTGTTCGTCAGTCGGTTGATCAATTCATCCCCTCTCCATCTGCTCTGAGCTACGATCTGCGTTCTACTAAGTTAAACTCGTACCTGTTGTCAATTGTGTACAATTGGCAACTGTCCTCAACTGGAACTGTCGTAAAATGCTGCAAACACTAAGCTTTGCAAACCGCTTCTAACCGCTGCAAAATGCACCGACTTTCCTTTAAAAAAAATAACCCTAAAACATATTGTCAAATCATAGCCACAACCTGATCAACCCCATATCAGCTCTCCTTTGTGTGCCTTGGTGAACAACTTCCTATCTATTGTCTTTTTACCAACCCTATTTCCTATAATTTTGTTTACCCGATAAACCTATTTCCTCTTTTGTCATATTTCTTTTTCTCTTTCTCCTAATCATTTAGGGGGTGGGACTCGATAGTAGCACGCAAGGTGACATAATAATTTTGTTTTATTTCAATCTTCCCAAAAAAGCTCAGAATTTTCCAGACAGCCACGCATTTTTTTTTTTTTTTCGCACTAGCTAACATTTGTTTTTGCATATAGTCCCCCTTCACATTAATAATAATAATAATAATAATAATAATAATAATAATAATAATAATAATAATAATAATAATAATAATTTTTATTATTTTTATTATTTTTATTATTATTATTTTTATTATTATTATTATTATTATTATTATTTTTATTATTATTATTATTTTTATTATTATTATTATTATTATTATTATTTTTATTATTATTATTATTATTATTTTTATTATTATTATTATTATTATTATTTTTATTATTATTATTATTATTATTATTTTTATTATTATTTTTTTTTTTATTATTATTATTATTAGTATTAGTATTTTTATTATTATTATTATTATTATTATTTTTATTATTATTATTATTATTATTTTTATTATTATTATTATTTTTATTATTATTATTATTATTATTATTTTTATTATTATTATTATTATTATTATTATTATTATTATTATTATTATTATTATTATTGAGACATTTATTACTACAACAAACCGAAAAAGTTGTATCGAAACAAATATACGACAAATAACCGTTACCAAAGGCAAGATAGCCCCATTCTTTTACCTACATGAATAAGTTCTTAGTAGTTTGCCTTATTTTAAAGCATTTATTATTTAAGTTTGAAGTAGTAGTGGCTGACATGGGACGATTATCTGAAACGACTCAATAATAGCTCAAACTTCGAAAATGATACAAAATACTGATAGAAACCCACCCAATAGATGCCACCATGATATGTATCATGTAGGTTTCGATCAGTACTTCGTTTAATTTTCGATTTTCAAGCGATTATCGCGACTCAGAATATGGTATCCTCATTTCCGCCACCTTACGGTCGTCCTAACTTAATAACTCGACACTACGTGTGTTTTAAACTTAAAATTCACTTTAAAATAAGTTAAAACTCAAAAAGAAAATTATCTAGTTAGGCAGAAGAGTAAGTTATCTTTTGGTAACATTTATTTCTTGTTTTTTCGATTTGGTTTAACGATGTATGTTAAGACTGTTGCAATGTATCAATTCGTGTTCGCACTTTGAAATTGCAAAGTTCTATGAACAACAATATTATAATAGTTCACACTTACGTGACGTGACATCTTACAGAACAAAGTTCGGGTTTGTATTACTATACACATAGATTCGAAAACGCTGTTAAAAACAAAACAAATATATAACAAATAAATGTTATCAAAGGCAAGATAATTTATTTTTCTACCTTACTGAATAAATTTTTAGTGTTTTTATTTAATGTAACGTGTTTATTCGGGTCGAAAACAGTGTTTTCCGATGTATTTGAAAAATGCAAATGGTGGCAGACTCTGTGTTGAATACGTAAGCTTGAGAAAATGAGTTAAAACTGAAAAAAAAAAACTGTACAAAATACTGTTAGAAACCCACCGAATATCTATCAGTCTATGTTACAGTAACGTATATTCGGTATTTTGTATAGTTTTTTTTATTTTTAACTCATTTTTTCCAAACCTACGTATTCAACACAGAGTCCGTCGCCATTTGAATTTTTCAAATACATTGTTGAAGTATACCACCACCCCAACTGTACAAAACAAAAACAAGCTACGGTTGTTAGTGGGAGCCACTGCTTGCCCAGTATAACTGTGGACAATGATGCCCGTCGCCAAGATGAACGTACCGTGGCGAAATGCCGACGCATTTCATATATATCTATATATTGAAGAATTTAGCTTCCAAATAATCGATTATATTTCTTAATTTGTTCCGAAAAAGAAACAAAATATTACGGAATTATTATAGTGTACCCAATATATAGAATTGATTTCAAAAGTTTTTAAAACATAAGACTTTGGTGCCATCAGCTAGAATCGAAACCAAGACATTTAGCTATCCAGCGTTATTCGTTATCATCTGGGCTAAGACGACATGCATATCAATGCTTTATAAATTAACTGACGTAAACGCATAAATGTATATTTGCGCATGCATAGAGGAGCACTGTATATCGACTTACGCCTGCCAAGTTCCAATTTTTCAATTTAACTACTTTGAAGCTATTTTTCCGATAATTTTCAAATAGTTATTTACTTATCAATTTCGTGCGTCGGATCACTAAATTATCGTGTTGGATTACATTTTTTTATGTTTCGAAGTAAAGCTCCTTTTCAAAATGAAATCTTATCTCGATCTGCATTGTGTTTTTGCCTGGAAAGCGGAATCAATGATGGGATTTGTTTTATTTGTTTATTTATTCTGTAATTATAATGTTTTGTAAATGTTACTTGTTTATTAATGAATTATTTTTGTATTATTAAATATTTATTTGCTGTGTCTTCGTTATATTATTATCGTATTATTATATTACTAGCGGGACCTGTGGAAATTCCACAGGGGACTCATTCATATACAATATATTGATGTTGGCATTCTGTAGATGTTCAGTGTAAATGGAGACGCTCTGATATTATTGTAGCTTTTTTGTTTGTTAAAACTGCAAAAGTATTTATCTAAGCTAGCACGAACGCCCGGCAAAGGCAGATCGTAAAATACGCTTAAATATGATATTTTAATTCTTACAGATTTCGTATATATTATTATAGAGTCAATGTTCTATCGATTTTTATATGTTATAAAGTTGCGATTTCAAATATAAAAAATATATCCATATGATTTGGGTGCATTAGCTGGAATCGAAACCGAAATAAAAACTTATGGAAAAAATATATATACGTATAAATAACCGAAACTAAAACTTATGAAGAATTCGTGATAAAATTATTTATAAAAAAAAAAAAATAGATGATTTAAGTGGAATTGGCTATAGTCAAAACTGAAACCAAAACTTATGAAGAATTCTTGGTAAAATTCTTTATGATAAGAAATAGAAGAACATAAGAATTAAAAGACCCGGATGTAAGCGTGACACACAAAAGAACACACACGCTATCGTATTAATATATACATTATGACATTTTTATATTATAATCATATTATTACATGCTTATTACACTATATTATGATGTTATATTATTATAATATTAATATATTATTATAGTATACTAGCAGGGATACCCGGCGTTGTCCGGGGTTATAAAACACAAATAGAACAAATGTTTTACTTAGGATACTGAGAACTTGTATTTTTGAGGCAGTTCTAATCCCCATCGGATTATAGGGAAGGGGGGGGGCTTTCTTAACTATTCTGTATTTTAACTTAAAAAATCCCGTCTAAAAAAATATCACGGTTCGTAAACCGCAGAAGTACTAAATGGATAAATACACAGAAAATGTAATCGCCCTAAAAAAAAAAAAAAAGAAGAAGATATTTTTTTAAGGAGTAGCGGTAAAGACCTCCTTGATTATTTAGCTGTGTTGTTTTGTTTAAAGAAAGTAGGAACGCACACATTGGATGACTTTTAAAAAAAAAAAAAAACCCTGTAAAACATTATCCACAAAATTAATCCGTCTATACAAACGATCACACACGTAATAACTATTCTTTTGTCGTTGTCCTTAAAAATCAACACAGACGAATTTTGTCAACATACAAGTTTATTTGCAATTCACTGTTGGTCATTAACAAGAGAAATAGACGGAACAGAACAACTGTGTGTATGATGTGTGTATGTATGTGTGTGTGTGTGCGTATCTGTATGTGTGTATATGTGTGCGTACATGTGTATGTGTGTATATATGTGTGTATGTGTGTGCGTCTATGTATGTGTGTATATGTGTGCATATGTGTGTGTATGTTTTTTTTATTTTTTTTTTTTTTTGCATAGGCATCACCACATTATCAAGGCCCAGAGACCACTCAAGGATAAGGGTTAAAGAGTGTACAGTAGAAATTGGACAATATAGTAATCATTAGTAATGAAAATTTGGTAAATTTGATAACTTATATGGAACGGCTCATCAAGAACTTATTAACTTTAGACTTGAACACAACCATATTGTAGTCAGCCGGAAAGCAGGAAAACGGAAGACAATTCCATAGGCGTGCAGTTCTAAGAAAGAAGCTTTGTTCATGGAATCTACGTTTAGGTTTAGGCACAGATAAAGAGTGGGGGAAATTATTGATAGTGTTTACAGCTAGACGAGTGTTTCTTGTGAAAGTTTGGCGAGGGGGGACCATAGATTGAAGCTCAGTTGAACACTTTCCATGAAAATAACGATACATCAGAGACAAACTCGCAACATCTCTTCTGTGAGATAGAGGTTGCAAGGAGGAGAAAAGGACATCTCCTACGAGGCTACGAAGTCTATTTTGAACTCTATCAAGGCAGGACAAGTCCTTTCTAGCAGCTCCTGCCCAGATGTGGCAACAGTATTCCATCCTTGGACGTACCTGGCTCTTATATAGATAGAGAATAGCATCAGCAGTGAGATATCTACCGGATCGATAGAAAGATCCCACCATTTTTCCAGCGGCCTTGGCAACAGATTTGATATACGTGTTCCATTTAAGATCAGGAGTAATGGTCAAGCCCAGAAGCTTGTGTGTATGTATGTGTGTATATGTGTGCATATGTGTGTATGTGTGTGCATGTGTGTGTGCGTCTATGTATATGTGTATTGTGTATATGTGTGTGCGTGTGTATATGTGTGTGCTTCTCTGTATGTGTGTGTATGTGTGCATATGTGTGTGCGTGTGTATGTGTCAGGCACCAAGAGAGAGACGGAAAAGAACAATTGCGTGTAGCGGTAACTATGTGTGTATGTGTGTGTGTATGTGTGTGCGTATGCGTGTGTGCAAGTGTGTGCGTGTGTCAGGCGACGAGAGAGAGACGGAACAAAACAACTGCGTTTATCAATAACACTGTGTGTATGATGTGTGTATGTATGTGTGTGTGTGCGTATCTGTATGTGTGTATATGTGTGCGTACATGTGTATGTGTGTATATATGTGTGTATGTGTGTGCGTCTATGTATGTGTGTATATGTGTGCATATGTGTGTATGTGTGTGCATGTGTGTGTGTGCGTCTATGTATATGTGTATTGTGTATATGTGTGTGCGTGTGTATATGTGTGTGCTTCTCTGTATGTGTGTGCATATGTGTGTATGTGTGTGCGTGTGTATGTGTAAGGCACCAAGAGAGAGACGGAAAAGAACAATTGCGTGTAGCGGTAACTATGTGTGTATGTGTGTGTGTGTGCGTATGCGTGTGTACATGTGTGCATGTGTGTGCGTGTGTCAGGCGACGAGAGAGAGACGGAACAAAACAACTGCGTTTAGTGGTAACTGTGTGTATGTGTGTGCATGTATGTGTGTATGTGTGTATATGTGTGTGTATGTGTGTGTTAGAGGCAATGACGGAATTTATCATTCACACTGAATGATTGTCGGTTCTCCTTCCTTTACCTTTTCATTTGTTTATGTTATTTGTGTCTAATAAAGACAGCAACCGATATTCCTGAAATGTAGATATTTAAAATATTTAATTGTTCTTCTTTATTTTGCGTTACGCACTTCTAACTCCTCGACCGGGAATGTAAGCCTTTTTTTTTTTTTGCTGTTTTCGGTGATAATTACAATTCAGGTTATTTTTATAAGACACAAGAATGTTGATCAAAATCCATCTGAAATGTACGTGTCCGCACATCTCCGATTTTATCGCCACGGTTCACTATTCAATACATGGTCCGTACATTGCTATTTTTTTTTTTTTTTTACGGCTATATTCTGTTGTAATACGGCTTTATTTTTATTCGTTTGATACTAACTTTGTGGGTGTATCAAAACATTGTATAATGTTAAAAGCGATAAAAATAAAATAAAGATAACGAACCTAAAATCTAAGGATATTCAGTCTTTAATGCTATCCATTGCTCAAAGTGCGGCAATCATGTCAACACGCTAAAAATTAATTTTTTTTTTTTTTAAAGAAAAGCTTAAAACATCTACGCGTGCACAGACAATAAATGCGTCGAAAAAGATGCGATTATATCTTACCCCCCCCCCCGCCTATTAGGTTCTACAGCAGTTCTACAACAAGAAATTAAGCATTTTCCCCCCTAATTTTCGATATCATTTGTCCGAGTGATTGCGGATTAAAAAATATAAACTTTATGCGTCTTTAGTTCGTATTGTCTACTTTTAGATGAACATAGAAACATAGAAACATTCACACAAACATTTTTGTATTTTGTCTAATAGATGATTATTATTATTATTATTATTATTATTATTATTATTATTATTATTATTATTATTTTATAAGCATTATTTCCATATGATATTATTAGTACTATCATAGTATTACATTATATTATTACATTATTATATTATCATAGTATCATACGATTATATTATGTTTCTGAATTTTTTTTAATGAGGATTAGTTATTCGTATTATTTCAATTCATCGGACTACTGTTGTCATCTGATTTTCACGTTTCGGTCCGACCTTCTTCAGGTGTATCTTGTCGAACTCGGGGATGTTTCTGTCGAACTCGGGAATTTTTGCGGAATTTTGAACGGAACCCTTTATTTACTTCACGGGTTAGCATGCTCTCGTTCTGTCAGTCATGATTGGATAAAGGTCCTAAATAATTCGCAATTGTATTTTTCGGTTACCCACATTGATAATTCAACCTTCTGAGAATATCATTTTTAGAATTTATTTTTCCGAGTACTGTAACCACTGCGCCATGGGTCTTTGCATTCGAAGAAGGTCGGAGGTTAAATCGACCGAAACGTTGTGAAAATGACACTCAAGATGTGAACAGTAGTCCGATGAATCCAAATAATACGAATAACTGGATTCCGGAATAGGAGGATTATCAGAGCGTAGCCACTCAGAATAGACGGAATTTTGCGAGGGAGAGTCTATTATTTATGAATCCAAATACGAATACAATTATATTATTATATTATTATGTTATTATATTTTTTAATTTTTTTTTTTTTTTTTTTTGGTAAAATTTTCGATTAGGTCCATCTCCACAATTTTCTTTTAAATGACGACTTTTATAAATGTTCGACTATGCTAAATACGGAAATCGCATTGAAATTTTGCAGAAATAAGTAGTTATCGAGATATAAAAAGTTGTATTATGCATTGTATTCTTTGGCGGCCATTTTTGTTACGCAAGTAAATTTGTTTATGGCGCGCGTGCGCGTAAAAAAGATGGCCGCCAAAGAATACAATGCATAATACAACTTTTTATATCTCGATAACTACTTATTTCTGCAAAATTTTCGCATTCAGCACAGTCGAAACCTTATAAAAGTTGTCATTTAAAAGAAAATTGTGGAGGTGGACCTAATCTAAAAAAATACCTTTTTGGGGGGGGGGGCTGTTGTTTTCATATTGTTTGCTCTCTGTTGACATGGTTTGTAATTAATGATTTTATTTTATTTTTCAGGGAAAGGGAGGGATGCACACATATTGGCTAAACGGTAAATTGAAACCCGATCAAATCCAAGAGATTCTTTTTAAAAAGAAGGATGCTCCAGCGGCGACTGTAACTAGGTCACTAGTAGAGATCTACGACGGCACCCCTGGTTACACGCCGTTCAGCCTGAGAGAATACCTACGAAATTCCAAATCTGCGTCGGTGGAAGATAAGCTTGAAAGCAGATCTTTTTATTTCCCGGTCACGTACGAAGCGGCCACGCGCCGCCGCAGTTCGTCGCGTTCCATTAAACTGCCGAGCACGGTTGACCTCGGAGAGGACGATAAAAACGAAATAAACCCGTTGAGCAATATTTTAGCCGCGTCCACTCCGGAGAGCAGTAACCCATCGCAGCCGAGTGTGACTGTCATTTGCTGCCCGAAACCGCAAGATCTGACCTTCCGCAGCACTCATTCAAAAAAACCACCGGTGAACAACAAGGGCAATAATTCCAGCCAACAACACATTTCCGAAGAATCGTGCGAAGAGGCGAAGACGGGGCAGCAGCTTCTAAAGCCAGAGGCTGGAATCAGGAACGGGTCACCAAAAAAGCACACCAGCAAACATTACAAAAACAGCCGGCTCTGTACGATGCTGTAGAAACATTCGAGATTTATCAATATGCCATTTACAAAAATAGTGACGAAGCACAGACGTTACGAGCACAAAACATTTCAAAAAGAGTGCTTATATATATATATATATATATATATATATATATATATATATATATATATATATATATATATATATATATATATATATATATATATATTGTAAGATTAGTGAGCGAACCCCAGCGGAGTGTTTACTTATAAAGAAAAATGTTAAAATAAGAGCGTACTATTTATTTATATATGCATTATAGAAAATCAGAACAACATCGGTACTGTCGGTTTCAAATCTGACTAGGGTGGGGCAGGGGGAAATGGACACAACTCTCCTCATCCTATCTGTCTGTTGCTTTTGGGTTTTGGTACATGGTAACACCCTTGTAATAAAAAAAATATATGTCTTACTACAGCTTAAAATCACCGCAAAATGTACTTATAGAAACACAAAATAAAAAAATAAAAAGTGGGAAAGAGAGTTGGAGTATTCGTTATGACCTTACTGTGTGCGCAAGTCGACATTTTAAAAACCAACAGGCAAGGGAGGTTCATAAAGGGCAACCATATGCTGTTTCCCTTTGTCGGGTTTGAAACCGACGGTACTAGTGTTGTCGTCTTCATCTGTAACACACAGAGATACACACGTTTTAAAGATACTGATAGTAAAATTAATAAAAATATATAGTAAAATATTCATACATACACACACACACACACACACACACACACACATATATATATATATATATATATATATATATATATATATATATCGGACGATTCCATCTTTTAAAAGAGGGGTGACAGGTGAATATAGATATATAAGTGGCCTGACGAGGCCACAAGCGAGACATCCGAAGCAGCAAAACTGAAAACTATATATACAAATGTAATCATATTTTATTGGTTATAAAATACAGTTCTTTTTTTACGAATTGTCATAAAATCTTTACTATAGAATAGTATTAAAATCTTCTGATAATTTTCATGTAGCTCCGTCCCATAGAATCAAAGATATGGGCATTTTTGGCTACCAATATAGATATATCCATATATATATATATATATATATATATATATATATATATATATATTTACCAGTGATGAAAAACCGGACTAGAGTGCTCAATGTCTAGCCAGAGCAGTATATAGGAAATTTATTACTGTGAGTCCAGAATGAGCTTACATATTGTTTCAGCTATGAGGAAAATCTTCAAAAGAAGAGGAAATTTTTGAGGATTTTCCTCTAGCTGAAACAATATGTAAACTTATTCTGGACTCACAGTAATAAATTTCATATATATATATATATATATATATATATATATATATATATATATATATATATATATATATATATATATATATATATATATATATATATGGGATTAACAACAGTCTAAAGAGCAGAGTTTATTTTAATGTATTAGTAAATGCATTAATACAATTAAAAGAAAACCGTGTTCGTTGTAATATAGATATAAGCTCAATAGGCATAGATATCCTAGAGCTATTTTAATCTTGAGTAAAATGATTGATAATTTTTAATTAAAATTAAAAATTAAAAATCGGTTTCAAAAGAAAGAACAAACAAAATCAATAAATTGTACGATCGTTTCGAACACGATGTTTTTATTGAGACAGATAATACGTATTGGGCAATAATTTTATCATTTGATTTTATAAAACAAAGTCTCCTCATCAGCAAAAACAGTGGATTGAGGTTTAACAACATTTAACAGCATCCCAATGAATGGATTGACGATGATACTTACGGGTTTTAAAGGTGGACGAATAAAAGATATATCTGCCTTATTTAAAAAAATGTTATTTTTATTTTTAGTGTCTTTAAATCCCCACCCACCCAGCCAGTATTGCAAAGTGAGATTTTAAAAACCCGCTAGATCAGGGAAAGAAATCTCCAGATAATCACTAGATTTTTAAATTTTGTCGTCTGAAATTTTCAAAAACCGCTAATTCACAAAACCAAAATCTCCGAAAAAGAAAAACACCATATTTTAACTTCTTACCTTACATAAAAATAATACGAATATAGTATATTTATTATAATAAATGTACCGTGTTTTTTTTCACTATATATTTCTGGAATTATATTGAAGCGGTTAGCTCCCTAGTAGGCTTTCACATTTTATCAGCTAGTTTTACGTGATTTTCAGAGAGGGTATCTTTTGTTTTGCAAGAAATAAATTATATAATAAAACAGTGGTTATAATAAAAAAATTAAATTAAAATATATTAAAATTAAACATCACAATGAAGGCATACCTAAATATTGGATATTGGATATATTCTATATTAAATATAGGATGAATTAATTTTTATAAAATAAAATTTTGTATAAAAATCCACAAAACATTGGCACCAGATTTTTAACCATTCATAAGGGGAAATCGGGGAGGGGGGTAAAAATGGCAGAAATGTATATAGGGGGAAATGGCACAAGATGAAATCTTTGAAGATATATATAAAGGGAAACCATTAAGTTTGTCAATTCCTAATGCTCGCAGGAAACATGAGTTGGAACAATTACATCGAGGGCATTGCCAGGGCCGCTACAGATAGGGTGGGCTCTCTCTACCGTGCTAGAAAACTACTAACACCCGAAAGTATCCTGTACCTCTATAAGGCAACCATTCGCCCATGTATGGAGTATTGCTGTCACATTTGGGCCGGTGCATCGGCTACTAGTCTCTCGCTCCTTGACAAGGTTCAAAAGAGAGTCGCAAATCTGATAGGCCCTGAACTGGCAGCTAAGCTTCAGCCTCTGTCCCATCGACGAAACGTTGCATCCCTCTGCCTGTTCTACAAGTATTTTAATGGTGAATGCTCTAACGAGCTGCAAGCACTTGTGCTCCCACGACATGAACACCCTCGGCAGACCCGACAGGCTGCAAAATCCCACCCCCACACTGCAGAAATCCCTAGATGTAAAAGATCTTTCTATTCCAGTAGTTTCTTCCCCAGAACCGCTAGACTTTGGAATTCCATTCCAGGTCCCTGCTTCCCAAACTGTACTGACGTGCAGAAGTTCAAGTGCAACGTGAACTGACATCTTGCTGCCCAAATCCCTACATAGTACCCCAGTAGTTGTTGCCCCTGATAGTAGCCTCCTACATCAAATTGGCAATGTGACTTGTTTGGGGTGAAAATGTAAAAAAAAAAAAAAAAAATGTTTAATAAATTATAACTATATTTAAAAGCAGAACAGGACCCTTAGCAACCCCTCTAAAAAATGAGATTTTGCTTTTTAGGCGATTACGTGTGAATATTTCGAATAAAATATGTTAGAATATATAGTGGCGGATCATTTTCCATATAAATTTTAATAAAATGATCCCACATTTCTTGGACGTTCTAATTTTTGGGGACAGGTTACTTATCTTTAATATATGTCTAACCCTGACTCGTCATGTAGTAAAACCACAGTGTTTGTCGCTTAAGCATTGGAGACTTTAATCTTGAAAAGGGGTATATAAAATGTCTGACTACCACTAACTCTAAATTTTGGAAAGCAACGCGAACTTAGGGTTAGTGGGTAGAATAAGTCAAAGAAAAAAGTGTTAAAAGAAAAAAGAAAAAACAGTTACCGGCAGTTCCAGGCGCGAACGCTAATTAGAAAATGGAGCGTGGTTACTTTTAATGCATCTAAAACCAAGCTTCTCTCTTTACATCATCAACATTCTAATCCACATTTGTCATCAATTGAAATGAATGGCTCTCGTCTTCAGGAGGCCTCAAGTTTTGACAAGCTTCTGGGCTTGACCATTACTCCTGATCTTAAATGGAACACGTATATCAAATCTGTTGCCAAGGCCGCTGGAAAAATGGTGGGATCTTTCTATCGATCCAGTAGATATCTCACTGCTGATGCTATTCTCTATCTATATAAGAGCCAGGTACGTCCAAGGATGGAATACTGTTGCCACATCTGGGCAGGAGCTGCTAGAAAGAACTCGTCCTGCCTTGATAGAGTTCAAAATAGACTTCGTAGCCTCGTAGGAGATGTCCTTTTCTCCTCCTTGCAACCTCTATCTCACAGAAGAGATGTTGCGAGTTTGTCTCTGATGTATCGTTATTTTCATGGAAAGTGTTCAACTGAGCTTCAATCTATGGTCCCCCCTCGCCAAACTTTCACAAGAAACACTCGTCTAGCTGTAAACACTATCAATAATTTCCCCCACTCTTTATCTGTGCCTAAACCTAAACGTAGATTCCATGAACAAAGCTTCTTTCTTAGAACTGCACGCCTGTGGAATTGTCTTCCGTTTTCCTGCTTTCCGGCTGACTACAATATGGTTTTGTTCAAGTCTAAAGTAAATAAGTTCTTGATGAGCCGTTCCATATAAGTTATTAAATTTACCAAATTTTCATTACTAATGATTACTATATTGACCAACTTCTACTGTACACTCTTTAACCCTTATCCTTGAGTGGCCTCTGGGCCTTGATAATGTGGTGATGCCTTTGTAAAAAAAAAAAAAAAAAAAAAAAAAATTCAAAAGTAAGCGCGCTACCGAATCGGCCATGGTAACTTATAAATGACTTAGAATTTCCCCTTATAAGGCTGATCTCTCTCTCTCTCTCTCTCTCTCTCTCTCTCTCTCTCTCTCTCTCTCTCTCTTTATATCTTTATCTCTAACTGTCTCTGTCTGTCTGTCTGTCTGTCTGTCTGTCTCTCTCCCTCCCCCTGTATCCCTCTCTGTTTCTGTCTCTCTCGCTCGCTGGTCGGTATAATCCTCAAGTTTGTAAGAAAAGAAAATACGGTCTAAGTAAATAAATAAAGACAAGGAAGACGGAAATGAGTGTAATTCTCTCTCTCTCTCTCTCTCTCTCTCTCTCTCTCTCTCTCTCTCGCTCTCTCGCTCTCTCGCTCTCTCTCACACACACACACACATACTCACCCCTTCCCCTGTATCCCTCTCTTTCTCCCTCCCCTGTATCCCTCTCTCTCTCCTTCTCTCTCTCTCTCTTTATATCTTTATCTCTGTCTCTGTCTGTCTGTCTCTCTCTCTCTCCCTCCCTCTGTATCCCTCTCTGTCTCTGTCTCTCTCGCTCGTTGGTCGGTATAATCCTCAAGTTCGTAAGAAAAGAAAATACGGTCTAAGTAAATAAATAAAGACAAGGAAGACGGAAATGAGCGTAATTCTCTCTCTCTCTCTCTCTCTCTCTCTCTCTCTCTCTCTCTCTCTCTCTCTCTCTCTCTCTCTCTCTCACGCTCTCTCACACACACACGCACTCACTCATCCCCCTGTATCCCTCTCTCTCTCTCCTTCTCTCCTCTCTCTGTATCCCTCTCTTTCTCCCTCCCCTGTATCCCTCTCTTTCTCCTTTTCTCTCTCTCTCTCTCTCTCTCTCTCTCTCTCTCTCTCTCTCTGTCTCGCTATTGTTCACTGGTCGCTGTAATCGGCGAGTTCATAAGAAAAGAAAATACGGTCTAAGTAAGTAACTATAGGCATAAATAAATAGAAACATGTAGAAATAACGAATGGATATGCAAAAAACATGGCGGCACATCAAAGTTTCGAACCGTTCGTTTTAAGGGTGAAGAAGCGAATAACAGAATAATAGAATGTATACTGATCAGCCAATCACTGAGGGCGGATTTTTTAAAGAGAGAAATTATTATCTATAAGTTGGAGTATGTGGAAGATATTTTAAGTATATGTGTTGAGTAAAAAGTTAAGAGCGGTGAAGCCCCAACAGAGTAGGAATAAATATGAATGGTGGCGGTGTTAAGTAGAGAGGGAAATTGGAATTACTTCCTCTGGTGGTGATCATGGCGTTCCTTGGAACCAACGAAAGATCTTAGTATAGCGCCTTAATGCATATATAATGTCGTGGTAAAGTTACATCAGGCAGTGGCTAATAGTGTAGCCATAATAAATTTGTATGTGCCGTCTGTTGCTGTAAACCTATGGTATTTTGATCCAGAGGAGAACAACTGCGCCTCTTTTGTTATATATATATATATATATATATATATATATATATATATATATATATATATATATATATATATATATATATACAACAACTAATAAAGATGAGACTAGTAGTCCGAAATAAAAATAAATTAATAAACCGAGTTATGTATTCATCAACGTTTTTTCTTTATTTCGAAACTTCTTCTGGATGAATAATCATCAAAACAAAAACACCAGTACAAATATTTGAAAATGTTTAAGATGCAAAGTGTGGCGCTGTTCTATTTCAGAAACGGAAAAAGACGTTGGAAATTCAAAAGGGGAGGGGCGTTGTTGAAGAGTGGGACGTTTTTAATGACGTCATATATAGCCGTTAATGTATTTTTAAAAATAATATGATGCAGTTGATATTCTTTCATGAAAAAAAATTATATCTGTTAAAATTCAAATATAGGCGTGTAACTGAAATGAAATGAGTATGTTTTAGTTATGTAATTGAGATTATATCTGTTAATTATTATATGTGTTAATTATTATATGTGTTAATTATTATATGTATTAATTATTATATGTGTTAATTATTATATGTATTAATTATTATATGTGTTAATTATTATATGTGTTAATTATTATATCTGTTAATTATTATATGTATTAATTATTATATGTATTAATTATTATATGTATTAATTATTATATGTATTAATTATTATATGTGTTAATTATTATATGTGTTAATTATTACATGTGTTAATTATTATATGTGTTAATTATTAC
>NC_136513.1:93657425-93932425 GCF_053919585.1 Euprymna scolopes
ATGTGTGTATATGTGTGCATATGTGTGTGTATGTTTTTTTTATTTTTTTTTTTTTTTGCATAGGCATCACCACATTATCAAGGCCCAGAGACCACTCAAGGATAAGGGTTAAAGAGTGTACAGTAGAAATTGGACAATATAGTAATCATTAGTAATGAAAATTTGGTAAATTTGATAACTTATATGGAACGGCTCATCAAGAACTTATTAACTTTAGACTTGAACACAACCATATTGTAGTCAGCCGGAAAGCAGGAAAACGGAAGACAATTCCATAGGCGTGCAGTTCTAAGAAAGAAGCTTTGTTCATGGAATCTACGTTTAGGTTTAGGCACAGATAAAGAGTGGGGGAAATTATTGATAGTGTTTACAGCTAGACGAGTGTTTCTTGTGAAAGTTTGGCGAGGGGGGACCATAGATTGAAGCTCAGTTGAACACTTTCCATGAAAATAACGATACATCAGAGACAAACTCGCAACATCTCTTCTGTGAGATAGAGGTTGCAAGGAGGAGAAAAGGACATCTCCTACGAGGCTACGAAGTCTATTTTGAACTCTATCAAGGCAGGACAAGTCCTTTCTAGCAGCTCCTGCCCAGATGTGGCAACAGTATTCCATCCTTGGACGTACCTGGCTCTTATATAGATAGAGAATAGCATCAGCAGTGAGATATCTACCGGATCGATAGAAAGATCCCACCATTTTTCCAGCGGCCTTGGCAACAGATTTGATATACGTGTTCCATTTAAGATCAGGAGTAATGGTCAAGCCCAGAAGCTTGTGTGTATGTATGTGTGTATATGTGTGCATATGTGTGTATGTGTGTGCATGTGTGTGTGCGTCTATGTATATGTGTATTGTGTATATGTGTGTGCGTGTGTATATGTGTGTGCTTCTCTGTATGTGTGTGTATGTGTGCATATGTGTGTGCGTGTGTATGTGTCAGGCACCAAGAGAGAGACGGAAAAGAACAATTGCGTGTAGCGGTAACTATGTGTGTATGTGTGTGTGTATGTGTGTGCGTATGCGTGTGTGCAAGTGTGTGCGTGTGTCAGGCGACGAGAGAGAGACGGAACAAAACAACTGCGTTTATCAATAACACTGTGTGTATGATGTGTGTATGTATGTGTGTGTGTGCGTATCTGTATGTGTGTATATGTGTGCGTACATGTGTATGTGTGTATATATGTGTGTATGTGTGTGCGTCTATGTATGTGTGTATATGTGTGCATATGTGTGTATGTGTGTGCATGTGTGTGTGTGCGTCTATGTATATGTGTATTGTGTATATGTGTGTGCGTGTGTATATGTGTGTGCTTCTCTGTATGTGTGTGCATATGTGTGTATGTGTGTGCGTGTGTATGTGTAAGGCACCAAGAGAGAGACGGAAAAGAACAATTGCGTGTAGCGGTAACTATGTGTGTATGTGTGTGTGTGTGCGTATGCGTGTGTACATGTGTGCATGTGTGTGCGTGTGTCAGGCGACGAGAGAGAGACGGAACAAAACAACTGCGTTTAGTGGTAACTGTGTGTATGTGTGTGCATGTATGTGTGTATGTGTGTATATGTGTGTGTATGTGTGTGTTAGAGGCAATGACGGAATTTATCATTCACACTGAATGATTGTCGGTTCTCCTTCCTTTACCTTTTCATTTGTTTATGTTATTTGTGTCTAATAAAGACAGCAACCGATATTCCTGAAATGTAGATATTTAAAATATTTAATTGTTCTTCTTTATTTTGCGTTACGCACTTCTAACTCCTCGACCGGGAATGTAAGCCTTTTTTTTTTTTTGCTGTTTTCGGTGATAATTACAATTCAGGTTATTTTTATAAGACACAAGAATGTTGATCAAAATCCATCTGAAATGTACGTGTCCGCACATCTCCGATTTTATCGCCACGGTTCACTATTCAATACATGGTCCGTACATTGCTATTTTTTTTTTTTTTTTACGGCTATATTCTGTTGTAATACGGCTTTATTTTTATTCGTTTGATACTAACTTTGTGGGTGTATCAAAACATTGTATAATGTTAAAAGCGATAAAAATAAAATAAAGATAACGAACCTAAAATCTAAGGATATTCAGTCTTTAATGCTATCCATTGCTCAAAGTGCGGCAATCATGTCAACACGCTAAAAATTAATTTTTTTTTTTTTTAAAGAAAAGCTTAAAACATCTACGCGTGCACAGACAATAAATGCGTCGAAAAAGATGCGATTATATCTTACCCCCCCCCCCGCCTATTAGGTTCTACAGCAGTTCTACAACAAGAAATTAAGCATTTTCCCCCCTAATTTTCGATATCATTTGTCCGAGTGATTGCGGATTAAAAAATATAAACTTTATGCGTCTTTAGTTCGTATTGTCTACTTTTAGATGAACATAGAAACATAGAAACATTCACACAAACATTTTTGTATTTTGTCTAATAGATGATTATTATTATTATTATTATTATTATTATTATTATTATTATTATTATTATTATTTTATAAGCATTATTTCCATATGATATTATTAGTACTATCATAGTATTACATTATATTATTACATTATTATATTATCATAGTATCATACGATTATATTATGTTTCTGAATTTTTTTTAATGAGGATTAGTTATTCGTATTATTTCAATTCATCGGACTACTGTTGTCATCTGATTTTCACGTTTCGGTCCGACCTTCTTCAGGTGTATCTTGTCGAACTCGGGGATGTTTCTGTCGAACTCGGGAATTTTTGCGGAATTTTGAACGGAACCCTTTATTTACTTCACGGGTTAGCATGCTCTCGTTCTGTCAGTCATGATTGGATAAAGGTCCTAAATAATTCGCAATTGTATTTTTCGGTTACCCACATTGATAATTCAACCTTCTGAGAATATCATTTTTAGAATTTATTTTTCCGAGTACTGTAACCACTGCGCCATGGGTCTTTGCATTCGAAGAAGGTCGGAGGTTAAATCGACCGAAACGTTGTGAAAATGACACTCAAGATGTGAACAGTAGTCCGATGAATCCAAATAATACGAATAACTGGATTCCGGAATAGGAGGATTATCAGAGCGTAGCCACTCAGAATAGACGGAATTTTGCGAGGGAGAGTCTATTATTTATGAATCCAAATACGAATACAATTATATTATTATATTATTATGTTATTATATTTTTTAATTTTTTTTTTTTTTTTTTTTGGTAAAATTTTCGATTAGGTCCATCTCCACAATTTTCTTTTAAATGACGACTTTTATAAATGTTCGACTATGCTAAATACGGAAATCGCATTGAAATTTTGCAGAAATAAGTAGTTATCGAGATATAAAAAGTTGTATTATGCATTGTATTCTTTGGCGGCCATTTTTGTTACGCAAGTAAATTTGTTTATGGCGCGCGTGCGCGTAAAAAAGATGGCCGCCAAAGAATACAATGCATAATACAACTTTTTATATCTCGATAACTACTTATTTCTGCAAAATTTTCGCATTCAGCACAGTCGAAACCTTATAAAAGTTGTCATTTAAAAGAAAATTGTGGAGGTGGACCTAATCTAAAAAAATACCTTTTTGGGGGGGGGGGCTGTTGTTTTCATATTGTTTGCTCTCTGTTGACATGGTTTGTAATTAATGATTTTATTTTATTTTTCAGGGAAAGGGAGGGATGCACACATATTGGCTAAACGGTAAATTGAAACCCGATCAAATCCAAGAGATTCTTTTTAAAAAGAAGGATGCTCCAGCGGCGACTGTAACTAGGTCACTAGTAGAGATCTACGACGGCACCCCTGGTTACACGCCGTTCAGCCTGAGAGAATACCTACGAAATTCCAAATCTGCGTCGGTGGAAGATAAGCTTGAAAGCAGATCTTTTTATTTCCCGGTCACGTACGAAGCGGCCACGCGCCGCCGCAGTTCGTCGCGTTCCATTAAACTGCCGAGCACGGTTGACCTCGGAGAGGACGATAAAAACGAAATAAACCCGTTGAGCAATATTTTAGCCGCGTCCACTCCGGAGAGCAGTAACCCATCGCAGCCGAGTGTGACTGTCATTTGCTGCCCGAAACCGCAAGATCTGACCTTCCGCAGCACTCATTCAAAAAAACCACCGGTGAACAACAAGGGCAATAATTCCAGCCAACAACACATTTCCGAAGAATCGTGCGAAGAGGCGAAGACGGGGCAGCAGCTTCTAAAGCCAGAGGCTGGAATCAGGAACGGGTCACCAAAAAAGCACACCAGCAAACATTACAAAAACAGCCGGCTCTGTACGATGCTGTAGAAACATTCGAGATTTATCAATATGCCATTTACAAAAATAGTGACGAAGCACAGACGTTACGAGCACAAAACATTTCAAAAAGAGTGCTTATATATATATATATATATATATATATATATATATATATATATATATATATATATATATATATATATATATATATATATATATATATATATATATATTGTAAGATTAGTGAGCGAACCCCAGCGGAGTGTTTACTTATAAAGAAAAATGTTAAAATAAGAGCGTACTATTTATTTATATATGCATTATAGAAAATCAGAACAACATCGGTACTGTCGGTTTCAAATCTGACTAGGGTGGGGCAGGGGGAAATGGACACAACTCTCCTCATCCTATCTGTCTGTTGCTTTTGGGTTTTGGTACATGGTAACACCCTTGTAATAAAAAAAATATATGTCTTACTACAGCTTAAAATCACCGCAAAATGTACTTATAGAAACACAAAATAAAAAAATAAAAAGTGGGAAAGAGAGTTGGAGTATTCGTTATGACCTTACTGTGTGCGCAAGTCGACATTTTAAAAACCAACAGGCAAGGGAGGTTCATAAAGGGCAACCATATGCTGTTTCCCTTTGTCGGGTTTGAAACCGACGGTACTAGTGTTGTCGTCTTCATCTGTAACACACAGAGATACACACGTTTTAAAGATACTGATAGTAAAATTAATAAAAATATATAGTAAAATATTCATACATACACACACACACACACACACACACACACACACACATATATATATATATATATATATATATATATATATATATATCGGACGATTCCATCTTTTAAAAGAGGGGTGACAGGTGAATATAGATATATAAGTGGCCTGACGAGGCCACAAGCGAGACATCCGAAGCAGCAAAACTGAAAACTATATATACAAATGTAATCATATTTTATTGGTTATAAAATACAGTTCTTTTTTTACGAATTGTCATAAAATCTTTACTATAGAATAGTATTAAAATCTTCTGATAATTTTCATGTAGCTCCGTCCCATAGAATCAAAGATATGGGCATTTTTGGCTACCAATATAGATATATCCATATATATATATATATATATATATATATATATATATATATATATTTACCAGTGATGAAAAACCGGACTAGAGTGCTCAATGTCTAGCCAGAGCAGTATATAGGAAATTTATTACTGTGAGTCCAGAATGAGCTTACATATTGTTTCAGCTATGAGGAAAATCTTCAAAAGAAGAGGAAATTTTTGAGGATTTTCCTCTAGCTGAAACAATATGTAAACTTATTCTGGACTCACAGTAATAAATTTCATATATATATATATATATATATATATATATATATATATATATATATATATATATATATATATATATATATATATATATATATGGGATTAACAACAGTCTAAAGAGCAGAGTTTATTTTAATGTATTAGTAAATGCATTAATACAATTAAAAGAAAACCGTGTTCGTTGTAATATAGATATAAGCTCAATAGGCATAGATATCCTAGAGCTATTTTAATCTTGAGTAAAATGATTGATAATTTTTAATTAAAATTAAAAATTAAAAATCGGTTTCAAAAGAAAGAACAAACAAAATCAATAAATTGTACGATCGTTTCGAACACGATGTTTTTATTGAGACAGATAATACGTATTGGGCAATAATTTTATCATTTGATTTTATAAAACAAAGTCTCCTCATCAGCAAAAACAGTGGATTGAGGTTTAACAACATTTAACAGCATCCCAATGAATGGATTGACGATGATACTTACGGGTTTTAAAGGTGGACGAATAAAAGATATATCTGCCTTATTTAAAAAAATGTTATTTTTATTTTTAGTGTCTTTAAATCCCCACCCACCCAGCCAGTATTGCAAAGTGAGATTTTAAAAACCCGCTAGATCAGGGAAAGAAATCTCCAGATAATCACTAGATTTTTAAATTTTGTCGTCTGAAATTTTCAAAAACCGCTAATTCACAAAACCAAAATCTCCGAAAAAGAAAAACACCATATTTTAACTTCTTACCTTACATAAAAATAATACGAATATAGTATATTTATTATAATAAATGTACCGTGTTTTTTTTCACTATATATTTCTGGAATTATATTGAAGCGGTTAGCTCCCTAGTAGGCTTTCACATTTTATCAGCTAGTTTTACGTGATTTTCAGAGAGGGTATCTTTTGTTTTGCAAGAAATAAATTATATAATAAAACAGTGGTTATAATAAAAAAATTAAATTAAAATATATTAAAATTAAACATCACAATGAAGGCATACCTAAATATTGGATATTGGATATATTCTATATTAAATATAGGATGAATTAATTTTTATAAAATAAAATTTTGTATAAAAATCCACAAAACATTGGCACCAGATTTTTAACCATTCATAAGGGGAAATCGGGGAGGGGGGTAAAAATGGCAGAAATGTATATAGGGGGAAATGGCACAAGATGAAATCTTTGAAGATATATATAAAGGGAAACCATTAAGTTTGTCAATTCCTAATGCTCGCAGGAAACATGAGTTGGAACAATTACATCGAGGGCATTGCCAGGGCCGCTACAGATAGGGTGGGCTCTCTCTACCGTGCTAGAAAACTACTAACACCCGAAAGTATCCTGTACCTCTATAAGGCAACCATTCGCCCATGTATGGAGTATTGCTGTCACATTTGGGCCGGTGCATCGGCTACTAGTCTCTCGCTCCTTGACAAGGTTCAAAAGAGAGTCGCAAATCTGATAGGCCCTGAACTGGCAGCTAAGCTTCAGCCTCTGTCCCATCGACGAAACGTTGCATCCCTCTGCCTGTTCTACAAGTATTTTAATGGTGAATGCTCTAACGAGCTGCAAGCACTTGTGCTCCCACGACATGAACACCCTCGGCAGACCCGACAGGCTGCAAAATCCCACCCCCACACTGCAGAAATCCCTAGATGTAAAAGATCTTTCTATTCCAGTAGTTTCTTCCCCAGAACCGCTAGACTTTGGAATTCCATTCCAGGTCCCTGCTTCCCAAACTGTACTGACGTGCAGAAGTTCAAGTGCAACGTGAACTGACATCTTGCTGCCCAAATCCCTACATAGTACCCCAGTAGTTGTTGCCCCTGATAGTAGCCTCCTACATCAAATTGGCAATGTGACTTGTTTGGGGTGAAAATGTAAAAAAAAAAAAAAAAAATGTTTAATAAATTATAACTATATTTAAAAGCAGAACAGGACCCTTAGCAACCCCTCTAAAAAATGAGATTTTGCTTTTTAGGCGATTACGTGTGAATATTTCGAATAAAATATGTTAGAATATATAGTGGCGGATCATTTTCCATATAAATTTTAATAAAATGATCCCACATTTCTTGGACGTTCTAATTTTTGGGGACAGGTTACTTATCTTTAATATATGTCTAACCCTGACTCGTCATGTAGTAAAACCACAGTGTTTGTCGCTTAAGCATTGGAGACTTTAATCTTGAAAAGGGGTATATAAAATGTCTGACTACCACTAACTCTAAATTTTGGAAAGCAACGCGAACTTAGGGTTAGTGGGTAGAATAAGTCAAAGAAAAAAGTGTTAAAAGAAAAAAGAAAAAACAGTTACCGGCAGTTCCAGGCGCGAACGCTAATTAGAAAATGGAGCGTGGTTACTTTTAATGCATCTAAAACCAAGCTTCTCTCTTTACATCATCAACATTCTAATCCACATTTGTCATCAATTGAAATGAATGGCTCTCGTCTTCAGGAGGCCTCAAGTTTTGACAAGCTTCTGGGCTTGACCATTACTCCTGATCTTAAATGGAACACGTATATCAAATCTGTTGCCAAGGCCGCTGGAAAAATGGTGGGATCTTTCTATCGATCCAGTAGATATCTCACTGCTGATGCTATTCTCTATCTATATAAGAGCCAGGTACGTCCAAGGATGGAATACTGTTGCCACATCTGGGCAGGAGCTGCTAGAAAGAACTCGTCCTGCCTTGATAGAGTTCAAAATAGACTTCGTAGCCTCGTAGGAGATGTCCTTTTCTCCTCCTTGCAACCTCTATCTCACAGAAGAGATGTTGCGAGTTTGTCTCTGATGTATCGTTATTTTCATGGAAAGTGTTCAACTGAGCTTCAATCTATGGTCCCCCCTCGCCAAACTTTCACAAGAAACACTCGTCTAGCTGTAAACACTATCAATAATTTCCCCCACTCTTTATCTGTGCCTAAACCTAAACGTAGATTCCATGAACAAAGCTTCTTTCTTAGAACTGCACGCCTGTGGAATTGTCTTCCGTTTTCCTGCTTTCCGGCTGACTACAATATGGTTTTGTTCAAGTCTAAAGTAAATAAGTTCTTGATGAGCCGTTCCATATAAGTTATTAAATTTACCAAATTTTCATTACTAATGATTACTATATTGACCAACTTCTACTGTACACTCTTTAACCCTTATCCTTGAGTGGCCTCTGGGCCTTGATAATGTGGTGATGCCTTTGTAAAAAAAAAAAAAAAAAAAAAAAAATTCAAAAGTAAGCGCGCTACCGAATCGGCCATGGTAACTTATAAATGACTTAGAATTTCCCCTTATAAGGCTGATCTCTCTCTCTCTCTCTCTCTCTCTCTCTCTCTCTCTCTCTCTCTCTCTCTCTTTATATCTTTATCTCTAACTGTCTCTGTCTGTCTGTCTGTCTGTCTGTCTGTCTCTCTCCCTCCCCCTGTATCCCTCTCTGTTTCTGTCTCTCTCGCTCGCTGGTCGGTATAATCCTCAAGTTTGTAAGAAAAGAAAATACGGTCTAAGTAAATAAATAAAGACAAGGAAGACGGAAATGAGTGTAATTCTCTCTCTCTCTCTCTCTCTCTCTCTCTCTCTCTCTCTCTCGCTCTCTCGCTCTCTCGCTCTCTCTCACACACACACACACATACTCACCCCTTCCCCTGTATCCCTCTCTTTCTCCCTCCCCTGTATCCCTCTCTCTCTCCTTCTCTCTCTCTCTCTTTATATCTTTATCTCTGTCTCTGTCTGTCTGTCTCTCTCTCTCTCCCTCCCTCTGTATCCCTCTCTGTCTCTGTCTCTCTCGCTCGTTGGTCGGTATAATCCTCAAGTTCGTAAGAAAAGAAAATACGGTCTAAGTAAATAAATAAAGACAAGGAAGACGGAAATGAGCGTAATTCTCTCTCTCTCTCTCTCTCTCTCTCTCTCTCTCTCTCTCTCTCTCTCTCTCTCTCTCTCTCTCTCTCACGCTCTCTCACACACACACGCACTCACTCATCCCCCTGTATCCCTCTCTCTCTCTCCTTCTCTCCTCTCTCTGTATCCCTCTCTTTCTCCCTCCCCTGTATCCCTCTCTTTCTCCTTTTCTCTCTCTCTCTCTCTCTCTCTCTCTCTCTCTCTCTCTCTCTGTCTCGCTATTGTTCACTGGTCGCTGTAATCGGCGAGTTCATAAGAAAAGAAAATACGGTCTAAGTAAGTAACTATAGGCATAAATAAATAGAAACATGTAGAAATAACGAATGGATATGCAAAAAACATGGCGGCACATCAAAGTTTCGAACCGTTCGTTTTAAGGGTGAAGAAGCGAATAACAGAATAATAGAATGTATACTGATCAGCCAATCACTGAGGGCGGATTTTTTAAAGAGAGAAATTATTATCTATAAGTTGGAGTATGTGGAAGATATTTTAAGTATATGTGTTGAGTAAAAAGTTAAGAGCGGTGAAGCCCCAACAGAGTAGGAATAAATATGAATGGTGGCGGTGTTAAGTAGAGAGGGAAATTGGAATTACTTCCTCTGGTGGTGATCATGGCGTTCCTTGGAACCAACGAAAGATCTTAGTATAGCGCCTTAATGCATATATAATGTCGTGGTAAAGTTACATCAGGCAGTGGCTAATAGTGTAGCCATAATAAATTTGTATGTGCCGTCTGTTGCTGTAAACCTATGGTATTTTGATCCAGAGGAGAACAACTGCGCCTCTTTTGTTATATATATATATATATATATATATATATATATATATATATATATATATATATATATATATATATACAACAACTAATAAAGATGAGACTAGTAGTCCGAAATAAAAATAAATTAATAAACCGAGTTATGTATTCATCAACGTTTTTTCTTTATTTCGAAACTTCTTCTGGATGAATAATCATCAAAACAAAAACACCAGTACAAATATTTGAAAATGTTTAAGATGCAAAGTGTGGCGCTGTTCTATTTCAGAAACGGAAAAAGACGTTGGAAATTCAAAAGGGGAGGGGCGTTGTTGAAGAGTGGGACGTTTTTAATGACGTCATATATAGCCGTTAATGTATTTTTAAAAATAATATGATGCAGTTGATATTCTTTCATGAAAAAAAATTATATCTGTTAAAATTCAAATATAGGCGTGTAACTGAAATGAAATGAGTATGTTTTAGTTATGTAATTGAGATTATATCTGTTAATTATTATATGTGTTAATTATTATATGTGTTAATTATTATATGTATTAATTATTATATGTGTTAATTATTATATGTATTAATTATTATATGTGTTAATTATTATATGTGTTAATTATTATATCTGTTAATTATTATATGTATTAATTATTATATGTATTAATTATTATATGTATTAATTATTATATGTATTAATTATTATATGTGTTAATTATTATATGTGTTAATTATTACATGTGTTAATTATTATATGTGTTAATTATTACATGTGTTAATTATTACATGTGTTAATTATTATATGTGTTAATTATTATATGTATTAATTATTATATGTGTTAATTATTATATGTATTAATTATTATATGTATTAATTATTATATGTGTTAATTATTATATGTATTAATTATTATATGTATTACTTATTATATGTATTAATTATTATATGTGTTAATTATTATATGTATTAATTATTATATGTATTAATTATTATATGTATTAATTATTATATGTATTAATTCTTATATGTGTTAATTATTATATGTAATAATTATTATATGTATTAATTATTATATGTATTAATTATTATATGTATTACTTATTATATGTATTACTTATTATATGTGTTAATTATTATATGTATTAATTATTATATGTATTAATTATTATATGTATTACTTATTATATGTATTACTTATTATATGTGTTAATTATTATATGTAATAATTATTATATGTATTAATTATTATATGTATTAATTATTATATGTATTAATTATTATATGTGTTAATTATTATATGTATTACTTATTATATGTGTTAATTATTATATGTATTAATTATTATATGTATTAATTATTATATGTAATAATTATTATAGGTATTAATTATTATATGTGTTAATTATTATATGTATTAATTATTATATGTATTAATTATTATATAATAATTAACACAGATAATAATTAACACATATAATAATTAATACATATAATAATTAACACATATAATAATTAACACATATAATAATTAATACCTATAATAATTATTACATATAATCTCAATCGATGAATTACATAACTAAAACACACTCATTTCATTTCCGTTAAGCACCTATATTTGAATTTTAACGTACATATTTTTTTATCGAAAGAATATTAACTGCGTCATATTTTTTAATAGATTTACGGCTGTATGACGTTATGAAAATTCTCCCTCTCTTCAACAACGCAATCTCTTTCGCTCGTTTTGAATTTCCAGCGTCTTTTTCCGTTTCTGAAATGGAACAGCATAACATTTTTCACAAGAAAATTTTCAAATATTTGTTTTCTGGTGTTTTTGTTTTCTTAATTTAATTCATCCAGAGGAAGTCTCCAAAGATGAAACGTTGATGAACACATAACTTAGTTTATTCCTTTTTATTTCTCTCTGTATGTATGTATGTATGTATGTATGTATGTATGTATGTATGTATGCATATATATATGTATAAATGTATATATGTATAGATATATACATATATATGTATATATATGTATGCATATATATGTATGCATATATATGTATGTATATGTATACATATATATATATAGGTATACATGTATATTTATATATATATGTATTTATATGTATGTATATATGTATACATATGTATATGTATACATATGTATATGTATACATATATATACATGTATGTATACATATATATACATGTATGTATACATATATATATGTATATATATACATATATATGTATGTTTACATATATGTATGTGTATATATATGAATACATATATATGCATGTACGTATATGTATATATATGTATGTATATATGTATATATATGTATATATATGTATGTATATATATGTATGTATATATATTTATATGTATATATGTATATATGTATGTATATATTGTATATGTATATGTCTGTATATATATATGTATATATATTCATGTACATATATATATGCATATATTTACAATATATACATATATGTATGTAGATATATATGTATATATATATATATATATATATGTAGCGCCATATTTGATAATATAAATGATTATGCATATGCATATATCTATATACATATATACAGAGCCATCTTTGCATTTATATACATACATATATATATACATATAGCGGAAGTTTTTATTATATATATGTATATATATGCATAGTGTCCTTTTTGATTATATACATATAAATACATGTATATATGCATATATCACGCCCTATTTTATTATATATATATAAATGCGTGTGTGTGTGTGTACATGTATGCATATTTATTGTTTTTTTAAGATAATTAATAAAAGTAATAAATATATAAATACACAAATTCCATTACACATTATGCTTAAGTCGCTCAATAGTACAGACGCAAATAAATAAATATTTTAAATACCAACAACAATACAGCAACTTTCTAAAGACGATCGCAACGATCAAAAGCGCTTGAGAAAAAAAAAATAAACAGAAAAAAATAACTCTCGAAGTCAAATTCTACGCATCGACATCAATAAAATAACTCGCAGAGTCGAGACAACGATTAAAAAAAGAAAAAAAGATATATCACTTCGTGATTAATCTGACACCCATTGATAACAGTTTGCTGCATATATATATATATATATATATATATATATATATATATATATATATATGTATATATATATATATATGTATTTATATATATACATATATATATATATATATTATATTATATATATACTAGCATGGGCGCCCGGCGTTGCCCGGGTGTTTGGATGTGTATGCTGAGCAAAAAAAAAAAAAAAAGTGGTAGTAGGAAGGCAGGCTCGAACCCGTACCGCAAAGGAGGAAAAGAACGGAGTAAAACCTAACGTTTATGCTGTTACGACCACCGCCAAACCGGAAGCGACATTTTTAAAAATTAAGGCTAGATAATATAAAGGAGATATAACTTTCAAAAATATCGGCGAAAAAAGTGACCCCCCCCCTGTAGAAAAGTGCCTAGTTGAAGGGGAAGATATTAATGTTTTTAGACAATTTTTCGATATTTGTCGTATGAAATATCGAACTTTAAAACGATACTGATCTTGAAAAAATCCGTCGCCTCTATTGAAAGTTTAAGGCAGACATGCAAACAGACATACATACATACATTTATATATTGGTAACTAAAAATTTTCGACCCAAACTGATAAAAAACCTTGCCCTATCTCTGAATACACTTTATGTAAAATTTCAAATGTTTAGACCAGAAATTGTGTGAGTAATTTGGTATAGACCGCAGACGTCAATTTTTTTTTTTAATTTGACCCCTATTATGACCCCTTTAAATTTATAGTTTCGGGCTCAAATCACTTTATTAAGTTAGATTCAGGTTCAAGGAACCTATATCTAAAATTTCAAGTGTTCAGACCCAAAATTGTCGGAGGAGTTTGGTAGAGTTCTTAAAGGTCAAATCGTTGAAATTTGACCCCTTAACAGCCAAATTTCTGGCTGACACCCGTCACATCGATTTTCCCAAATCTCAGTACCCGGTATTTCAAATTTCAAGTCTATAGACTAAAAATTGACAGAGTTATTGCGTAGGGAAATGTACACAGACAGACAGACAGACAGACACGTTCACTTTTATATATATATATATATATATATATATCCACTGAAACTCTTGTGTTTATCAAAAAAGTGCTTATTAAGTAAACAGAGCGTTTTCATTGTATGTTTATTTAATCAAACATTATTAGCTACATACGTGCATACATGTTTCTGTAATGTCTCTTTTCAGAGAGATCATATCATCAGGCAGAACGTACGTTTCAATTTCTCAAGATCAAATCCATTGCCTGATGACGTAGTTCATTTGAAAATAGACACTACAGAAACATTTATGCCCATATGTAGGCAATAATGTTTGTATAAACATACTATATGTGTGTGTGTATGTGTTCAAGGTTAAAAATAATATCTGTAAGTAAAATCCACTAAATTTAACGAGGTTGTTGATAGTGCTCAATAAAAAGAGCAATATATTATTTTATTTAGTTTAGGTAAACAAAATTATCATTAGTCGCGACAATAAATCTATTGTTTCAGTTTAAAAAGATTTCATCGGATAACAAAACAGCCCTTGTTCTTAGTCGAAGCAAGACCTTTAATTTGCATATGCGTATACATGTTTCTGAATTAAAAATCTTGCCTAGATTAAGGCCAGGGGCTGTTGTTGTCTCCTGGTGAAGTCTTTTTAGATTGAAACAGTAGATTTATTGTTGCGATCAATGGTAATTTTGGGTTACCTATATATATATATATATATATATATATATATATATATATATATATATGAGAGAGAGAGGGAGGGGGAGAGAGAGAGAGAGAGAGAGAGATCCGGATTAAATATGTTATTCGTTAAAGTGTTTTCGAAATACATTTTCTTTTATCTACAAACATTGTCTGGTGTGCGGGAGGTCCTGGTGACGAAACAGAAATTTTAATCTCTGCTCCATTACCGCCTCTACAAACTATCGATCGACATATCTACACTTTGCTTGCTTTACTATATATATATATATATATATATATATATATATATATATATATATATATATATATATAACTGGCTGTCTTTATCCGGCGTTGTTCTGGAATGTTTTTTATTTTCATTTTGTTTTCCCTTCTATTGTTGTTGTTGTTGTTGTTGCTGTTGTATTTGGACTAAATTTGACTTTAAACCTAGTTAAAATTAATTTTTATGCAACAAATGTTTTCGAATTTAGTATATATTTTTGAAGAGCAACAAGTGCAGTCTTTATTTCTTTTTAATCTACTAATAACAAACTCTTAAAATGGCTGACTTGTTTACGAAGAAACGGAATGCGTTGGTTTCAGTACTCTAAGTTATTGCCTTTTTGCTGTTGTTGTTGTTTTTTTTTTTTAAGTAATACGGTGATTAAAAACAAGGGAAAGGCGAATTCCCAGACGCGAGATCGAAATTGGGATTTTGCATTTGTATGTTTATTATTAGCAACATGGAACTATGGGTTTGGTACGTTTTAATATTAAGCCTTGACAATTTTAAATACTTTGGCCAAATGCTTTTATTATGGCAGTCATTTTTTAACAAATGCGACCAATTTAACAGTATTCCAAAGGCGTACAATTTCTTTTTAAGAAACTGAATTGTAATACATTTTTGTTGTTAAGAACATGGACCAAGTTTCCACAAAAGAAACTGGAGAATCGAAAATGCATATTGAGCTCGTAATAAGAAAGCAATCCATATTAGTTGGATTCTTCGGATTACTTTTCCTATCTTGACTGTTTTTGTTTTTTTTTTTACGACATTTGCGTCCGGGTAACCTCTGACCTTCTTAAGGTGTATCTTGTCGAACTCGGGAATCTTTCTGTGGAACTCGAGAATATGCATGGAATTCCGAAAGCAGAGACCTGTCGCGTAATGGATAAAGTACTAGGTAATTCAGTTGTAAGTTACACTCTACTGGAGGCTAAAACTTCAATCCTCGGTGTGGGCAACACCTAAACTACACTTTCAAATTAGTTAAGGTTTCTACTCAGTCATGACTGACTGAACAAGAAGATTCTACTCCCGTGGATTAAATAAATGGTTTCGTTTAAAATTCTGTGCAAATCCTCAAGTTCGACAGAAAGATTCCCGAATTCAGCGAGATACCTCTGAAGAAGGTCGGAGGTTACATAGACCGAAACGTTGTGAAAATCACACTTAACATGAAAATAGTAGTTTCTAATAATCCAAATAATAATACGGAGAATCAATCCTCATCTAAAAATACGGAAACAGAAAAACGCTATTGATGACAATATTTAAGAATCCGACTGGCTGTACTTTATTATGTAGAATAGGAAGAGGAAGTGAAGAAAGATAGAAGGTATTAGTTAGATTAGTTGGATTATTCGGATTACTGCTGTTGTCATTGCTGTTGCTTCTATCACTATGGAGGTTCCAAAAGTATCGCCTCCTATTTTTAACTCAAAAAGTTGAACATCTACGAAAACGGGCTTGGCACCATAAAAATGAGCGATGCTTTGTTCTCCAGAATTCATTTTACTGTCTACTCACCACCATTCTCAAGACAATTTTAGCAACGATGAGCGAGAGCCTTGATGGCTCTGTCGTAAAAGTCAGCGCCTATCGAAGCAGTCCATATTTTCACGGCTACGATTACAGTGTTATTGTCGGGGAAATGTTGCCCACGTATCACAATCAGTGGTCCGAACAAGTGGAAGTCTGATGGTGTCAGGTTGAGACTATACGGTGGGCGAGACAGCATCGTTCAGCTGAAATTTGTCACGCATTCCTGGTCTTCAAACGTGTGTGTGGCTTTGTTGTGTTGCAAACAGAATGTTTCCATTTTCTCCGGGCCTTCAGCTTTGTCAACATGTCAACGTTACGGTTAGAGTTGACAGTCAACCCTGATTCTAAAAAAATCCAGTAGGTTGACATCTTTCCTGTCCCATGAGATGGTGCACATCACTTTGCATGAAGACGTCTTCCTCTTCAACTTTTTGCTTGGGAGCTTGAGTAGTGCCATTCCATTGACTGTCATTTGGATTTCGGCCCATAGTGATCATGCGGTCCAATAATCCGTCACTGGCTTTTTTTACAAAGGGGTTACCACATATCAACGCCCGGGGGCTACTCGATGATGATGATGATGATGATGATGATGATGATGATGATGATGATGGTGATGACGACGACAATAATAAATAATAAAAGGGAAACACTACTCCATTTTAGGACGTACTTGGCTCTTATACAGATAGACGTTTGCATCGGCACTGCTGGAGCAGTAGAATGATCCAACAATTTTCCCAGCGATATTTGCAACGGATTTGATGCATGTGCTTCATTTCAGATCAAGAGTGAAAGTCAAACTAAGAAACTTGTCAAAATATACACCATCCTGAAGGTGAGAGCCGTTCAATTCAATTAGGGCTAGATGTGGCTCAGGTGTGGCTCAGGTGTGGCTCAGGTATGGGTCAGGTGTGGCTCAGAGCGTTGATGATGGAAAGAGAGAAGTTTGGTTTTTTCATGCATCAAAATTAACCAGCCACCTTTTTCCACATTGCATCATGTGCTCAAGATCAAAAGAGGGAGCATCAGAGAGACCTTGGCCGTTTCTGGTCTTTGAAGTGTTGCCATAGATCGTAGTATCGTCTGCATAAATGTTTACGAATGATCTAAGAATGGGATTCAACAAATCCTGACAAACGTCGGGGGTCCTTTTGGTTTTGCGTGAACATTTGTGGAACCTACCTTGCACACAATTTGCTGTACCCTACGGATGACAACATAATTTTCAGTGCACTGACGTCCACATTGAACTCTACATGCATTTTATTCTCCATTATCCGCCGATCAGCGCGGATAAATTAATTGAGGTACACAATGTTTTCTGTGGTAGTGGAGGTGGATGGACGTCGAAGGCACGCTTTGTCATTCACATCTTTGTCGCCATATTGAAATCGACGAAACCATCTTCTAACTGACATTAACTGCATCGGTTTTGTAAGCATTCAATAAGCGTCAGTGAATACTGATCGGTTCAATTTTTCTGCATGAAAGAACTTCAATGAAATATCTCTGCTTCCGGGGCACGTCTATGACAGGATCGGAGTTGCTTTCTTAGAGTCGAGTCTCACACCATCAATATCTGAGAGATGAAACTTTCAGGTGATGAATGCATAAATTCAGTCATCATAACAATGCCATTTTCAATCCCATTTGATCCATTCGGGCAGAATAAAAAAATATGAGGCCTTACTTTTGAAATGACCTTTGTATATCAATTATTATTTTATTAAAATGTGACCAATTCAAAAGTATTTCAAAGGGGTACAATTGTAACGTGTTACATTTTGCCCAATGTTGTATATGCAATGTTTCGCGCAACGAAACAAAGGAAAGAAATCCGACACAAGTTTTTTTTTTAGTTGAAAGAAAGGCACTTATTACTGGTCGTTCCCACACCAAGCCGCCTGACACATATTTTCCAAGCCAGCGACAATATAGTTGTCTGAAAATCTTGTTAAAAGTTTGGAAGAAAAATGTGTCTTTCATATATGTCCATTTTTTTCTCTGGCGTCACGCTCGACCCACAGCTTAGTCATTTGCATACATGTTGGTGGTTTCATTACACAATTTCTTTTTAAGAACCTGAATATGCTAAGAAATCGGCTGTTTTTTTAGAACGTTTCAGCCGATGCAATCTCCAACCTTCTTGAGGTGGTTATTTGTTTAACTTGAGAATTTGTACACAGTTTTTTTAACCATATTCTTTTATTTAATCCACAAAGGTATGCTGTTCTCATTCTGTCAGCCATGTCGAAGTAAAAATTTAAAGTAATTTTGAATCATATTCTTGCTATCGTGTGTACTAAGCATTAAATCTTTCACTCCCGGAAGAGTGAACTGATTATCATGTAGCAATTTTATCCGTTGCGTCACAAGTCCATGTGCACAATTGTAACATAATTTTGTAAATCTTGAATCTGTTCTTGTAATGTTATCTTTCAGTGGAAGACTTTCTTACAAAGTTATAGCACAGCGGATAAAAGCGCTAAGTATACTCAGTCTTCTGAGGGTTGAAAGTTTAATGCTCAGTGCTGACGACAATAAGAATACAGTTGCGAATTATTTAAGTTCTGCTTGATCATGACTGAAGGGAGCAAAAACAAGTTACGTTCGTGGATTAAATAGGGTTCCATTCGAAATTCTGTACGGATTACTAGATACGACATAATTATTTCCGTGTTCAACAAGAAGCAACCAAAGAAGGTCTAAGGTTACATTGGCCGAAAAGTTGTAAGAATAGCGTCCAAACAAAAGCTGTAAGAATAGCAGCAGTTCAAATAATCTAAATTATGCAAATGAGAAATATTTATCTAAAAATAATTCCAAACATTTTTTTTGTCTTCGCACATTTTTTTTTTTTTTTTTTTAATTTTGTCACGGCAATTTACTAGAATAAGATTGAAAAATAAAACTGACACCAATATTTTGATCCCAAACTTTTGATAAAATTGTCTCTGAGATGGGTATATTTGCTGACGACACCATGCTCTATAACATGAGGGGGAAACGAATGAACACGTAACCAAGACAATGGCGGAAACCCTAGAGAAAGTCTGTAGTGGAATGGTAAGGTTCAATGCTGCCAAAACTAAGCTCATTTGTTTAATAATTACAAGAAACCTTCTCAACCACCACTTGCAATGCTAAAGATACGCTACCTGAAAGTACTTCATTACAACTCCTTGGCTTAACGTTCCCATGAAACACGAGTTGGAACAGATGCATCGAGAGCATTGCCAAGAAGGTGGGCTCTCTATACCGTGCTAGAAAGTTACTTACACCTGAAAGTATCCTGTACCTCTACAAGGCCACCATTCGCCCACGTATGGAGTATTGTTGTCATATTTAGGCTGGTGCATCTGCTGCTAGTCTCTTGCTCCTGGACAGGGTTCAAAAGAGAGTCGCCAATCTGATAGATCTTGAACTGTCATCTAAGCTTCAATCTCTGTCATATCGACGAAATGTTGCATCTTTCTGTTCCACAAGTATTTTAATGGTGGATACTCCAACGAACTACAAGCCCTTGAATCCCCTCGACGTAAATACCCCCGACAAACCCCCGGCAAGCAGTAAAGTCCACCCCTACTCAGTAGAGGTCCCTACTCTAATAGTTTCTTTCCCAGAACTGCTACATTTTGGAATTCCCTTCCGGGTCCCTGCTTCCTCAACTGTACTGACATGCAGAAGTTCAAGTGTTATGTAAACAGACATCTTGTTGCTCAACCCCCTACATAGTATCCCTACAATTTATGCCCCTGATAGGGGTCCCTTACATCAAAGTGGCATTGTGCCATGTTTGGGGTAAAAATGTAATAAATAAAAAAGTAAATAAAATAAAACGTCCACATCAAATGCATTATAAAACTTATCTTTTTCGTTTTCCATAATTGGTGAAAGTATTGTGCCATTTTGATAATAAGCTCTGTTATAAATTAAGGTGTTGGCATATAATTATTAAATAATTGTGCCATTTTTTATAATAAAACCTATTATGAATATGGGTTTTGCATAGCATATAATCGTGCCATTTTGATAATAAAATCTGTTATGAATATGGGTGTTGGCATATAACAATTTAAGAATTTTGCCATTTTGAAAATAATCTCTGCTTTAAATAGGGGTGTTGGTATATAACTGTTTAAGAATTGTGCCATTTTGGTAAAAAAAAACTGTTATGAATAAAGGTGTTGACATATCATAACTATTAAAAAATTGTGTCATTTTGAGAAGAAAAAAATGTTATGAATAAAGATATTAGAATATCATAAATATTAAAGAAGTGTGGCATTTTGATAATAGACCTTGTTATGAATAGGGGTGTTGGCATATCATTTCTACACATGGTTTTATCTTCATTCTTTTTAACACCGTTGGTCGTCTATTGATTTGTATCGGTGTATCTTCTGTTAATTCAAGACGAATAAAATTCATGCATGCAAACACCAGAAAACTCGTTGGTGATTTAAAGGTTTTATTGGGGAGAGAAGATTGGTAGAGAGACCAAAAAATTAAATCTCAGCAGCGACACTGCTGTTTTTTAACGGGGGGCGGTTACAGCGTTGACGACCGCGACTCTCCAAATTGTAGATTCATGGTAATCTCGGGAAGACAAGTAAAGACAGTAGTTTTCTGCTGCATTTCGTTTTGATTCAGGGGTTAAACTCGCCCCCAGATACCAACATGGAAATTTCTAAGACTCGGCATGGTACAACACCTAGCCTTTTCAAATGGTCACCCATCCGATACTGGCCAGACTCATTGTTGCTTAACTTCAAGCAAAAAGGCCCGACAAATAAAATTAACGGTATGTTCTTTAGGAGCACGTTTGAAATAAATGTTTTTGTTTAAAGTAAAACTGCACCATCGTATTTGACTTTTTAATTTTAAAATTAAATTCGAGCTATTATATAAAAACATAATTAATATTAAATCCACGCTAGGTTCTCTACAGTGCAATGTAGGCTATAATATATTGTGGACTAAGATGAAGCTTCCACCCAGTGCACCACGATGAGTCCCCAATTAGAGCATGGCAATCAATCGATTTGATTGAAAAATGGCTATTTCGATGACAATAAAAATATGGGAGTGTGAAACATTCGCTGATCATAATTCAATCCCGGGCAACATCGAGTCTCCCTGCTAGTCCTTTATAAAAATAATCTAAAATTAATTCCTTCCAACGTATTTTTCTTACTTCAAAATTGGTCGTCGAAAGGACAGTCTTGAAAAGATTCACTTGATTGAGGCATTGTTTAGCACGTCTGCTCTCTCGGCTTTCTCTGATGCAAACTGTTCACATCTCTGTGTCCAACATTCAGCACAATTTTCTACTAATAAGCCAACCCCTGCTTCCTAGCGTGTTTTGTCTTGGGAACTGACTCTTGACCCTATCGCCTCACTCGCTGAGTGCACTGGGTCTTTTTCCGTTCGCCGCCAGAACGTCTTGATGTCTTAATGAAATGCTCTCGAAATTTATGCTAGCTGACTTAATGTCTACCTATCGACGTATGGCCCTAATATATAAAAGTAATCCCTTTGAGGATATTATGCCCGAAGACGAATATACGTGCATATGTGTGTAGTACGTGAATGACAGAAAATAGTGGAAACAGTGAGGATGCCCCGAACTGACTTGACGTCGATAATTTATTTTCAGGGTAACAGCACATAGAACGATACAAATTATATCAATCAATCTTAGTCCAATATTGATTGAGTTTGTGTGTCATGGCTATCACAGGCGAACGTAATAA
The DNA here is from genome assembly GCF_053919585.1 of Euprymna scolopes. Lineage (NCBI taxonomy): Eukaryota > Metazoa > Mollusca > Cephalopoda > Sepiida > Sepiolidae > Euprymna > Euprymna scolopes. The sequence goes on from NC_136513.1 coordinate 93,680,033, forward strand.
ATCGTCATCTTAATTTACCCGGGTTGAAAGTCATCCATTTGATGGTATCTGCTAGTTTCTGTTTCGTCCCGTCCTCGCGTCTTCATCCGAGAAATTACATAAGAGGTAAGAAAAAAAGAGTTAACTCTCTTGATCATAGTTTTAACAAACCTATTCATCTCTTATTGTTGTCCAACGTTTGTTTCCATAATATTTCAACTTTATTTATTCTTATGAAAGACCACTTGTGTAGTTAATAACCTATCACTTGTAACGCAATATAAGCAGACGTATACGTTATATTTTTAAACAGAAACGGAGGCAGGAGTTTCCACAATTAGAAATGTTATTATATCCACTGTTTTTTTCGACTTAGATTTTTGAAAATGCATACGAGTCGTATTTGAAAGATACTGAAAACTCCAAAGTAATAAATAAATAAATAAATAAATAATAATATTATTAATAATAATAATAATAATAATAATAATAATAATAATAATAATAATAATAATAATAATAATAATAATAATCTGTACTATTAAAAAAATGCTCCGCCGAGGTTGCTCCAGTTGTCTTCAAACTTTACAACAAATGCTTTAACGAATCTTACGTTCTTGATTGCTGGAAAACTGCTTCTGTGGTACCAGTTTTCAAATATTCTGGCGAAAAAACTGACCGATTAAATTATCGCCCCATTAGCCTCCTCCCACTTTTCGCCAAAATATTTAAGTCCATAATTAATCAAGCTCGTCCATCACCTTACAGATGCTAAGCTTCTGTCCGACCAAAATATGAATTTAGGCAAGCCCTTTCCACAGAAGATATCCTAACTGTAATCTCTGAACGTATATACCATTCACTGGACAAAGCAGGGGAAGGTAGAGCGGTAGCCCTAGATATATCTAAGGCTTTTGACAGGGTATGGCACGATGGTCTTCTCAGGAAAATCAGATCATATGATATCACTGGACAAATACTTAACATAATTAAATCCTTCTTAAGTAAGAGAAGAATACAGGTTGTCCTCGACGGTCGTACATCTAAACAATATGATATAAATGCTGGAGTGCCTCAGGGGTCTCTCCTTGGGCCTTTATTATTCCTAATATTCATAAATGATCTCCCTGATAAAATTGTCTCCGAGATGGGCATATTTTCTGACGGCACCACGCTATATAATAGGCACAAGGGGAAAAGACCTCTATAGCGGAATGGGGGCATAAATGGATGGTCACATTCAATGCTGCCAAGACTAAGCTTGTTTCCTTCAATAGTTACAAGAAACCTTCTCTACCACCAATAGCAATGGCCAATGCTAGCGAGAGATCGATAGTGGGCGGCTGTTGCAAATGTTATCAGAAGAGGTGGAGAGCACTGGAAAACTGGGGAGACTTGTTGTTACTCAGCTTCCAGAGAATACCGCAGGCTGTTTTCAAGGAGAGATCCTTTGTGATCTGTGTGAAAGCTCATTGTGAGTCAATAATAATAATAATAATAATAATAATAATAATAATAATAATCACGAGAGATAATAATAATAATAATAATCACGAGAGATAATAATAATAATAATAATCACGAGAGATAATAATAATAATAATAATCACGAGAGATAATAATAATAATAATAATCACGAGAGATAATAATAATAATAATAATCACGAGAGATAATAATAATAATAATAATCACGAGAGATAATAATAATAATAATAATCACGAGAGATAATAATAATAATAATAATCACGAGAGATAATAATAATAATAATAATCACGAGAGATAATAATAATAATAATAATCACGAGAGATAATAATAATAATAATAATAATAATAATAATAATAATAATAATAATAATAATACTAATAATAATAATAATAATAATAATAATAATAATAATACTAATAATAATAATAATAATAATAAATAATAATAATAATAATAATAATAATAATAATACTAATAATAATAATAATAATAATAATAATAATAATAATAATAATAATAATACTAATAATAATAATAATAATAATAATAAATAATAATAATAATAATAATAATAATAATAATAATAACAATAATAATAATAATAATAATAATAATAATAATAATAATAATACTAATAATAATAATAATAATAATAATAATAATAATAATAAATAATAATAATAATAATAATAATAATAATAATAATAATAACAATAATAATAATAATAATAATAATAATAATAATAATAATAATAATAATAATAATCACGAGAGATAATAATGACTAAAACAGCCACAAAAGGTAATCGATATTTCATGATTGAGAAAACAGCTGTAAGTGCAAAATTCGGTCATATTGCCCTTTACAAAATAACTGCTTAACAAAAGGAATCATTCAGTAGACACAATACTTACACATGAAAACAAGATAAACAAAACATTATGGATCTGTGGTAGAATTAAAGGCCAATGTTATCATAATCACATTAATTACAAATAGACAAATACAAAACATGGCTATCGAATTATTATTCGGATCCTAAAGAAAGCCGGAAAATGTGGATAGTTTATCGGTTCGTATATATTATGTTTGAGCGAGAAACTAGAAATATCAAATTCAAGGATGACAAAAAAAATACTAAATCATAGAAGCAAACTAGCAACAAACAGTGTACACAGAAAAAACTTTACGATAACTAATAAATTAAAAAGAATAATAAACGGTTAAATTTAAAACTAATGCACGTAAAAATTAAATCAAAAGTAAAAGTAATTAAAGCAAAGGTTTGTGTAGAGTTAAAATTATAAATCAAAAATAAATCTACAATAGGGATAGTTAACATTAAAAACTATGTGGCACATAAATTTAGTTTCCACGTGTTAGAATAACTTCATTTGACCCACTTCAAAATGAGGGGCACAAAAATCTCTATTAAACAAAAATAATAACGCCAATTAGCTTACCAAAACAAAGGAGTAATAAAACTAACGACTCTGATTGGTATGTAACTGGAGCTAGTCTATAATATAAAGGACAAAAATCTGTTTAAATGTATGTATGTATGTATGTATGTATGTATGTATGTATGTATGTATGTATGTATGTATGTATATTTGTTTGTATGTCTCGCAAAAACTTTTGACAGAGGTGACGGATTTTCACGAGATTGGTATCATTTTGAAGCTCGACCCTTCGACAAATATCGAAAAATTGACCCAAAACATTAATTTCTTCACCCTCAACTGGACACTTTCTTACAGGGAGGGGTAACAAAAATCGTTCCTTCATGACAATTTAGCCAAACATGCATGCGCAAAAAAAGTTATTTCTTGAATTAGTTTAAATATTAGAAAAACGACCTAATTTCGCTCACGCGGTCATAGCCCAGTCGGTATGGTAGCAGCATCGTTACCTTAAGATTCCACTTCTAGCCTAGATATCAGATACATATTTTAATATTGAAAACAGGGTTATTTATGCCATTTTTTTCGTTCGTTTTTTTTTTTTTCATTTTTTTTTCCATACGTTCGCTGTTTTCTTTTTTTTGTTTTTGTTTTTCGATTTTTTTAAGAAGTTTTAACAGCATTAGCTTATTCTTTATTTTGCATCACGTTCGCTGTTTTTTTTTATATATAACATTTAAACAGGATCATTACGTTCGCTTATTCATTATTTTCCATTTTGTTTTGATTTACCCCACACCCACACACACCTCCAAACACCCGGGCAACGCCAGGTACCCTCGCTAGTTACATATGAAAAATAACTGTAAAATATATAACATTCATTACCTTAATGATTTTCCTTAGAATTGAAACATAAACGTTTCGATGTAGCTTACTTGGCATGAGTATATATTAATATCACTAAATGGGTAAATAGATAAGTCAGTCGGAGTTTTTACATAAAACCAATAGATATTTGATTCTAACTAGCCAGCTATCTGTGTGCTTTTTCAGTGTGTGTTGTTTACATAAATGTAATAAATTTCAATCTAATTCATCGATTACATATTTTATCCAGGCCGATATTTCTTTCGGCAGCATACCTTACACGAGATTCGCAGTTTATTTTCATCTGATAAGTAACATCTACGATGACCAACTGTTATCGCTTCGTGTTGCAAACGGCTGTTCATTTATAATTAATCTAGTTGCGTAGTTATGTACATATTTCGCTTAATTTTAATTGATATTTTCTTCTCTGTTTATCATGAATAAAACTGTGTGAATTACTATTTTATTTTCGTTAATAATATTCATACTAACATTGTATTATTAAGTTAACAGATTAAAAAATATTTCTTACGCCGTGTCTGCGTTTTTTTTTTTGTTGTTGTTGTTGTTGTTGTTTATTTTATTTTATTTTATTTTTATTTTTATTTTTTGTTTTGTTTTGATTTTTTGCCTCGGTGCGTACGTTGCACATAAAACAACAAACAAAATTACTAAGATTTCGTATTCCAACGTATATTGCTTTCTTTCATTTTTCATCAACCGATCCTATCTCTCCGATTTATTAAAACAAATTATAACTTCATTAACACACAGACAACACACATACAAAACATTCACTCTGACTACAGCTGGGTGCTTGCCCAAAATTCGCTTTATATTTCAAAAAAAAAAAATGAATCAGTTTTGGTCCAGAATTTCCCTATATTTAAAAAAAAAAAAAGAAAGAAAAATATTTATGGTATACATACCTGTGATGAAAACTGATTAAATAGTTTTATTTTAATAAAGAAAATAATTTTTTAAGCGAATTTCAGTTTTTCCAATATCCTCCTACTCCGCTTCCATGTCAAGAACGGCTTTCTAAAATTTCGTGACTTTAAATTATTTTGGGTTCTCTCCCTTGTCCCCTCAGCTTGTTTTCAAAACGGTATCGCGTCGGTTAGATATAGAATTTGCTTAACTTATTTAAAAGTGAATGCACTTGATCAATTTAGCTGATGTTTGGAATATGATATTTTCCTTTCGTCACGGGTACGTACATAAACACAGATTATTTGTTAGCCATCATTCAATTCCGGCCAACGTCGGGTCTCCTTGCTCGTTTAAAAATAAAAATGCTTGATGAATTTACCGAATTTTTTGTGTACTATATTTGCTTTTCCGTTACGTTACGGTATTTTTCTTTATTTTTTTTTTTTTTTTTTTTTTGTTATGTGGGGAATTTCTGGACAAGCACGGACCACTTATTGTGCGTGTGTGTGTGTGTGTGTGTGTGTGTGTGTGTGTGTGTGTGTGTGTGTGTGTGTGTGTGTGTGTGTGTGTGTGTGCGTGCGTGCGTGCGTGTGTGTGTGTGTGCGTGCGTGCGTGCGTGTGTGTGTGTGCGTGCGTGCGTGCGTGTGTGTGTGTGTGTGTGTGTGTGTGTGTGTGTGTGTGTGTGTGTGTGCGTGCGCGCGCTCGCGCATGTGCCCTTCATTCCATATGTGCGTGTTACGTTAACAGTTAACCAGACGCATTATTTCTACCTTGATTTCGACGATGGGGAGAGAAGGATGGAGAGGGAAGAAAAGCCCTTACACCGTCTGCGACGACTGTGCGTCACCTGTGTATGTCTACCAAGACTTAGTATTGCTGCAACGATTGATGCATTTTGAGGCGCTTTCATTTGCTCGTGTGTTCATTATCTGCTTTAATTGCTTTTGTTTCCTTTCCAGATTTGCACAAAAAAATTAAACTTCATCACAATAAAACCAAAAAGTCAATCGAACGACAATTGTTTTCTATGCATGTATGTGCGTATACATGTATGTGTGTGTGCATGTATTGGTGTATGCATGTATTTATGTATGTGTGTATTTGTGTTTGCATGTATTTGTGTGTGCATGTATTTGCGTATACATGTATATGCGTATACATATATGTGCGTATACATGTATGTGCGTATGCATGTATGTGTGTGTGCATGTATTTGTGTATGCATGTATGTGTGTGCATGTATTTGCGTATACATGTATGTGCGTATACATGTATGTGTGTGTGCATGTATTGGTGTATGCATGTATTTATGTATGTGTGTATTTGTGTTTGCATGTATTTGTGTGTGCATGTATTTGCGTATACATGTATATGCGTATACATATATGTGCGTATACATGTATGTGCGTATACATGTATGTGTGTGTGCATGTATTTGTGTATGCATGTATGTGTGTGCATGTATTTGCGTATACATGTATGTGCGTATACATGTATGTGTGTGTGCATGTATTGGTGTATGCATGTATTTATGTATGTGTGTATTTGTGTTTGCATGTATTTTTGTGTGCGTGTATTTGCGTATACATGTATATGCGTATACATATATGTGCGTATACATGTATGTGCGTATGCATGTATGTGTGTGTGCATGTATTTGTGTATGCATGTATTTGTGTGCATGTATTTGCGTATACATGTATGTGCGTATACATGTATGTGCGTATGCATGGTGTGTTTGTGCATGTATTTGTGTATGCATGTATTTGCGTATACATGTATGTGCGTATACATGTATGTGCGTATGCATGTATTTGTGTATGCATGTGTGTGTGTGCGCATGCAGAATTGAAACATAAACGTTTCGATGTAGCTTACTTGGCATAAGTATATATTAATATCACTAAATAGGTAAATAGATACATAGATAAGTCAGTCGGATATTTTACATGAGATTAATAGATATTTGATTCTAACTAGCCGTGCAGCGAACTTTTTCAGGACAGGTGCACAAGTGAAAAAAGAAACGGCAAAAATATAGTATTGAATGTGAATTAGTGGAGCACAGGCCTATAATACATTCCTCTGAAAAGGGCACTTTTAAAACAGGATTAAAAGGGGCAGGTGTATGGGCACCCTAGCACCCCCTCTGCACGTCTCTGTGTGCATGTATGTGTAATGACATGCCAGTGGCATTCACCATAAGCGGGTTGAACCGGCTTCCCATGTAGGAGGAAGTTTCATGGGAATATTAAGTTCACAAGCGGTCTCCAATCGGGTGTATATTCCGTTTAAAGGAGATGAGGACGTTAAGATTATGCAGTTCTTGCAAAGAGGTGTTGATATATATGTTTGCATTTTTTCTTTCACAATATTTTATTTTGTCTTACATAAAGGTTCCAATCAAAATTAACTGTCTCTGATGAGTTGTTTGGTGTCCATACGCCATTCAACTGTAACAGAGCGCAGACGCGTGTATGGCGGCTATATGCAAATACCGAGCCGCGTGCGAAATGACGTCACGGTGAGGAAAAAAAAAATTATAAAAGGAGAAAGAGCACGTTAGAGACGTGGGTGACGTCACAGCTGTAATGAGAAGTCATGCATGGCAGGAGAATGAGGAATAAAGAAAGGTCTTTTCCTCTTTCCAATTATTTGTCTCCTTTGCAACTGAGTCAGCAACGTGTGGGCCTCGGGTGTCTACATATTAACACATGTGTAACGTTACACAACGAAACACATGTGTAACGTTACACAACGAAACACAAGTAAAACATAATAAAACATTATGAAAAAATATAGGCATATATATCTTTTGTTTTTGGAATACAAACTACTGGTATATATATACTAGCAGGGAGAACCGACGTTGCCCGGGATTGAATAATGATCAACGAATATTTCACACTCCTATATTTTAATTGTCATTGAAATCCGTGAAATCGCCCGCGAGGAAGCTTCACATGCTTCCATGCAGTAACTTAGTCCAAAATATATGTTATTCTACATTGCACTCTAGAGAACCTACTGTTTCTTTTATAAATTATTTTATATAAACTTCTTTCCGGTTAATGAAAAGAAACAGTAAAACATTTACGTGTGGAGTTTGTGCTTACTGACCAACTTATGCAAGAAAAAAAAACGTAAATTTTTAAGTCTTATAAAATTCTTTGCAGTTAATGAAAAAAATAAAAAAAAAATTACGTGCAGAGTTTCAACCTACAGATCAGGTCATGCAAAAAAAAAAGATACGTTATCAACTTATCCCCAGTAGAATTTTCATGGCCTGTTGTTCTATCTTTGTTGCTAAGCGACGATGTGGAAAAAATGGTTTTACCGATGATAGATAAATTAAAATAACGGTTTCGATTATCAGTAATTATCGCAGGTATTCTGATGTATATAGTATATGCACTAAGATGCACAGCATGCAACAAATCCTACATAGGCGCCACCAAAAATTTCAGCAATAGAGTGGCATTACATAAGAGCAACATGAAAATTGCAGATAACAGAACCTCTATGTTTCAAAACACGTACACACATGCAGTGGAAACAGCTTCAAAATAATGCCAATCTTCCAAACAGACAATTATTTTTATTTACTTACACAGCAAAAAAACTTCATAACAAGATCCACTCCTGAACTAAACAGAGCCTAATATCAACACACAAAAACATGAAATGCTGAAATGCAAGGCACACTCGCATGCACATCCATATACATATACACACCCACACATAAATCAGAACCGACACATTAAAACACGCGCGTGCGCGCATACAACCACACACAGACACAACACCCCTATTTCTAATACAACACACTGAACAATACCAACCCTACTTAAGCTCGAAACCAACAACACTAGGAAACACCTAGAACCATAGTGTAATATCTATTCCAACACTTGGCTCCCCCTTCAGTCAGTGGAGGAGAAATCTCTCATGACTGAGATAACTATCATCCCTTCTATCATCCCCCTTCCATACCTATACCCCTCCAATTGGCTCCTCCCCTCTGGGGAACGAGATCTTCCCCACACTAGTAACCGATCCTGGGTCTGGCCATACCCACATGGGGAGACAAATAAATAGAAACATTAAAAAATCCCCTATACATATTTATAAATACACCCCTCTATCTAAACAAACATAATATAAAGAATACCCGAACAGTCTAAGACTGAAACGAAAAATCACAATACTAAAATCTAAGAATCCAAAAACTAAATATCAAAATTGAATGAAAGCACCCCTACCCTTATTTCAGAAGAGCTGGTTCTCCTCCCCCCCCTCCTCCTCACACATACATATTAGTAACGACCTTGGATCACAGTTACCTTCCTAGGGAAGCAAATAACTTCATAATACTATAAAACAGTACACACATTCTTCAAACCAATAAAAGAAAACACACACACATCCTACCCTAAAGGAAAAGAAAAAACACAAGCAGAAAGAGAGAGTGAGAGAGAGAAACACAAGACAGGAGTGACCACAATGCAAGAAAACAGTAATAAAAATTGAACATTCCAATGAATAATAGACACTTACACGTTTCCACCTTTTGGAAACATTTCAAATGAACTACGAAAATGCTATTTTTACATCTCCAACACATTTTGAAAATAATTTCTGACGAGGACGCTTCACAGAACTTCTGAAATGCGTTAAAAATGATTTCAATGATTTAAAAACATTATTACAATGATCTAAACATAATTCTCAACGAAAAACCAAGACACGGAATAAAAAATACACATTGTTGGTGACCACCCCCTTATTTAAATATATATATATATATATATATATATATATATATATATATATATATATATATATATATATGAGGAGTACATTGTAGTTTACTTGAAGCATTGTGCGGAATCTGAAAGGAGTTGTGCTTGAGGCTATGAAAATGCAGTCTAGTAAAAAAAAACACTGTTAGGTACAAAACAAGGTAGGTAAAACAAATTATTATAATATCGAAAGATTTCAATAATTTTCAATCATAAAATATTTATTTATCAACATACTGTGTCGAACCAGGATGAAAATGCGGTGTTAAAGTTACGATTAGTTGGCCTTAGAGAAGACATTTTGTGACAACAGTAGCGAGATGCCGAAGACATCGATTAGAATAGCCAGAGTATAAAAACCCATATCTGCAAAGAGATTGAATTCGGGGTCTCATTTTGTTAATATGTTGGGCGAACGGAAGTTAGTCGCACCATATAAGCATTAGTGGCGGTTATAAGAACTATGCAACTAAGTAAGGGCAACAATTCGCCATATGGTTATTATTAATCTGAAAGTTGCTAGCGGATTGTGTTTGTGTGTGCGAGCTTCTGCTGATACCAGAATTTTGCGAATCTGTTTCCTACAATACTCCCCTCCAGACAGTCAGAGACTAAAATAAAGGGTAAACAAAGGTGAACAATTCGGCATGACGTAGCACATGTTTTTCACAAAGAAAAACGAAAAATTAGGTGTTAAAGTCTGCATATTTGTGAGACAAATGCCACTACGAGTTATGAATAGAGCAAGTTCTGGTGAAGGAGCAGAATCATGAACGGGTCGGATAATAGACTCTGAATCAGAAAAACTGGTTGCATTAGGTGTGAAATCTGATGAGTCTCGTTTGTCAATGCTGTTGGCGGTTGATAACAACGTATTTATCAGAGCGTTCTAACACTAAATATGAATACAGATGAAAACAAACTTTGCGGATTGATGATCAGGCAGATAATTGCAAGGTGTGTGTGTGTGTGTGTGTGTGTGTGTGTGTGTGTGTGTGTGTGTGTGTGTGTGTTAAATTGCACTAACCCCATTTGACTTTAACCGGCTTCCTCGAAAGGAGAGGAGATGACGACGTTAGTTTTTTTTGGGGGGTGGGGGGAGTGCAACTCTTGCAGGGAGGTGTCGACGTCCTCCTGCATACAGCGCCTGAAATTCCCAAATTGGTCACCCATTTTAGATATGACCAGACTCAACGTTGCTTAACTTCAGTGATCTGATGGGAACAGGTGAGTCAACGTGATTATGCCGTATACTAGTTGAGGTATACAGTATTCGTTACATTGTGAGTTTCAGATGAGCTGCATAACTGGGGATGGTGGCAGGTATGGATTGGATGGATCGGTCATCCATCAAAACTCGCCGGGTAAGCAAAGAGGAGTTCACAAAACCCATTTTAGCTTGTGTAGCATTCAAGTCTTCTTGATTTTTCTTTTTCAAAATTTTCGAGGTACACCGCATTTTCAGGGGAAGGAAAAAGAAAAAATATGTAGAATCACTTGGTGTAGGTATGTTTATACTGGAGCCAGAAATAGCAGTTTCGCAGTCAAACAGGTTCGCATTTTCGTTTAATAATTTCTGAAATATGGATGGGTATTTGTGTTAGTTATTATTAAATATTCAAGCATTTATCGATAAAAAAAATTATATTATGTATTTCACTTTGGCGCAATTATAATTATTTAATTATTTATGCATATTATATTTACTTCTGTATTGTTTTAGTAATAAAATCTAAGGGAAATAACTACTGTGGCAAATTTCGGAATTAAGTAGAGTTATTTCCCCTGTGTGATATTCTATACATGTTATAAAACTGTCATTTCCGTATTTCTTGTCCCCCCCCCCTGTTTTATTTCTCTTCTTTTTTTTTGTTCTGTGCCGATAAGTGCAGGAAAAAAAAGAAAGAAAGCAGATCAAGAAGAAGAAGGTTTAAATTTACAGTAAAACCCCGAGATACGGTGGCCCTAGGATACGGTTTTTTATGGTTACGACGTAGAATGCGATGTTTTTCCGGTCCCTGTTTACGGTATTTGCCCCGCCTTACAGTGTTATTTATAATGTTATTTGATTATATGCATGTGCATTATATACTGTACTGTATTTTGTTACTAATTTTTTATGCCGTATCCCGGGGTTCTACTGCATGTGTCATACTCTTCAACTATTTGTCTCTGCAGTTTAACGTCTGGGTATCTTAGCCAAGTCTGGAATTAGTCGTCAAAACTTTAGAATTTCTATTAAATTATAGAAGTTATTTAGTTCTCTCCCACCACAAGAAATGTGACACAAGAGGCGGAAAGTAGGATTGACACATCATCAGCGCCCCTGTAGAGGAGCACTCTAACCAGCAAAAAGTCCCCGGGCACCCCCGTCGGCACTTCCCGATAAGGGTGCCTCAGGCGATTACCAATAAACTAACCCCTTCTCAAAGAGAGAAGGCAAAGCCTGGAAGGGTGGACCTCCTAGAACTGCATACTGCAATCATCAGGAACATGTCATTACAAGAATCTCTGTTGATTTTGGGAGTTGAAGCTAAAAAGTTTTATCCGTTTTGTGTATTCTGTACAAGTAGCTTTTATTTTTAAGAAGTGTTAGGCTGTATAAAACTCAGAATTAACGCCACTGTGGAGTGGTTTGTGGAATTGTGGATCACTATCCGTGTTAGCTTATGTGAAGGCAGACATATAAAAGAAACAATTTTTTTTTATGCAAATGCACAATGGCGTGAATGGATTTATAGGATTCATGGCGGAGTTACCAATTTGTAGGTCCTGACTGTGGAATCACTAACTTGTAAGGGTGTTAGTCGTCGTTTAACAATTCATAATCAATTTTTAGGACCGAGGTTGCAGATGTCACAATGTTATTGAAGTCGAAAGTAGTAGGGTATCCAAGGGACCGTTAAAGGTAAATTTAACGAGATCGCCGATTAATAGAAAGGTTTCATTAATTCACATCCTTATATAAAGAAAAAAATATATAATCCAGAAAATAACGACACTGGACAAAAAACTCGAAATCATTGTATCAACATGAAACAAACAACATTTATTTACGTGTCAAAAATATTAGTTCAAATTGTTCCAACATAAGTGTTTTCTTGTGTGAGATGTTCATAATTCAAGATTAGCCAAATAAGGATTTCGTGTGAATAGCACGAGGTTTGAAATTACTGATTTTTATGATCAGAGTGTCATACATGGCTTGGAATTAATGCGATTATTTTTTAGGAAAACAGTCCGTATTCTTGCACGTGAAAGCGTGTGTTTGTGTTCATCTTGTAAGAACAGTAGGTCGAAATAAAATTGTTTGAAAAGGAAGAATTAAATTCCCATTCGATGTGGTAACTTTCCATGATGAGAATTAAGGTTCGTGTGCATGATGCATGCAAAGTCATGTTGGGTGATTTAAGGTCTCAAGGATGGAGTTTCATCGACATGTGTCGGACTGGAAAAATCTGAAGAGAAACTGAGTTGATGGCAGCGGTGAAGGTTACTTGTAGAACTGCATCCTGGACTGTTTGTCACGCATGGCTTGGAATTAATGGGATTATTTTTTAGGAAAACAGTCCGTATTCTTGAACGTGAAAGCGTGTGTTGTGTTTGTAACAGTAGGTCGAAATAAAATAACAGTCCATAATCGGTCCTATATCCGATGGTGAGGCCCCAGCTTGCGGGCTTTGGGGAGTATGGAGCCACCCTTTAATTGCCATTGCTCCCAGGTCCACTCTGACCCGGACTGGTAGTATCTGTTAGGGTCCCAACTATGGATTAAATAGAAACCGACTTTAAAAAAAAAAACAACAAAAAAAAAGCAAATATACTCTATTAAAAAATTATTCTTCAAAATAACTGGATTCGGCATTAAATAACCTGAAAAGGCTTGATATGCCGTAAAACAAAAACAACCAACAGTCCACAATTATAAGAGGGAAAGTGTGCCCGTGTTTGTGTCCATCATATAAGGGCACTAATTCGAAATAACATTGCTTAAAAAGATTTCAATTCCCGTTCGATGTGGTAATCTTCCATGATGGGTGTTGAAGAGAAAAACCGGTTGGATTTTTGTTAGTAAAATCAAGACGGGGGATTTTAATGTCACCCTTTTGACGGAGTTTCATCAACACATGTTGGACTGGGAAAATCTGAAGAGAAACTGATTTGATTTTTGGCGGCAAATCTTTATATATAGATGTTCTCAAAAGTTCCAGTCAGTTTGTTGTTTGTATCAAAAATTATCTACTCGATCAAATTTCATAATTTTTTAGATATATTATTATTATTTTCGCGGTGACAATTATCTATGAAATATTGTTTTTAATTAAAAGGACGCATTTAAAAAATTACTGCTGTAGTTTTTCTGCAAATAAGCACCATTATTTTCATTGGCAGTTTTGCACCGTCTTTAATATTCCCTTACGAAGATTAGAATCAAGATGTGTAAACAACTAACATTATGACAATGCAGTTTTGTAGAAAAAATTCTTGCGTTTTCAAAAGAAATCAGATCTAAGGGAGATAACTCACAAAGGCTTCATTCCCTTGAATTATGCATACGCACATAAGTAAAACGCATAATGATAACCAAATATTTTATCGCTAATGATTTTATTATCTTCAATCTATATCCCCCAATGTTTGCAAAGGACTTGCCCGGAGCTGCAATCTGCAAAAGGATTTTTTTTTTTTTTTCATTTGTTTTTTTGGGGTTTTTTTTTGGGGGGGGGGTCAAATTGTATTCCTCTTCGTTATTGTGGCGATATTCCAAAATTGAAATATTGAATTTCAAGTGAAACCAATGGTATCTAATGAATTGTCATGTCGCAGTAATTTAAATATCCAAAAATTACGAAAAACAATTAAATAAAAAAATTATTTATTAATGAAATTAGTTTTTGGAAGATTTCAAGTGTGTATATAAATTAATACTATCAAGTCAGAGGAAATTACTTGGTCTGTCTTGTTACAATTAATGGTGGATGTTACGCGATCATCTATTTGTATAAAATACATGTTTTATGTAATACTGCAGTAATCTATATAATTATAAAACTCAAATGACCTTGTAACGCGTGTTGTAACCCAACATCCGGTTTACGACTTCCGGTTACGCATGCATACATAAATAATCAATGCAACAATAAAACGTATTGTTTTACTGTGTACGTTTTCAGCATCCCAATTGTTCGTTTTTTTTTTTTGTTGTTGTTGTTTTACGTTAAATTATCCAAATAAACAATTGTTAATACTTTCTGCATTTTTTACATCGTTCATTTCCGTATTACGTTTAAGTTTAACGCAATTTTCTTACAAATAAATCTACTTTAACCTGTTAATAACCATAAGAGGATTTTACAACGACGATTTAACCACCACCTTCCCTTTTTATTTATGCTCCATTTTTTAATACACCTTTCTTAAAAAGCATTCATACATTTTCTTCTACACTACCAACATAAATAATCCTGAAAATATGTTTTCTTTAATTTGCATTACAAATAAATAATTAATGCGACAATAAAACATTGTTTTACTGTGTACATTTTCAGCATCCCAATTGTTTTTTTTTTGTGTGTTTAAATTAAAAGATATATCAAAATTTGAATTTAACTTTAAGTATTATGGTATCTGTTCAGTGCACATTTACCTATAAGTATGGCAAACCACTTATAATTCAATGGCTGTAAGTTTTTTTGTTTTTTTTTTCAAAAATAAACAATTATAAACAGAACGACTCATAGAAATCTATCTATATTCTTTTTCATTTTAATATATTTTCATAGAAATTTTTCTGTTATGTCAACAAAAAACTATTTTCTTTACATCACAAGTGTCACGCTCATACATTAATTCCATAGCTAATATAACATACTGACCTAACGGGTCACGGGTAGTCTAGTATTTAACTAATTGTGACATGACAGGTAGATAATGTAGGACCTACAGAGGAGTTGCCAATTTGTTGGACCTGACCGTGGAGTCACTAACTTGTAAGAGTGTGAGTTGGCAGTCACCAATTCATAATCGGGATCTATCAATTTTTAGGACTGAGGTTGCAGGTGCTGAAATTTCTTGAAGTCGAAAGTAGTAGGGTATCAAGGGACCGTTAAAGGTAAATTTAACTAGATCGCCGATTAGTAGAAGGGTATCACCAGATCACATCCTCACATACATCAAAATAAAAATAGAAATAACTCTGGAAAATAACGACACTCGACAAAGAACTCGAAATCACTGTATTAATATGAAATAACATTTATTTACGTGTTCGGAATATAAGTTCAAATCGTTCCAACGTGTTTTCTTGTAATGAGAGTTTGTTATGCAGGATTAGCTAAATGAGGATTTTGTGAAAATAGTACGGAGTTTAAAATTACTGATTTTTATGTGCCCAGAGTGTCACACGCGACTTGATATAAATGTGATTTTTTTCTGAGAGAAAAATGAACAGTCCACAATCATGAGGGCTAAAGCGTACATGTGTTCACCACATAAAAAAACAGTAGTTTGAAATGACATTGTTTAAAATGGAGAATTAAGCTACTCTCATTGAATATGGTAACTTTTCACGATGGATCTTGAAGAGAAAAAAACGGTTAATTTATGTCTGTATCACACGCAAAATTTATGATGAGCGTTTTACATCTCACGTACGGCACAATCACGTTGACACACCGGTTCTTGCCAGATCACCAAAGTTAAGCAACTGAGCCTGGGTGACCATTTGGGAAGGCTATGTGTTGTATGTACCTTCTGGGAAGGTTGGACATGGGGCCAGCACCCTCACCCTGTAAAAAGAACTCCTTGCTACAAAAGCATCTACAAAAAGTTGTAGATGGCCTATGCCCCTCCAGGGGCTCCAGGGCTATGGATGGATGGATGGTTTTGCATCTCAAGGACAGAGTTGCCTTCAGTACGTGCTGTGGTTGAAAGTTTGGAGGGAAAACTGATTAAATGGATTTTTTCTGGGTATTCTCGGCATTGCTGTTTTACTTCTAAATAGATGAAGTCCAGTGTATATAATGATCACGGGCAGCGGTGAGGGTTACTTGTAGAACTGCATCCTGGACTGTTTGAATTTTGGTGGCCAAATTCTCGTATTGCAATGTTCTTGAAAGTTCCAACCTGTTTGCTGTATCTCTACGTACAGAAACGTAAGTTCCTTTTTTTTTTTTTTTTTTTTCCCCCCCCCCCATGCATGCAAGTGGCTTAATCATGACGTGTCTTTGCGCATTCTGATACACGTGGGTGTTGAAAACAGTGATTGCTATGAAAATGGATTTGTTCTAGCCGTATGTAACGGCCGCTACAAAATCATTGTTTATTGTTGAAACAGATAAAAATAATAAGCAGTTGTTTTTTTAAATGAAAACTCACATTTTTCGGGTGTCGGATTTTGTTACAATAACGGAGAACCTTTTAAAATAAATAAATGAACAGAAAAAACACAAAAAGCAAAACTAAACTCGCTTTGGTATGTCTCACTGCATTACTTTTTCATCGTGTTTGTATTCAAGGTAGCAGTAAACCTTTTTTTTTTCTGTTTACCAAACGAGGACTTCCTCATAGTCACTTCAACTCCATCCTGGTAGAAATCATGGTACTTTACATAATCAGGCTTAACTACTTTTGTTTTTCCAGAAATGTGAACCATACAAGAGGTGTTGTGGTTTCTTTAAAAGTTTGTAATGGGTCAAGAAATGTGCAGTCCTAATTTAACAAGATTACCCATCGAGACGTAGACAGCTGGCTCTCAGCATGAGGCTAATTTGCACTAGGATTTGCTTACACTTTTTTTTTTTTTTTTAATTTTTTTCTGACCAAACAAGATGCATTGCCACTGAAGTTTAAGGGGTTGCTGTGATAGGGTCCAGATTTATAAGAGCAATTTCTAGTCTCAGCAATGAATGCTAAAAACACAGGCCAAACTACCAGCTCCATATTTGTCTTCAGCGTTGTAATCCATGACTTGAGTTTGGCTGTCTTTGCAATTCTTTCAGCCAATGAATGCAATTGCAACCATCAACTTAGAGATGAATTTCTCCTACGGCCGTCAAAGAAGGTGTCAAAACCAGCAAAGTTTTCTCTTCAGAAAAATTTGCATGATCTAAGTGGTGCTGTATCATGCACAATTGATGTGCTTTGGATTTAGTCCGAGGCAGATGCGTAAGATGTGTTGCAGGTGGTACATGTTGAAGCGTATGGGTGTGTGAAGAGCTCTTTTATGCAGTGGTGTTGTGCACGTGTACAGTATATCGTCAATTTTGTTACGAGTTAAATCTCTTGTCAAGAGCACAATCTACAGGTAATACTAAGTACATAATGAAGAATTATTAAAGATTTCTACCCAGTCATGGCTGACGGAATAGGGACCACCCAAGAAATAGACCAACCTTTAAAATGTAATATCTTCTTAGATACGAGGTTCCATGCTGCAATTATAACCCACTTGAGATTTTGTAAAAGTAATATTCATACTAGATGAGGCAGGGCCTTATGGTCAATTTTTTTATGTCCATAGATAAACAGTTGATAATCTTGAGTGGTCTTACAGTATTATTTACACTTTTCAAAATAAAAAACATGTTTTAAATGCAAGATGTGATTTTGTTTGGAAGGAAAATTCATTTTGTTACAGCAACGACTGAGGTACACAATCGACACGTAGGCTAGCATTGAAATTCAGCTTCGAATCTACATGAAGACAAGCAGATGACTATGGCCTGTGCAATGAACATAGACGTACAATTATATTTGTAATCTTTAGTCTTTACCTTGTTAAATTAGTTTTTGTGGGCAACATAACCGCAGTAGATTGGAAATCAGAATTTATGATTAATTTTTGGTTTTAAATTAATTTTTTTTTTTAATTTTTGATATTCATTTCTATTTCATCTTTAAGTTAAAAAAATAAAATTTAAAATTGTTGAAAATAAACATGAATTATGTTTCATACCCATGGCACAATGGATAAAAGTACTAAACTATAAGTGACAGTCTTCTGGGTGTTGATGGTTCAATTCTCAGTACAGTATTTATATAATTAAGAATTAAAACTTCTTGTTTAAAAAAAAAAACAAAAAAAAACTATCTTTGCGCAGATTTTTTTTTCTTTTTAACAAATAATTAAGACGTTTTTTCATTAAGTATTTAAGCTTTTAAACAGTAAAGGCATAGTGCTGAACTGACATCTCTTTATTTTGCCAACATGTTGAAAAGGGAGATAATTACTTTAATGACAACCTTCTTCATAAGGTTAGAACACCAGCTAAATGTAAATTTTTTATGCTTTTGTTTAGGTGTGTATGCAATTACTGGGATTGATGTGCAATATTTTGGATTTGGATGTTCTTTCTCTAATGAAGGTTGTTTTAAAAGTAAGTTTCTGAAGTAATAGTGTTTTTGAAAATGAAGTCACAATTAATTTCTAAACTCAGTCATGTGATGGAATCAGCACAGTCTACTAACATGGGTTTCAAAAAAGATTTTTGTTCAACAACTCTTCACAGTTTAACAAGATGCACCTGAAGAAGATCAGAGTGACATCAGCCAAAAAGGTTGCGAGAATAACAATTCAAGATGAGAATAGCATTCAAATGATGCATTACCGAAATTTATTTTTTATTTTTGCATGAAAAAAATAAAATAAAAAAACTGATATTGTCTCAGAAAAGTAAAAACCAAATAAAATCTTTAAACCCCAAAAAATCTTTAAATCGAAAAAAAAAAAAAATCTTGAAACCAAACAAAATCTCACACAAAAAAATGGTAAAGTGTTTTATTGATTCAAACAGAAATGAAGCGAAATGGTGTTGAGCCAAAGAAAACAGATTATCGGCAAAAGTTTACAAAGGTTTGTAATCCAATTTGGATTCCAAAACTTTGTTTTCAGCCACCTTTCGAACAGCTTTCATGAAATCTTCTTCAATGACGGCATCTCGTTCAGCTCGGATGGTAAACATGCCTGGAAAAGAAATAAATTCATGTACAAAAATAAATTTAGAAACTTCAACCGAAAATTAAACATTTTAAAGTATAAATAATCGTTATATGTATCGATAGGGAAATGAACGAAAAATCAAAATGTAAGAAATTAAATTATTTGATGCTTGTGCAGTTTAGTGATATTTTACACCAACGCATTTCAGGTGAAAACATTATGTACTTACATGTACATATTCAAAAAAAAATTTTTTTTTTTTTTTTTTTTTTTTACACGGGAATCACTACTTATCAAGGCCTGGAGGCCACTCGAGGATAGATAAGGGTTAATGGGTATACATTAGTCAATGTGATTATAGCATAGTAACCATAAGTAGTGGGAATTTTGTAAATTGGATTACTTAGGGGGACGGTTCATCAAGAACTTGTTTACGTTGGACTTGAAGACAATCAGATTTTATTCAGCTGGAAATCAGGCAAACAGAAGAGAGTTCCACAAGCGTGCAGTTCTAAGAAAGAAATTTTATCGCGGAATCTACATTTAGGTTTAGGTACGGATAAAGAGTGTGAGAAATTATTGATAATGGTTTTCGCTAGACGAGTGTTTTTTGTGAAAGTTTGGCGAGGGGGGACTATAGATTGAAGCTCAGACGAGCACTTGCCGTGAAAATAACAATAAAGCAGAGACAGGCTTGCAACATCTCTTCTGCAGGGAAGAGAAAAGGCACCCTCCATTAGGCTACAAAGTCTATTTTGAATGATGTCAAGGCAGGATAAGCTGCTTCCAGCAGCTTCTGCCCAAATCCAATGTAAACAAGTTCCTGTTGAGCCATTCCCATAAATAAAATTTTACCCAATTTACACCATTAACAATTACTAAACTACCACTTTACATTCATTAACCCCTATCCTCAAGTGGCCTTAGGGCCTTGATAAGTGTTGAATCCCTTGTAAAAAAAAACAAATCATATTCATAAGCAAATTTTAAATTTTCACTATTCACCAATAAGAAGCATTGCCACGATACATTCGAAGTAGGTAGGAACGTTATAACAACCTAGCGAAATAATCAGACAAAAACAAATTGAAAAAGTGCTTCCCATTAACTTGTCTCCTCATGAGGGCAACTTAGACACAAGGTCGATTTCTAATGTGGGTTGGTTGTTGGTTGGTTGTTTTACAGCATAGCAACCCTTTTTGGGTTATTTAATGCTGAATCCAAAGATTTTGAAGAAAAATTTTTTAATAGAATATATTTGTTGTTTTCAAGTCGGTTTCTATTTAACCCATAGTTGGGACCCTAACAGGTACTAATACTCCGGGTCAGAGTGGACCTGGGAGCAATAGTAATTAAAGGGTGGCTCCACACTCCCCAGAGCCCGCAAGCTAGGGCCTCACCACTGGATATAGTTTTAAGTCATATCGAGGACCTTCTAATGTGGGAGAACATCCAGCTCACAAAAATGGGGAACTTTAAATCGGGACAAAAATTAATATTGCCTCAGTCTATAAGGATTTCTTTTTCATGAAACGAGGATAAAAGTGATACCGAATCAATTTAACGTCTTATCAATTTTTGGACTAATTTCTTACATCCACTGTCAACATTGCTAACATTATTTTCGACTTTTCATTTTATTGGATTTGTGATGATTTTAACTGTTTCTATAGCCAATAATAAGCATGAAACTAAAATATAAAGGATAATTGTGAGAAAGACAATACTTTGAAATTGAAATGTTTGTTCAAATAAATGAGCTTATATAAATGCATGGTTTCGGATGTCATGGAAAAACTTATACATACCAGCTTCAGTACACACATTTCGTAAATCAGCTCCATTGAAATCATCAGAAAGTTTTACGATAGCTTCCCAATCTAAAAGAAAAAAAAACGTTTAATCAAATTGAAAAACAAATCGGTTTCAGATTTGCACGATAAGAAAAGATAAATTTGTATAGTTGTGCATTTAAGTTGAATTTTCTCCACATGTAACAGAAAGAATTTAAAAATAAAAAAGCAAAATAATTTAAAAGAGAATACACTAATTAATTGGCTTTTTCATGGCATATCGATTCTGTAAGGTCATTTAATGCCACGAAAGTTTATCGTGAATTCTTATGTGTAGGTTATTTGCAGCAGTATTTATTTTTAACATAATGCTAAGAATATTTGGGAGGTAAAAATTTTTGTTGTGTTTTTCAAATTTTTTGTAAAGTCTTGCAACTTTCAGAAAATTGAATAAATTGTCTCGAACGTTGTTAAAAAGATTCATTTTGTTTAGTTTATTGTATCTTTATTTTTTCATCGTATCTTTATTTGGTTTGTTGGGAGATCTTTACAGGCACTGAGTGCATGTTCAACAGTGATATGTCACTGATATGCTATGCATATTAGAGCTTCTTGTCCTTCAGGAAATATGAATGGCTGATTCATATTCTTACTAATATAATCTCCACCCACGCGTCTTTTGTGTCCTGGTTGCCATTCATTTTTGATAAACGTTATGAAATGTAGTTTATTTCTTGGAAAAAGATCCCACATGCCTTGCCGTTTAGTTGATATTTAGTTTCCAATTTTTGTTTCATTTACGAACATTGTACACAGTGCCTTTAATAAGTTTCCAGACTTTTTCATATGGGCACTTTTATTGATAATACACACATGAAACTCTAGTCTCCTTAGAAGTAATCTCCTCCGGCTGCAATGCACTTGTACCATTCCAATGCCTTCTGGAAGACCCAATAGAAGTCATCTTGTGTGAACATGCCAATGACTCTCGTCACAGCCTCTTTTATCTCCTCAGTTGTCTCATAATAACAGCCTTTAAGGTTTTCCTTGAGCTTAGTTAATAACCAAAAGTCACAGGGAGCAAGATCTGGACTATATGGAGGGTGGGGAACCGTCTTGATGCCCATCTTGGTCAAATAGTCTGTGACCTCTAAGTACCCTTGGGACAAACTTTGCACAAATTTTCTGTATCTTCAGTTCTTTCTGAATAATTGTGTGTACAGTTCCCACACTGACATCAAATTGTGCACTTATTGTTTCTATAGACACACAATGGTCCTTATCCATGAAATTCTTTATTTGGCCAATCAACTCTGTTGTTCTGATTTCCTTACTCCTTCCATACCTCTCATCATCCCTCGTAGACTTCTTGCCTTCCTTGAATCTCTTATGCCACTCAAAAATGCTTGATACATGCAAGATGGTCCAAAAACAGTCTGAAGCATTACATACGTTTCTGTGGCATTTTTTCCAAGTTTAAAACAGAATTTTTTTGCACATTGTTTTTCTAATATATCCTCACATCCAGATTGCATTTTTGAAATTCACCAGCTGTGACAATCAGGCTTTAGTAGAGTGTATTGCAATTCCTGCTGTAGCTGTTCATTTGAACCTGAAATCATAAAAATTGGTCAGTCATCCATAAGGTGTATAGCAATAATACTGAATTTTCGAAAGTCTACTCCAATTTCAAATGCCTGTACAAAAAGTCTGGAAACTTATTAAAGGCACCTTGTATCTCCCTATCTTATTGAAGGCACCTCGTACAATGTTTATAATGTGCTGGTTTTTTAAAACAGCAGATAAATAAAAAAATATGCCACGACTGACGGCATTTTCTAATTGTCAGAATTTGTAGCGATTTAGAATTTCAAAATACAAGAATGAAATTTGTTGGTAAATAGTTGCACGATGCTGCGTAGTTGGCATGCTTAATTGCAATACATGCACATGACAAGTCTGAGATGGGAAGTATATCTGGCTTGGGGCTTGACTATACAGAATTTGATTTCTCCACTTAGAAAATTGATTGCTGTGATTGTGGGCCACTTAAGACTTTACAAAAATTATGCTCCCTTTGTTACAGCCGTGACCAAGCCCATGGTTGGTTTTGAAATCACACACCAAATTCAGGCAAAGACAATGAGCAGACAATCACAGCCTGTGCAGTGAATGCAGATAAATGTGACTTCACAATTGAACATCTCAAAATAAACATTTTGAAATGGTAGCTATGTGACACTTACGTCACCCGCGCGTCGTCCAGTGGTGGAATGACCCCGGTTGTCGGCTCTGATGTTTCCTCAGCGATGATGTCACGGCCGGTTTCCTAAAACAGACTTATCATGCAGAAACAATCGAAGGGACCAAGTCAATAAGCGTTTCTTTTTGTTTAAACTTCTTTGTATTCAATCAGGGTACAATCGCAGTTAGCTGTTTAGTTAGGGACTGGCCACTTGTTAACTGCGAGGTTTTCTCCTCTCTCTCTCCGACAGACAACTCAATTATCTACGTGACAGGGACAGTCGATGGGGGAATCTACGTTCGTCGGACCCAAGGAAGCAAGGCTCTCTCTCTTACTCTCTCAAGGCTCGCTGCTTATATTGTGGGGGCGTGGACTGGGTCTCTTCCCGTTTCAGGTCGTTGGCCAATCAGAATTAAGGGATCACTGTCCGTCAAATCTTCGCCAGGCGGTATATACCCAAAAAAGGAGCTGCCTTTCTTTCTCTGTTGGCATTCGGTTGTTCCCTAATGGAATTTGACAGGACATAAAAACAGAAATGCCTAACTTAATTATTTTTGAGAGGACATAAAAACTGCTGAATCCGATTCCACAAAGGCCACGCGCCTTTTCAATAGGGTCACGTGTCGCCCCGCTGTTCGGCGACTGTTTGCCCCTGTAGATCGGAATTTCATTGGTATCCTCGCCACCCACGGGCTGTCATGGCCAATTTAACGTCATCACGTTCTTCCACCATAAGCTACGATCTTATCTTTTTTTTCTCTTCTTTTCGTCGTTTACAGCTGCCTGTTTTCCCTTTCTTTTTCCACGGGTTCACCGCTACTCTTGGCCTTTTGGTCAGGATCAAAGTGCAGCATCTGTTCTTCGGATGCCGCACTTCCATTTCTTGTTCTCTTTCGGTGGAGGAGAAATCCTTCACGACTGGGACAATTCTTATTTTTGTACCCTTGAGCGTCTCTCAGCTATATCCGGAACTAAAAAACTTTTCATGATACAGAATTCAAAAAAAAAATATCCACAACAAAAAAATATAAATTCGTACCAATTTCGCCTTGTTTTGCAATTGGTTGTGCATGGATTTTTAGAATTTCAAGACGAGCCTGTTCATTTGGTAATGGAATTTCTGAAAAAAAATAAAATAATAATTTAGAGTTTAAAAATATAGATAGATGGAAATCATTATCATCATGGTTTTTAATCACTCCTGAAGAGAGAGCCCCATCCATCCTGGTTGCCTTCCACCTTATGGGGGTCTGTCATGCAGGAGTTGTGCCACACTAGGTACTGTGGATTGGTGACGCTATTTACCCATAACTACATTACCACGTACAAGTGCTTGGTATTCCAAAATGGTCACCCGTCCAGTACTGACCAGATCAATGCTGTTTAACTTCAGTACCATACTTTGGAGTAATTGTGCGAATTTGCTAAAAGTGCTGTTTTGGCAACCATGCATATAAAGAGAACTATTTTTAGTTGGTGCAATTACCCCAAAGTATAGTACTCTAATGGGAATTGGTGTGTCAATGTGATTATGACGTATATGATGGCGGAAATATTCATCTCAAATCAACATTAATAGAATCAAACATCACGGAATTTGGCCTGTCTGCTTTTTGCTATTATTATCTGGTATCTTGGGTGATTCAATGATCAGTGATCGACTCAAATCCAAAATCAAACGTGCAATCTGTTGTTTTGTATGGCTCTCGATGTATTTCATCAATGAAGAAAACTGGCAGAAGACTATTAGACACAGAGAGGAAAATGTGTTGGACTTCGGCTTTGACCAGATTCAACTATGTCTGAAATACCAATATTCACAACCGTGATTGCAAGAATTATGAGTGAATGGAAAAAGTTCATGAAACTTCTGCCATTACTAACCAGCAACGTGTTACCACTGTCGACCAAGGGAAGAGTCTATGAGGCATGTGTATGCGATGCGATGATGTACGGAAGTGAAACCTAAACAGTGAGAGTTGAGGACATATGCTGCATGGAGAGAAATGATACGAAAATGATATGATGAATGTGTAATAAGAATCTTAGACAGGCTTAGATCTGATAACCTCAGAGGCAGATTACTGGACAGTATAATGAATCTGATTCGGGAATTTAATGTGAGAAGATATGAGAAATTACTTAAAAATGATAAACAAAGCTCTAATCTTTCTCCTCCCCCCCCCCCCCGCTACTTACAAGACGTAAATTATATAACATGAATACAAATGGTTTACCTTCGTTTGTGTTCGCTTGAGCCTGCTTTGATTTCAGAACGAAAAGACCTTAGTCCAGAGGGCCCATTGTTGAGTGAATGTTGAAAGATATGGATATATTTTATACAGAATTAATAGTTTGTGACATGCAAGTGTTGGAGCCTTCTTGAAGTTGAGGATAACATAGAAAATGTGCTGCACACAAACAACAATGTTATATATGAGGGCCCTGCAGAATAGTCTTTTAGAACTAAAGGCTAGATTTCTAGTGTTTCCATGAAACTGCAGGTATCGATGGACGATCAAATTAATGCGTGTAATGTTATTGAAATAGCAAATATTTTCATAAAAGAATGTTAGAAATAAGCTTATGAAAATGATTTGAAACGATAACAGAAAAAGGTCACAATAATAAAGTAATTTGGAATATAGGTTAAACAAAATGAAATTGTTACAAATAGTTTCAATAGATTTGTCAGAATAATATTTACAATAACAAAAAAATTGATCTTTTGACGCAAGGCTGATGAAAACAAACAGTTTTGTTATATCTAGAATTTTGCAGACAGGCAGTAAGGGAGTCCAAGAGGCAAGCAGTTGAATTCAAGCTACTGAAGAGCTCACAAGAAAATTATCGTTTGAGTTCTGGCAGCTTAGAAGGGACACGTTCATAAAGATGTAGAAATCTAGAGACGTTGCCAAACTCCAAGGAAAGCATGGATGCATGAAAATAAATAAAATACAACCTGTTGTCATGTTTTGCCTTTTGTCTATGAGAAAGTCTAACGTGTAACAAACGCACACACACACACACAGAGGAGACAAATAGAAGTATTTTATACAGTGAAGAGAACAGATTTTACATCACAGAAACACATATGGACGTCCGTATACACACACACATGCACACACACACTAGATGATGCTGCCGTAACATACAGACATGCCACATATACATTTAAAGAAACCAGTGACGTCTTGTATACAAAGACGTTATGCAACGTATACGTTTGGTGCCATACGTAGGCATTAACATCCCACTATACTACAACATGAAAAATGAATTCCATACAGGCCTTGGGATGAGACGTTGATACCCGACACCAAGATCTCAAGACAGAGAAATTTCACCATGATATAGCCTTTAATAATCGTGTATGGTGGCGGAAAAGATCTCGACTTCACTGTATGGGATAACCTTTATCTGAACATCAATTTTTTTTTTTTTTTTTTTTAACATTCAGAAGAAATCTCTTGTTGTGCTTTAACAGAAGCTTGGTAGTGGTGGGATTTCAGATAACTTGCTTGTTCAGAGTCTCAGGTTGTTTGACCATGTACAGCATGCCATCTTGTGCATCAACTCAATAGCATAAATGGACACCCCAGGCGTGCATAGAAGATCAAGGAGAATTTGGCTTCAGTACGTAGAAAGTGACTAGATTGCTTGCAATATGGTTGGTATGAACCCTATGGATCAGGTTGCATAGTGAGCATTAAACATTGCTTAGTAGTGCTCATCTTGGAGTCCGAGAGACTCTCAGCATTTTAAGTTCTTTATATTTTCAAATATTTATTCATAGTGCTTGATTTGATACTTTAATAGCAGAAAATTGTTTGGTTTTTAGCTTTGCAGAACATGATTGAGTTTTACAAAAGAAAAAAAAAATAACATCAATGTTGTTTGATGCAAGAAGTTGGTATCTTCAGACAGCCTAATCTGGTAGTATCAGTTAACATGACTGGTGTCAACCCTTTGGATTGGACCACATATAGAGCATGGTGTCGCCCGTCCTGCAATCAGAGACGTTCACAGCACTTTAAATACTAAAACCAGATGAGTTTAAGAGTAATAACAATATGGAGGAGCCACAGCAATAAGCACCCGAAACCTATTCAATAGTAAACATAAGATGTATGCAAATTTAGGCGCTAACATGACTAGAGGTAGCAGTATAAAAAGACGTTTATTTTGTGCATGCGAGGTTGCTGTCAGTTGGAAAGAGGACGAAAAGAAAAAATATGATGACCGATTGGCAAAGAACAAATTGAGTGCTAGAAGAGAAAAAAAAACATTTCGTCAGAAAAGAAACACAAGCACAACTTCAACGTTGTTTATTCTGAATTCTCAAGAATTTACATGACTAAACTAGGGATTAATTCCAGGAAAAAAATACCACTCGGTTACAAAAAAAGACTATACACAATCTTTCAGAGAGATATCAGCCACATTGGTGGGCCTCCATCCAGGTAGCTGGCTAACTGCATGCATGGCAGATCTTGCTCGAAATTGCCAAGAAACTCTTGCACGAAATCAACTGCAGAGCTTCCATGCTATGTAATCTTTACAGTAGTTCCCTCCAGGCTAACTTAGGTCAACTTCTTCCCCAGCTTTTTTTTTTTTTTTTAAATCTCAATATACCTTTATGGAACTATTCAAGTATACCATAGCAAACGCAGAAGAAAATGACAACATTTTAAAGAACAAGGGAAAACAATAATCATAGATTTGAAAAAATGAGTTACCAATTTTCCTATCAAGACGACCAGGGCGTAATAAAGCCGGATCAAGTGTATCAGGTCTGTTGGTTGCCATGATTATTTTCACTTGGCCAAGTGCATCAAATCCATCCATTTGATTCAATAACTGAAAAAATAAAAAAAATCCATTGATGATTGTGGTTTTGCAGAGAAAAAACATTGTTTGTTTTAACAAGTCAGAAATCAAATGAACGAGAGAAAAAAAATATTTGGATAAAAAGCAAGCATTCTCCCTTCAAGGCCAAGGGAAATAACTTTTCTTTTTTTTTTTTTGATTGATATGACTAAACTTTTATATATTAAAATGTCACATTTGGAAATCTTGTACTCATGAATCTGAATTTCTTTTGATCATTTACATTTTTTTTTTTTTTTACAAAGTAGTCACCACTTATCAAAGGCATTTCCAACTAGGCTACAAAGTCTATTTTGAACTCTGTCAAGGCAGGAACAAATGTGGCAACAGTACTCCATCCTTGGATGTACTTAGCTCTAATATAAGTAGAGAATTGCATCAGCAGTGAGATATCTACTGGAGTGGTAGAACGATCCCACCATTTTTCCAGCGACCTCAGCAATGGATTTGATGTACCTGTTTCATTTCAAATCAGGAGTAAAAGGTCAGACCAAGAAGCTTGTGACAACATGGAGCTTTCTCAAGACAAGAGGCATTCATTTTAATTTCATTTTCTTCCATTAATTATCTTCTGCCTTTTATTGCTATTTACCCTTCCTCCCACAATTTAAACAGTTCACACGCAGATTAAAAGTGTGTACGCTGACAAGTGCGGCAACAAGAATCTTCATAATGTAGAGATGAATAAAGCAGCGATGAAATATAACTGTACCTCCATTAGAGTTCTTTGAATTTCTCTGTCAGCTGAAGTTCCCTCTGAGAAACGCCGACCACCAATTGCATCAATCTCATCCATAAACAAAATACACGGCTCGTGGTCACGGGCATAGGCAAACATTTCACGGATAAGACGAGCACTTTCACCAATATATTTGTCAACAATGGCACTCGACACAACCTGGAGAACAAGATGATCACATTTTAACAATGAAAAATAATTTTCTCAAACAATTTGGAATTAAAAAAAAAAAAAAAAAGAATTTACAAAATAATAAGTGTATAGGAATGTGAAAGGAGGGGCTCTTAAATATAATATTTTAATTAAAAAAAAAAAAAAAAACAGGACTTGGGTGCCATCAGCAAGAAGCGAGATCAAAAGCAAAACTTTGTAAGCAAAAACAAAGAAAAAATGTGTGCTGGGCACAAATTCGCATGACTTAAGTTATTAAGCGAAAGTGTTATCGATGGGACCACAAGGACACAGATGTTATTACAGTAAAAATTTAGCTTTTTAAAACAGAAGAATGTAACAATGGTTTTCAAACCATGTTGAAAGCAAGATTTTCATCCAACACCTCTTCAAACAAAACATTTCTACACAAAATAATTGCAATTTTTTCCAATTTTTCGACATTATGTGTCCGAGAGATTGCTCCTTCTAACAATACCACATCTATGCCTATACGGTGTTGATAACAAAAGTTTCTAGCAGACTTACAAACACACAGACGTTTGAGATTTATATAACAGATATTTTCAATCGTTTTTTTTTTTGGGGGGGGGGGGACATTGGCGCCGTGCTATCACCTGAACTTAAATGATAGGGTTGCTTTTTTTTTTTTAAATTAGAGGACAGGGACCACAAATGAGAAATGACAGCTGATAAATTGGAAGGCGCCAAAGACGTAGTAGGAAGTGATTTCACTGAAATCAAAGATGGATGGTATGTTTTATCCAAAAACAGATACAAATCAGAAATCTGCAAACGTAAACTCCACAATTTATTTGCTTGTATATCTCAACAAATTCTGTAATTTGTTGTCAAAACTTGGGGATCTCTGTTAAATTCTTAACTATTCTATGTTGGCACCAATTTCATTTATATTTTATTTATTTAATTTTTATTTAATAATTTTATTTTATTTATATTTAATAATTTTATGCTAATTTTCTAATGAACTCTCATCAGCATGGATTAAAAAGAACACCTTTAAAATATTTACATTGAATCTTAAGAGATATTAATTGCTCTCCAGAAATGCATCTTTTATTTTTGATTGGTGTATGATACTAGGATAAATATACGATATGCCAAAAAAATTAATAAAACTAAAGGTTCTAGATGACAAAATTTCAAAAATTGCAGGAATGTATATTTTTACTAGTATATCCCTCTCCTAAAAAAAAACAAAACAAAAAAAACACAGGAATCCCTGAGAGGATGGTATCCTAATCATAGAACCGACACTACATTACCTTATCCCCAAAATGCCTGGGAGGATGGTCTCATGACAGCAGAACAAATACTACACTGGCATCCGTAATGGAGTATCGAAAGATAATACGATAGTACAATCAATAGAAGTAATAGCATAGTTTCGGCTTCAGAGAAACACATACCAAATCAATATCTATTATATAAAGAGTAGTTGGGTTTTTTCTTTTTGTTTTTCAATTTCTTATTTCGTTCTAACTAGTGATGGGCATTCTACCAGATACGAGACCTTCGCCTGCTTTTGTATACATTCCAACCAAGAGATCTTTTTAAGATTTTAAGCATCCCTTTTAGTGCGATTACTTCAATTTATCTTACACTTGGTTCACTGGGTATATTTGGCAGATAGTTTTTGAAATTATTTTTTCACAAGTGATTGCTCCTCTAATTACTCGAATGATGAAGATCTTCGTAAGATTCCAATTTCTTTTCATGTCACGCATAAAATGTTGGTATTTCATTATCATTTCCCTCTCAGCTCTTCTTAACCCAGCATGATTGAGGACACTAACTTCTAAGACTGTTTTTTTTTCTCTCCTTGTCCCATATCAAAATATCAGGTTTAATAGCTCCATTTTCTAGGTACGTAACTGTTGGAATTGCATACTAATAATGGTGTACGATTTATTTCTGGTATATGTTCGCAAGAGTTGTTGCAACATTTGTTATTCAACTTTTTAACTGGTTTCATTTTACTTCAGTTGAAGTTCTCAGAAATCAAGGGACCCCTTCCTAGGGAATAGTGTGTATGTATGTTCAGTTAAAATTTTTAAAACTACAAAAGTTGACAGTCTTAATCAGTGTTGCACTGGATGAATAATATCCAAAATTTAGAAAAAATTATTAATAGCTCTTTTACCTTAAATTGGCACAGATTTTATCACGGTGTCAGTTTTCCAACCATTTTCATGTACTAAAGGCAAGTAACTGATTTCTTCTTTATCTCTAAATGATTTTTTTTTTTTTTTTTTTTTTTTTACAAAGGTGGCCACCACTTATAAAGGCCCGGAAGCCACTCAGGGATAAGGGTTATTGTAAGTACAGTACGTTAGTGTGGATATTTAAAGTGTCTACTTAAGGGGTCGGTTCATCAGGAATTTGTTTACGTTGGACTTGAAGACATCCAAGTTGTAGTCAGGAGGGAAGCAGGCAGACGGAACAGAGTTCCACAGGCATGCAGTTCTAAGAAAGAAGCTTTGTTCATGGAATCTACGTTTTGATTTAGGCATAGATAAAGAGTGGGGAAAGTTTTTGACAGTGGATTCAGCTAGACGGGTGTTTTTTGTAAAAGATAGACGAGGGGGGACCAGAGATTGGAGTTCAGACGAGCACCTGCCATGGAAATAACGATAAAACAAAGATAGGCTTACAACGTCTCTTCTGTGGGAGAGAGGTTGCAGGGAAGAGAAAAGGGCATCCCCCACTAAGCCACGAAGTCTCTTACTCCTTGGGAAATCAAAATAAAGGAGAGTTGTCTGTATGTGTATATGTCAACATCAGGTAGCCCTGCTAGTTAATATTAGATGAATATGGTTTACCAAAGAAACTGATTTATCATTTTGGTTAACTTTGGCCAAACATATTGTTTCATTTACAGTTCCTTTGGTCAATACTTATAACTTACCTGACATTAATGATTTAGCATTGGACAATGTACATAATTTGTCTATGAAATGGTAAAATTTTGTTTTAGATATACAACTGGAGATTTTTACCAGTTTTGTTCATCGGAAAACACATTTACAACTTTATCTACATAAATAAAACTGCGTGCGTGTGCTTCACTCTTAAACTACTGGCCACATAACACTGAAATTAATAGGAAATAGTAATCATACGCAAGGATGGTTTATAATGAGTAAAATCTTTGTTTGGATGAATAATGCATACAGAAATATGTCAGCAAGTTGAAATGCAAAATGTTCATTTCAACTGGCTGACATTTTTCTATTATTTTTGTGCATGCGCAAATTCATTCATAGCTTGAAGTGGTTTGATTTTAAATCTTTCTTATCTATCTGACGATAGCTTAAACAATAGGGAGCACAGTTTTTGAGATCAGTACTTTATATTAGATACAATATAATATTCAATAGAGAATTGGCTCTGTGATAATAAATAGAAAATCTGCATGAATTAAAATATATTTAAGCATATTTTACATTTGAGCAAGGCCGGGCGTCCCTTGCTAGTGTTTTGACAAAATTACAGCCTATTTCAGTATGCTTTTTTGATCACAGATGTAACTCCACTTTCAAATTATCGATGTTAAAAGAGATTCATCTGAATAAATTTGAATATTCAATATAGTTTAAAAAACAGGCTCCTTCAGTCTTTGACAGACTATGGATATCCATGAAGTGGTGCCTACATGTGACATCTTTTGTGGCAGGAGGTGCACAATCTCCAACTACACCTCTCCTGAGTCGACATTGTTAAATATCCGTGGCAAGTGAAGTGTATTTACAGGACGACTGGAAACAAATGCCAAGATAAGTGGAGAGCACATACAGTGCCTAGAATTCCCAAATGGTCACCCATCTGGTATTAACCAGGCACGTGTATATATATATATATATATATATATATATATATATATACAAAAAACATTTTTTTCATCAATCAATACACTACCTTTTTTTTTATATTGAAAGTATTGATTGCTATGTTTTAAAGAGAGGAAGACATTTGATGAAATAAGTCTTCTACCTCCCTTTCCCTATAAAGTATAATACATATTTCTAGGGAAGGGGAAAATAGAGATCAGATGAGGCAAGATGTGATGGCGAGAAGAGGAGGAAAGAAGAAATAAAAAGAGGAAGAAAAATAAAATTTAAAAAAAAAAAAAAAAAAAAAAGTGAAATAAAATCCAGAGAAATAGGAGAAAAATAAGGACACAGAGCGATTTTTCTTATTATCATATAAAAAAAAAAAAAAAAAATTTTGTTAAAATACTGATCACTAACATCCCCGGGTTTTGAATGTTAATTTTTTTCCTATAAAGTTATTTTTAAATTTAACTCACTTTTAAGAAGTTAGCATCAAGCTGGCTAGCCACTGCTCGTGCTAAAAGAGTTTTGCCTGTTCCTGGAGGTCCGTAAAGTAAGCAACCTTTTGGTGGAGTGATTCCAACACGTTGGAACAATTCAGGATTCATAAGTGGCAATTCAATAACCTTAAAGACAATAAAACAAAATATGCTCAGTGATATTTTTAAATAATGTCAAGAAAAAAATGGTCAAAATTTAAATTTCATTAAAATACAGCTATAATAAAAAAGAGATTGAAGTTAATAAAAACATTGAGTTAAAATTTGTAAATTTATAACATTGTATCTTGTAAAAAAAATGTAAATTCGTAAAATTATATATTGTAAAAACTGGGGTGCAACTTTACTCGTGTGTCTTTGAACAAATAAATTTCAAATAAAAATATGTACTTACGTGTCATACTGAAATTAGTATGAATTCCAAAAATTCCAAAAAATGGTTCAATAGAAAAATAATTATAAGTAAAAACAAAATTTTTCGAAGTTGCTAAATTAACCCTTTAGAAAATCAAAATTAGAGATAACCATACTTCACAGATGACATTATCTTTCAGGTTGACCATCTTGCTTCTTCTCAATAATACTGCACACTTTTTTCGAAAATCAGCTCTAGCTCATCTTCTGGACCAATTTTCATAATTTTTTAATTTATACTAATTACGACATGACACGTAAGTATGTAATAATATTTTTCCTTAAAATGCCTTTGTTTGAAATTACACAATTGGGTCGGACGACACACTAAAGTTGCACCAAAAATTGTAAGCTTGTAAAATTACATATTGTAAAAAATTGTATAATCTTTCAAATTCTTGGTCCAAATGGGTTAAATTATACTGTGCAACTTTAAACTAACACTATATTTATTCATAAACTCAACATACACATGAATTATTGATCACAACAAGTACAATTATTTATTCTACTTTTATTTCATTCAAAAATACATTAAACTACGACATGTCTTTTAAGAAATTCTTGTATAATGAAAAAAATTAACTTCTTTAATGTCGATATTATACTTATTATATAAAAATCATGAATAATAATTTCATAAAGAGATTTATATTTCTAATTTACATAAGCACAGATACATATAAATTAGATACACATGCTGAAAAAAAAAGTCACATTTTTTCTGAATGATCAGAGCGATCGATGTTAAGAAACATTAGACTGACTACATCAACAGAGTAAAAAGCCACAAAAAAAAAAAAAAAAAAAAAAAATGCATAAATTACTTAAAGGTAGGGTGACTTGCTCAATTAATTATCAATTAGGGCTAATAAATATTTTTCAAACATAACTCAATCCCAAACTAAAGTATATTTTAGAATGCATTTTGTGTTATTGAAGTATATAGAAGAGACAGTGCTTCTATAATATGGAACACAGGTAAAAAAAAAAAATAAATAAATAAATAAAAATCATATTTCAGACAAAAACTTTTTGATATACTTATGTATCATGCGAAAATAAGTATGCTCGCCAAAAAATAGAAAAAATTAAAAGTCAATTTTTATATTTTGCCGATCCACCATCTTGGTTAAATGATAGACCGACTTATCTCCCCCTGATTTACAGGATTTCCACTCGTATCAATGGTGGAGGAAAATACAAAAAAACGGATTTATACGTTTAATCAAAATTTTACTCAATAATTTTCCATAATTTTTGGTGTAGATCCCTATTTTTACCTGATACATAAGTATATCAAAGTATTTAAGGGGACGGAGAGGGAGGGGGTCATTTGTAGAAATGCGATTTTTGCCTGTGTCACCAAAAAGACTTAGGGGAAATAAATGTCGATTAATTCACATTTATTTGTATTATTTAGATTCTTCAGACAACTGTTCTCATCTTGAGTTATTTTCATAACGTTTCAACTTTTTTTTAGATGTATCTTGTCAAATTCAGCAATCTTTCTGTCAAACTCAATAATTTGCAGGGGACATTTTATTTAATCCACTTTCCGTCAGATGGTTAAAAGTAATTCATAATTGTATTTTGAATGCTGCCCATACTGAAAATTGAACCTTCAACCCCCAGAAGAGTAACTTTTATAATTGAATTATTACAAACTACTCTATCCACTGTGCCATGAATCCTTTCGGACAATTCTAGTATGTAAACTTATATTGTTTTTTAAGTATACAATCTTACAACTTACACATCAATTATTATTACTACATATTTCACAGACACATTTTTTTTTTTTCGAAATTCTATGCAGATTCTAAAGTCTAACAAGATACATTTGAAGAAGATCAGCACTTACATCGACTGAAACGTTGTGAAAATCACACTCAAGATGAGAACAGTAGTTCGAAGAATCCAAATGACATGGATAATCAATCCTCATCTCAAAAAAATTCAGAAACATAATTCACATTTAGTATAATAGATTAAAACCTCCAATAAAACATTGAAATACTGAAATGTTTTTATAGCAAAAATATTACATTTATATAATAATGCCAAACAATTTTGCAAAATTATTTTTCAGTGATTTTTAATACATGTCATGCCACTTCATGGTCGTATGTAAAGATGAAATGTTTCGACTTATTTTAAAATGAATTGTACCAAAACAAAATGGTCATTCCATCGATTAAAACAATTTTAAATAAGATTTTTAAAATTTTATTTTTATTGAATTGAAGAATATTTAGCTGACAAGAAGATAAAGAATAATTGTTTTAAAAAAAACATTGAGTTGATACAATTTTAAATAAAGAAAAATAAAATTCATTAATTTATGATTTAGCTGATAATCATTTTTATGAAAAAAGTCACTTTTTTATTGTTAATAGTATTCACCTTGACAGACTATTATTATTTCAAAATGAATATTATTGTATTATTTGAAATATTTGGACTACTGTTCTCATCCTGAGTGACATTTGTACAATGTTCCAGCCGATGTAACTTCTGATCTTTGTGTGTATTTTGTTGAACTTGGGAATCTGCACAAAATTTGGAACAGAATACTTTATTTTATCAACAGAGGTAGGATATTCTCGTTCTGTCAGCTATGAACGAGTTTAAAGTAATTTGCAATTGCATACAAAACATCACCCACACTAAAGATTGAACCTTCAACCTCCAGAAGAGTGTCACTTACAAATGAATTTTACCTTGTACTTTATTCATTATGCCACAGGTACTTGAAATTCAATGCAGATTCCTGACTTCGACAAGAGATATTTGAAAAAGATCAGATTAAAATCGACCAAAATTTTGTGAAAATAAGACTCGAAATGAGAACAGTAGTTTGAATCATCCAAATAATCCAATTATCAATCATCATCTCAAAACATCAGAAACGTAAAATAAAAAAATATCATTAACAGTGAATTATATAGATTGATGAAGAAATCAGCATGGAATTTCTATGTTTTCAATAATCTTGCTGCGGTGAAATAATTTTTTTATTGAAACTGTATAAACTTTTATAATTTTACATTTTTACATTAAATTGGGATTTAAAACAAAAATAATAAATGCCATAAATTGTGGAGAATTTGTGTAGAAAACTAAGGAAATTTACCTCTCGAAGTTCTCGAATTTGTTCTCCAAGTCCACCAATTTGATTATAACTGACTTCTCCCGGATCCTCAACGGACATATTATAAACCAAGGGATCAACTTCTCGTGGAAGGTATCTGCAAATTTCAATTAGAAAAATGAGTGCTTATTTTGAATTATACCTGATTAAAAAAACATATACAGAAAAATCTTTATGGCGTATGTACTTATCATGGAATGAAGATGTCATATTCCAAAAATTACATAAATAGATCAAGTAGGTTTTTTATTTTATTTTAATTAAGAAAATCAAATTTCAAGATTTTTAGTGATTAAAAAGTTGTTATATAAAAGTGAAAGTGTGTGTGTGTGTGTACTTTTTTTGTATGTCCGGCAAAGGCTTCTTTTGGAGGGCTCGGAGGGAGGGGGGGCTACCATTTCTTACAACTTTTTATATACTCCCTAGATTATAATATCTCTGATTTAAAAAAGGAGGTTGTGTCTATCTTTTATTTGAGCGACTTTTATGTTACAAAAATTTGCGCTATTTCTTCCTCTCACGTGTTTGTTCGTGTTTTTTGTATATAAAAGTGAAACTACAGAAGCAAAGTCATGTTCTCGGCCTTTCGTGCCATGACGTCCAGAAAGCAATGAGCTTTGATCAATCTGGGGGAAAACCCCTCATATCAGACAATTGCTATTCATTTGGACACTCCCTTTTTTATGGGGAGCTGGTTTTCCCCAACATCTTGGGGAAACAAACAAATACGCAGAAAGCTTCAAGCTTAACTGGCCCTGCATGATTTAATTTCTCTATGGCGTGATGTTTGAGCTAGAAAAGCAGACGTTCTTTTATGCAACTGCATTTTTTAATCGTTTAATTTGAACATTTTCACTTCCTCTGCCCTCTTAGCGTAGCGGTAACATGTCACTTTTTTTTTTGCGACTTCACCTCAAGGCTTCGGGTTCGAGCCTACCTGCCTACCAAAACTTTTTTTTTCCCAACACACACACCAACAAACACCAAGGCAACGCCAGGCACCCCCGCTAGTTTTTAAGAAAAGCAAAATCTCTGTAGTAAAATTGACTTGTTATCCTTGAATTTTGGCAAAATTTAAAACAATATGGTTCATCTCGGCTTACTCTGCCTCCTTCATAAAATTTAATTTTCTTGATTAAAAATACTTGATCAATGTATGTGATTTTTAGAATATGACAATTTTGTTCTGTGATGAGTACATACAACGAAGATTGTATTTTTGATTTTTTAAAATTAAGTGTAATCTCTATATAAATAAAATGAACTCATTTTTTCCCCCGTCTCATTTTGACATTAATAGGATTAAAAATCAAGATATTTCATGCAAATATAATATGCACAAACGGCAGAACAATATCTGAGGTGTGTTATAGGCTTATTATTTCTCAAATTCCTTGATAATCTTAGATTTCTATACTTTTTCTGCTGAGAAGTCACGGCCAAAATTGGTTAAGATCAATGGAAGTGGTAAAATATTTTCTCTCTAATAAATTCCTCCTCCCCCTGCCACCACTTAACACCATTTGGGGATCGTTCACAAGGAACAGTTGAGAAGAGAACACCGGGTTGGCTTCGTAGTTCTTTCATGTGAAGTTATTTAAAATCACTAAACTAAGCTGCAGTGCTCTGTGGCGTAGTGGTTAGCGTGCTGGACAATTCACATTATATTTTCACGTTCGCGCCGACCTACCGTAGTCGTTTTTTTTTGTTTTGTTTTTTTCCTAAACAACTGGAATGGACTTTTCTTGGTGGTCGAACTGTTAACGTTGCAGATGTTTTTTTTTTTGTTTTTTTTTTCACACTTTATTTTCCTACTTTTACTCATGACTCCGGGTTTGATCCTTCCTACTTACCTACCATAACATTTTTTAAAACTCCCCCCACCCCATCCCGGAAACAAACACTCGGGCAACGCCGGGTACCCCCGCTAGTTTTAAATAAGCACTAAAAATGTTCATCTGTCAAGTGTCTACAAGTGAAATGCTTGAGGTCAACAAAATACAAAACTGTAGCTAGGAATTACGTTACTTAGATTTTCTTAAAGTCTCCATTGTTTCTGGGTTTATTCTTGCAAAACCAATTTCTCATTTTGGTTTGTTGGTTTTTATTGTGGATCATTGCAGCATGTTCTTAAGAATAAAATCAAATTCTTTCCCCAAAAATACTTTGTGTCAGAATTATTTTAAAATGGCTGCTATTCATATAGATGTTCAATAAGGGAGAGGGAGGGAGTCAGGAGAGGAAGCCTAAAAGCTGAAGTCAAGAATTCCGTCTATCTTGCTCATATGCATTCATTTGATCTCTGTCCACTTGTTCTGTTAAAAAATATATTTTATATGATGATCTGTTCTGCTTGTGAAGTGATAAAACTTCTCAAATGCATTTGTGAAGTTAGGTTGTATAAGGATGTTAACTTTGGTCAAAATTGGACTACTCCTTCTTTAATCATATTTTTTTTTATTTTTATCGAAGGCATTCCGAAGCCTATTTAAGAAACATCCCAGACACATGAAGTACATTTGTGTGAAATTTCAAATAAATCAGCCCAGCCGTTTTGGAGTCCATAGGGACAAACTGACATACACACACAAAGTGCCTTTTATATATTTAAGTAGAGATATTAGAAATAACTATTTTTTTCATAATGTAAAACAGACGATTGCAAAACTAACACTTCAAATTAGATGACAATATAGATTTTAAAAATCAAAACTAAAACTTGGATGAAAGACGTTATCTTGAGGAGATTTTTTGCGCAGAAGAAATTAAATAAAACTTTTGACTTTACCGCATGATGGTAAGTGTTGTCATATCAAGCGCCACTCGAGTACCAGGTCTCAACTTGGTTTTATCAAGCTGCCGTCGGCATCCAACCACATATCTTGGGCCATTTGTGGCTTTCACAATAACTAAACAAAATAAAAAAGAATTTTGAGATAACATTAAAAGACGACTGCACAAATCATAAGTCCGTTAAATCGGTATACATACACCAAATGTGAAGCAAAGAAATGTGTGGGATGAGCCAAAACAAAGAATTACAGCGAGATCTTTGTGAATTTGAAAACACGCGAATGCAAACATGATCTTTGTCTCCTTAAGGCATACTACCAGATATCGCAGGATATTGAGCGACTCTTTGGCATAAGACGACAAGTGTGCCAGGCTAATTAGTATTGATCATTGTTGCGGCATTCATCCCGGGTTGATTGAGCCAGCTCTTTCTAACAATTTCACCACGTCCCAAACACTGGCTGACTACATACACCAATTCAAGGCTGCTTCAGTAATGAGTGCAAGCCATTTGCGGTTTCAGAGACGGACCCTGTAAAAGTGAGGGCCCAGAATTAGTTCAGCATTCTGCTTCACTGTTTTGAGCCAGGTTTTCAGTTGGTCGTCGCAACGTTTCTTCCAGCCTGGTAGTGGTGCTGGGTTGATGACATCATGGATGAAGTCACCAGTGACAGGTTAACCAGTGACAGGTTAATTGTTGACAAGAACAAGGGTGTTGGTCGCTAGCATCAGTATTTTAAAAAGATCAACAAAAGAATTTCCTCTCCGGAAAGCCAATTTTCACTGCCAACCCTGTCTGGTGTGATGTACACCTGATCACTACAGCTGAAATCTCTTTGGCATTGCAAGCAATGCAGTCATGCAAGGTAACAGGTCTTGATGACATTAGAATCAAGGTGTGATGTTCCCAACTCTGGGATCCTTCTGTATGGCTAATGCAACTGTTCAACCAAATGATCATAAAAAAAGATCCTAGTTGATTGGAAGCGCAATGTCACAGTGCCAATCTTTAAGAGGAAACGCAGTGTCACTGAATACAGCAAATACAGATCAGTTCGACTTCCTTCACACATCATGAAAATTTTTTAGTGATTCATTGACCGCAGAATATGGACGATTTTCATGGTGACAAAAAATCAGTGCAGTTTTGTTAAGCGCAGCACCACAGGTGTCAGCCATGCAGAGAGGCAGTTTTTATCCCAACCCAAGTGCATGTTTTTTGAAAAACTGACCTTGTGCCTAACTATCCCCTTGAGCAGACAAATAAATAGAAACAGAAATATCAGATTCAAAAAGAAAAATAACTTACATTTTTCTTCAGTTAACTGTTTGAGAACTTCTCCAACAATCTAAAAATTAAAAGAAAAAAAAGCGAGGTAAATAGGCAGCAACAATACCTAAGATTACGTAATTGTGTTTATCAAATATGAACTTTTTTTTTTTTTTTTTTTTACAAAGTCATCACCACTTATCAAGGCCAAGAAGTCACTCGAGGATAAGGGCTAAAGAGTGTACAGTAGACAATTGGACAATATAGTAATCATTAGTAATGGAAATTCGGTAAATTTGTTAACTTATATGGAACGGCTCATCAAAAACTTGTTTACGTTAGACTTGAAGACAACCATATTGTAGTCAGCTGGAAAGCAGGAAAACGGAAGACAATTCCATAGGTGTGCAGTTCTAAGAAAGAAGCTTTGTTCATGGAATCTACGTTTAGGTTTAGGCACAGATAAAGAGTGGGAAAAATTATTGATAGTGTTTTCTGCTAGACGGGTGTTTCTTGTGAAAGTTTGGCGAGGGTGGACCACAGATCGGAGCTCAGTCGAGCACTTGCGATGAAAATAACGATAAAGCAGAGACAAACTCGCAACATCTCTTCTGTGAGGAAGAGGTCGCAGGGAAGAGAAAAGGACATCTCCTACAAGGCTACAAAGTCTATTTTGAACTCTATCAAGGCAGGATAAGTCTTTTCTAGCAGCTCCTGCCCAAATGTGGCAACAGTACTTCATCCTTGGACGTACTTGGCTCACATATAGATAGAGAATTGCATCAGCAGTGAGATATCTACTGGATCAATAGAAGGATGACACCATTTTTTCCAGCGGCCTTGGCAACAGATTTAATGTATATGTTCCATTTCATTTCAGAATTTATTTAATTACGTTCTCTACTTTTTTAGAGCTTACGGTTCACGTGGATTCAGAAATCCAGAAAGAAATGCAAATTCTTAACACTTTCTCTAATGACAAGATTCATTCAACAGAAATCAGAAACAATAGGCAGGCTGCAACAATACACAAGATAATATAATTGTATTTATCGAATAAAAAAAATCTTAATCCTTTCAAAATTTACCTAATTATG
Organism: Euprymna scolopes; assembly: GCF_053919585.1. Taxonomy (NCBI): domain Eukaryota; kingdom Metazoa; phylum Mollusca; class Cephalopoda; order Sepiida; family Sepiolidae; genus Euprymna; species Euprymna scolopes. The sequence goes on from NC_136513.1 coordinate 93,722,375, forward strand.
TTCTCTACCTTTTTAGAGTTTCTAGCAAGTTCACACTGATCCAAAATCTTAGAAAGAAATGCAAATTTTTAACTCTTTCTCCAGTCATGAAATTGATTCAACACAAGTCAATCGGAAACATTCACGAAAGTTTCTTTTTTTAATAGGTTAAAATAGTTTGCTTAAAGCATTATTTAATGTGTATATGAGAAGAAATTTAATTTCATAGAAGGCAGAACAATGCAAAGGTGTGACAGATAAACTGACACAACATAAGATATAATGGTGGAGTCATCTATAAAGTTTTACTTTTATTGATTCAATTCATGTGTATATGTATAAACATACGTATATGCAGGGTTTTTTGGGGTTTTTTGTACAATATTATACATGTAGGATGTTTTTACTAGCATCACATGTTTAGGTAGTGTGTTCGTGATGTTATATTTCGGGATGCCTTCCTTTCGTCAGGTGTGTTATAAGCTTCATGGAAGGTTTTATCATAGATGGAGCAGGTCCGCAGCAATTGAAAATTAATTTTTTTAATCTGCTTCAAATGCATAATTTATTAATATCGGACATTTATTACTCAATATTATTTGCAATTTTTTTATATTAATATTAACCGTAATTATCTTTGTTTTTAGCCTTTGTTTTTTTTGCTTTGTTTTTTCTTCGTGTGGTTCTCCTAGGATCGTCTTTTATATTTTTTACTATTCTTATTTTTTTGTACTAACAAGTCAGTGCTTATCAAGACCCAAGAGCCACTTGAGGATATAAGAATTAATGAATTTATGTGGTTGATGATGAAACAACACCTTGACGATTGGTAATGAGGGTTGAGACTGTGTAGAATTTGATTATCTAAGAGGGCAGATAAACTAGAATTTGTTAACATTGGACTTGAAAACAACCACGTAATCAGCTGGGAATTATATCATTATGGTAGTATGTTCCACAGATGGGTAGTTTTTGGAAACAAACTTTGTTCATGGAAGTTCCATTTAGTTTTAAGTATACAAAAAAAAAAAGAAAAGACAGTGGTTGTAGCTAGATGTTTTACAGGGAGGAGATCTAAAGACTGGAGTTCATTTGTGCATCTACCGTAAAAAAAAACAATAGAGGCAGAAAAGAGTACTCTGTGAGGCACTTCCTCAATATGGACTGGAGCATCTTCCACTAGTCTTTCCCTCTTAGACATTGTCCAAAATAGAGTCTCAAATTTAATATGTCCCGCACTATTGACAAAACTCCAGCTCAGACAAGTAGTGAAGCCACTTCATTTAAGGAAATAACAATAACAAAAGGTGAATATAGCAAGGATAGGAGACCCCCTTAGTTTTGAAAAGACCAATTCTATAGTAAAGGGCAAAACAATAAGTAGAGAGTTCCACATTTCTGCGATTCTTGGAAAGAAAATACAATAGAAATCTGTATTACAATGAGATATCAGAATATTGCTAGGGACCACTAGACTAACGCGTCAAACAAGCCAAAACAAAGGAAGCAGGAATAGATCAAACAATTTTGAAGAACGCAATATGTATTAATATAAGAGATTAAGACAAGCAGTATAACGTCAGTGAAAGATGTTGCGGTGAAGAAGAAAGGGTAGGGCTCAATAAAATAACATACGTTTTTGCTTCAAGAACTCTCAAGTAGGGCAAAGATTCACTAGCACACATAGGACAAAATTACTCTTTACATAGTCTGATAATATGTTGTTTTTTTTGTTTTTTTTTACAAGTACTTTGATGCAATGTGCTTTAATAAACTCGCAGCACTTGTGCCCCTCAACATACACCCAATAAGCAGCAAAACCCCACCCCTATACTGTTGATGTATCTAGATGCCAGAAAGCCTTCAATTCTAATAGTTTCTTTCCATAGACTGCTGGAATTTACTATTCCCACCCTGTTTCCTGCTTCCCTGACTGTATTAACATGCAGAAGTTTAAATGTAATGTGAACAATCTAGCAGCTTAACTCCACTCAATCCTCTGCTAGACATGATCCCAAATAATAACCCTTGACATCCAAGTGGCAATATGCCTTGAGGTGAAAATAAATAATTCAAAAATAAATAAATAAAAAATACCAGACAAGTCAAGAATTGCGTTAAAAGCAAGATACTTTCCGAAGCAATAGAAAGATCCAGCCATCTTTACAGCAACCTCAGCAGCAGATGTAAATCTCCCATTTCACGTCTGGAGTAAAAGTTAGTCTGAGAAGCTTATCGAAGCAGGGGACTTATACAAAGTTAGAACAATTCATTTCAATTAGATGATTAAAATTAGGATTAGAGCATTGAAGGGAAACAATGAAAGGAGAGATTAAAAAATAATCAGCCACGAAGAATATTTACAATAGAATTGCAAAACAAAATTCTTTTTCATGCCTTTCAACTTTTACCTATCTATTCTACTTGTTCCTTCTTTAGTTAATCCTTATGTTAAGCTACTATGAATTGGGGATCATGCCTACAGGAACAATCTAAGTAGTGAGTTGAGCAGCAAGATGTTTGTTAACTTTGAATTTCTTCATCTTAATACAGCAGGAAACAGGAAGAGATTTACAAAGTGTAGCAGTTCAAAGCAAGAAACTTTAAGGGTAAAAGGCTCTATGGCATCCAAGAACCTCTACAGTAAAAACACAAAATTATGCTACTTATCAGATTAGTTAGGGTTATTTACGTCGAAGGAACACCAACGCTATAACTTCATCATAACACATTCCATTAAAGTACTTGTAAAACAAGCAGAGATGCATATTGTAGCAATGGGATAGGGGTTAAAGCTTGCAGAGGCAATTAGATTGGAGACTTTTTTCTTAAAGAACATGGTTTCTTCGAAACCAGTGAAAAGGTTGAAAGGTTTTGGGGGGGGGAAAAAAAAAATCATAGAGGATCTTTTTTGGCGTGCAAGACAAGAGACGGGCATTTTGTGATAATGTTTCACAAAATCAAATATTTACCTGGCCAACACTTTGCAGAGCTTTCAAATCATTTTCGGATTTTTCATATTGTTTTGTCAGCTCTTTCAATTCTTCTCTTGCTGGAAACAAAAATGTTTGTTTTTTTAATAAACAGAATGAATAAAATTAAATGGAAAATCAATTTCTATTTTGGATAAAAAAAATCATTAAAAAAAAAAAAAATTTGAAAGAAATAAATCTGCTGATATAATGGATATCAGCACATCTGTGCCCTTCTTCCTTACTAGATTATGATTGGCTGATAAAGCCATAAATACCGACTGGTGGAGCCACCTGGGTCGGACGTTGAAATGTACACCACAAACCTCACGCTAATAATACCACTCGTTCAATGAGGTAACCCACCAGATAATTGCACAAAACTGTAGCAAAAGCCACTCAGTGAATATATCCTTTTCTCAGCACATATCTGTACATATTGTTAAATTTATGTGAGTACCTTAACTAGTATATATACAAGTTAAAATATATTTTGAAATGTAGATCTAGCTTGATTCGTGCACAGCATATATCTTAGATAGGAGAGTTCATGTTAAGGTTATGAGGTGTTCAATTTTGGTTTAAGACATGTTTTAGGATGGGTTAACTTATAATTCTAAATATATTTATACTACCTAAAGTACCTATCTATGGGAGGTAATTCAAGAACCTAGATTGAATTAATTTGATAAGCATGGGATGGTTTTGATTGCAGCTATGAAATTGTAAGCAATATAGCAACACACATGCAAGAAAAGAAGGCAGGAGTTCACAGGTAAATAATTTCATAGGGTGTCATGAAACCCTTTAATATGTAACAATATTAACACTTAAAATAGATAATTCCTCTATATTTGATTTTTTTTTTTAAGTGCCTATTCTCAACTATGGACTATTTTTTCCTATTTATTTATTAGGAGGCCACCTAGCATGGCCTAGTTGTAAAATACGCTTAAATATGATATTTTAATTTATCGCAGATTCCGTATTATTATAGAGCCAATTCTAATACTTACTATATTGTACCAAATATATAGTAGTGATTTCAAGTTTTAAAAAACATACGACTTGCGTGCCATCAGCTAGAATTGGAACCAAAATATTTAGTGCTCCAGTATCATTCATTACCATCCAAGTCCATATATATATATATATATATATATATATATATATTGTGCCAGTTGGCACAGTTTAATATTCAAATTTAAAATCGTTAAATACAATTTAGGCGCGCAGTGCAATTGATTGTTTCAGCGCGTTAAAAAAATGAAAAATGACACTCACGCAAATTCCGGCGTGACCTTTATATACCAAAGGTGCGGACCTAGTTGAAAGCACCCCATGTGATGTCTTCCGTCCAATGGAATTCCTCCTAGGACATATTTTAAAACTGATTTTCTAGAGCTCGTTTGGAGCCGATCAAATCATATATAAACATGCACAGACACAAAATCTATCTCTTTAGTCTCTTAGCTTTTCGAGCATTCTTTCGTCTCTTTAAACTCTTCCGACTCATTCAACGCTTTCTCATTAGGACTTGCCACGCGTGCAAACATCAATTATTTCATTTCCACTGCTCCGCGCATTAATACTCTCTTTTAACAGACGAACATTAATATTGTCTCTGTTACATATTTGAACATTCAAAGAACACAAAAAAAAGAGACTCTCCATCTTTCATATGAACTCAAAAAAAAAAAAGAACTCTGAAATATTGAGAACTATGTTTTGCTTGTTATTGTTTGTTATTTCTATTCTGGAAATAAACCTCCGTTTGTGTTGCACATAAGATTTCTTATTTTTATTTTTATTATTTGTGGAGGAAGTCAGTTCCCAAAAAAAGGCCAGGCGACCCCCACAATATATAACTTGAAAAATAATGCTGTTAAAAGGTATACATGTATATTTGCACTTGCATAGAAGTAACATGTTTAGTCAACTTATGCCTGCCAAGTTCTACGTGTTTTTCAATTTTGATCCCTTAGCAGCTATTTTTACTGGTTAAAAACTGAATCACATTTGTTCTATGAGTCCAAAATGCCCTATAGATATCAAGTTTCAAGTCTGTAAACCCAAAACTGACAGTAGTTTGGTAGAGACCTTTCCACAGACAGACATGGTCATTTTTATATATATACTAGCAGGCCATTCAGCATTGTCTAGTCATAAAATATGTATAAATATATTTTACTTTATTCAGATTTTCTATTTATTATTATAGAGCAAATTCTCTATTGATTATTATATCGTACTCAATATATATTGTAATGATTTTAAAAGTTTTAAAATTAAAAAAATGACTTTGGTGTCATCAGCTGGAATCAAAACCAAAACGTTCAGTGCTCCAACTTTAGTTGTTATTTAGTGCTTCAACCATCATCTAAGTTACCACAATGAATATAAAAGGCTAAAAATTAAGCAACTTAAGGCTAAAAATTAAGCAACTTAAGGCTAAAAACGTGTATGCATGCTCTTAAGTTGTTCAATTTACTCTTGCCAGGGTCAACTGTTATTTTTTTTTCACTTTTGACTCTTTTGCAGCTACTTTTAGAAGCTAAAAACCAAATTGAAAGTGTTCCCAGGATCCAAATACCCTACATATCAAATTTCAAATCTATAGATCAAATATTCAGAGGAGTTTGGTAGCAAATTTCCGCATACACACCAGCACAGTCATTTAATGTTATATATATATATATATATATATATATATATATATATATATATATATATATTCATGTGCTAGAACGTTTTCATCCTAAATTCTACACAATTATGCAGAATGTAGAAACTGCATAAATAGAATTCAGCATAATAGTGAAATGAAACCAATCATTTAATAAGAAACCATAAAAATGAATGTAATTAATGAACACTCGTTTTTTCTAAGGTATATGTAAATTAGTTAATCTTCATGTAGTTGCTCACATGTAGATGACTGAGTATATCAAGTTTGTTTTAATAATTTTCAAATAAAAAAGTAGGCTTTTAATATCAATGTTAAAGCAAGAAAAAAACTCAACTTTATGTAGATTTATTAAAAATTATAGCAATTCTTTTTAAAATAAATATTCTGTCTTCTTACCAGTGTGACCTGTATTTATGTTATAGTACTAAGTTAACTTGGATAATATACAACTGGACTTCATTTTTATTTTTGTGGAAAACGTATGAATATCGATGAAAATTATATTTATTTCACCTAACTCACAATAATCAAAACATTCGACAAAGATATGTTCTCTTGCCCAAGCTTTTTGATTACACCATCGACTGATCAAATTGAACACATTGGCTAACTTTCATGGTGTAACACCAAGTCATGATCGACAAATACAGGATCTCATTTACAAAGGGTGTGCAATAAGTAATGCCCCTGACCCACTTCCCATAGCAGTAGAGCAACAAAACTTGGCACAGTTATTAGTCTTTCTCTACATAGGAACCACCCAGAGTTATGCATTTCTTCCATCGGTTGATGCAGCTCTGGAGACCGTTTTTGTAGAACACCCCAGGTTAGTCCTTCAACCATGACGTGACTTCAGAAATCAAGGCTGCATCATCTGAGAAACGCTTTCCTTTCAAAAACAACTTCATGGCTGGGAAGAGGTGAAAGTCAGAGGGTGCAAGGTCAGGAGAGTAAGGAGGATGGGGAAGGATTTCTTAACCACACCCCCGTGATTCTGATCTGGCGACATGTGAGTTGTGTACCAGAGCGTTGTCCTGCAAGAGGAGGGTACCTTTGCTGATCTTGCCCCTCCTCTTGATTTTGATAGCTTCTCTTAATTTCCTCAAAAGTGAAGCATAATAGGCTCCTGTAATTGTGGTACCCTTTGCCAGGAAATCTGTCATCACTACTCCGTCCTGGTCCCAGAAGACTGTGAGCATGACCTTGCTAGCGGAGGGCTGCACCCTTGCCTTCTTTGGAGACGGTGAGTCCAAGTGCTTCCACTGAATTGACTGGGCTTTGATCTCTGGATCATAATGATGGACCCAGGTTTCATCCTGTGTAATCAGTCTTTTGAAAAACTTCGACTCATCTTCTTGGCACATCTCCAAATTCATCCTCGAGCACTCGACGCGTTCTCGCTTCTGGAATGATGTGAGCAACCTGGGAATCCATCTGGCAGACACCTTATGCATATGCAAATGGTCATGAATGATAGTTTCCACAGACCCTGTACTAATCTTGACATCTTGTGCTATTTGGCGAATAGTAATGTGCCGATCTTCCAAAATGGCAGCCTCAACTTGACGGGCAAATGCCTCATCAATGGCAGAAGGGGCGGGGGGGGGGGAACAGGTCTGGGAGCTGTTTCCACAGACTTCCGGCCATGTTTGAATTCACGATGCCAGCGTTTTACAAGATCATATGATGAGGCATTATCACCATAAGTTTCTTTCATTTCATCAAACGTCTCCTGTGGTGTACGTCCTTTCAAATACAAAAACCGGATCACTGTTCGACATTCAATAGGCTCCATTTCACCCCTGACTCAGTTCAAACACCTGTAAAACAGAAACCACAATTAGTTCAGAGCTGTAATTTACAACATAACCCGTAGACATATAAATCATTGCACATGCACAATTTCAGCTAGATCCGACAACTGGAAGTTGGTCATGGGCATTACTTATTGCACGCCCTTCGTACACTGATAATATTGCCATATTGGGTGAAACCTTTGCTATAATTCAATTGGCCATTTATAAGTTGCAATCTTATGTTTCAAAGATTGGCATGAAGATAAATGCCAATAAAACAAAATTACTAACAGCAAATACACTTTCAATGAAAAACAACCAGCCGTCCTCGATAAAGAAACCCTAGAAGACCTTGATCTGTTCAAATATCTTGGCTCCATTATCATCGCAACAGGTCAAAGGGAGAAAGACATCTGCAACTGCATCAGCTTCGATTGCGGTTTTGGCCTAGAAAAGAAATAAGACTGAACACTAAAGTTAGGATCTACCAGGCCAGTGTCTGCACCATTCTTTATGGCTGCGAGATTTGGCCTATATGGACAAGTGACCTAGACAAACTGAAGGTATTTAACCATTACTGGCTATACTGCATCCTCTATGTCTGCTGACAACAGTTTATCTCCAACACTATGGTTTGTGCTAACTGCAAGAGGCACTTCGTCAAATCTCTCCTTGCCAAACACCTTTGTTGCTTCAGCCACACACTTCAACACCCAGGTGACTTCATCCGTGAACTCATCGATCCAACACCACCACCAGGCTGAAAGAAACATTGTGGTGACCAACTCAACATCTGGACCTGGCTCAGAACAGTGAAGCAGAATGCTGAACTGATTCTGGGCCCTCATCCAAGAATAGCTTATACTCATAAAAGAAGCGGTCTTGGATTGCCATGCTTGGTCAACCAGTGTTCGGGATGTGGTAAACTTGTTGAAAAGAGCCGATCCAACCGATCCAGGGTGAATGTCACAACCATTACCATGACTAATAATCAAAGAATTTTTCAATAAAAAATCAGTTCTTAATTTATGTTTAGAATCAGTCTTTGGTGTTTTTTTACGTTGGTGATCTTTGAAACCAACGCATTTCGGTTGAAAACATTATGTACTTATATGTTACTAGCTTGGGTGCCCAGGGTGTTTGGAGGTGTGTGTTGAGCAAAAATAAATAAATAAAAAGTGGTAGTAGGTAGGCAAACTCGAACCCATACCACGAAGGAAAATTAAAAATGGCGTCTGACTCTCTCTTTGACACGATAAGTTTGGGAAAAGGAGTTAAAAATTTAAAAAAGACAAAATACTGTTAAAAACCCACTGAATATATGTCAGCCTATGCCGCGGTAACATATATTGAGCGAGTTTCTAGCAGTATTTTGTCTAGTTTTTTATTTTTAATTCCTTTTCCCAAACTAACAGTGCCACAGAGAGGTTCGGGCGCCATTTTTAATTTTTCAGTACATCAGTAAACACTATGTTTTTTGGGCTGAATAAACATGTTACATTAAATAAAAGCATTAAAAAATTATCCAGTTAGGTAGAAAAGTAACTTATCTTGCCTTATGTTAACATTTATTTGTTATATATCTTTTTTGACAACTTTTTCGAATCTATGTGTACAGTAATACAAACCCAAATAAGTTAAGATAACAAAATCTTATCCAGATAGGTGGAAAAGCAACTGATCTTGTCTTTGGTAACGTATTATTTGGTGCTAATGCACTTACTGATCCGCGCTATTTTTTAAATCGTATTTCCAAGTTTAATTAAAGTTTTATACGTTTTTTGTTCAATTGTAAGGTTAAGGTATAGAATAGGTACAAAACACCCTCCCTATGTTAAGAATGGCTTTTTAAATAAAAATGTTATTATTTCAGCACGGATCAATAAGTACCGTATATTTGTTTTGTTGTTGTTTTTCCCACTTTTTCGTACCTGTCTATTGTAAAACAAACACAAAGATTAATTTTTTTACAACGTGCCCCCAGCGTATTATAAACATCCCAACCTCCCCATGGCTTTCGGAATAAACACCCCCCAACCTCGAAAGCCGTTTTTAACGTGGGGAGGTTGAGGGTGGATTCTGAAAGCCGTTTTTATCATGGGGTGGTTGGGGGTGTTTATACTACGCCGCTGGGGTAGGTCGTAAAAACATACCATTAATTCCGATAAGAACAGGAGGAATGATTTCGTTTTTGGATTGAAACTGGTATTTTTGTAAAAATCACTCCAGTCTCTAGACCGTTTTACCTCCTACGCATTTTGGACCATTAAAAGCAAACCTGTTATTCAAATCCATCGCTCCAGACTTAGGGTTAATGAAGGACATATTACCTTGACGTCAATCGTTCATTGAGGACTCAAAAATAAATCGTAATTATGCATTTATTGTAGAGCGTGTTGAAATAATATTATTTAGAAAGCTATTTTTAACATGGGGAGAGTGTTTTGTAACTATTCTGTACTTTCATCTAACAATTTAAAAAAGATATCGTAAAACTTGGAAATACTATTTTAAAAAATAATGCGGTACATAAGCATCAAATAAATAAATAAAATTTAGGGTTGTTGTACACAGATTCGAAAAAGTTGTCAAAAAACAAATATATAACAAATAAATATTATCAAAGGCAAGATAAGTTACTTTTCTACCAAACAGGATACATTTTGTGTTTTTATTCAATGTAACATGTTTATTCAGCTCGAAAAAACATACAGTGTTTATCGATGTATTGAAAAATTCAAAATCTCTCTTTAACATAGTAAGTTCGGGAAAAGGTGTTATAAATAATAAACTAGACAAAATACTATTAAAAAAAAACACCGAATATATGTCAACTTATGTCACGGTAACATATATTGAGCGAATTTCTAACAGTATTTTGTCTAGTTTATTATTTATTACACCTTTTCCTGAACTTACCGTGTTAAAGAGAGAGTCGGGCGCCATTTTGAATTTTCCAATACATCGGTAAACACTATGGTTTTCGAGCTGAATAAACATGTTACATTGAATAAAAACACGAAAAATATATCTAGTTAGGTAGAAAAGTAACTTATCTTGCCTTTGATAACATTTATTTGTTATATATTTGTTTTTTGACAACTTTTTCGAATCTATGTGTACAGTAATACAAACCCAAAATTAAAAAAAAAAAATTAAAAACGATTAGAGACGGGAGTGATTCTATAAAATTACCCGGCTGCCATGAGCGTAATCATCGCACGAAAGAGAAAAAAAGTAATTTTATAAATGAAATTGGAGTGATTTTATATAAATAATAAATAACTTACATTGTTTAAGCTTATCTTCAATTTCTTTATGTTCTGTCAATTTCTTTCTGTAATCGGCTAAAGCCTTTTCTCGGGTGCTATCGACAACAACGGACGTCATTTTGTTTTCTGTTTTTTCTATTTTCCGCAAGTCACTACGAACCGGTGTAACTGAAACGACGTCCCCTTTCGTTATTTTTTTTTTTTTTTTAATTAATTTTTTTATTTATTTATTCGTTAACTAAATTGAATTATTGAATTGACTTATATATTTGCTTTTAATTTTTTAATGGATGTAGCCATTCCTTAAAAAGAATTTTCTTTTTTATATTTAAAATTATGATAATAAGCCCGCACTAATAAATGATAGTCCCGCAGACACCATAAAAAAAGGAAGAAAAAATAACTCTAATTAAACAATTTTTTTTTCTGTTTAAAATTAAATTATTAATTTTGTAATTATATCTTTTTGATAAAAAGGAATCTCACTCGATTATTCTGACTTCCTCTTAAAAACTACATCGAAGAAAGACGGTGTACAATGGAAATCTGTCACCCGTGTATTTTAGGTCAACAAAATGAAAAAATGCTTTATGCAAATTTAGGATTGTATTTTTATTATAATTTTTTAATTTTTTAAAACAAATAGTTTATAAAATTGTTTTTACAAAAATAAATACTCAAATATTTTTATGCGTTTTGAAATGAAATAATATTTTAAACAATTAATGTATACTGTTTTTACAAAAATAAATATTTTTTTTAAATTTAATAAAATGAAGATATATTGTTCGAAAAATATCTTTTAATATTGTTTTTTAAAGAATACTTAAAAATACTCTTTGTCTATTATAAATACACAACAGAGAAAATGTTTCTTGATATATTTTTTTTAATTTAAAGTTGTAGCAATATTAATTTCCTTTCTTAACACTGTTGCAGAAGTGTTGCGCGCAAATAAACGAACCTTTCTTCATTTCACTTTTCCTGACGCAGTTTGCAAAGAAATGTGTTTTGTCAGCAACGACACAATTTCAAATATGCCCACACACTTTTCTCAAACAACAAAAGTAAAATGAACATATTTTTGGCGTACATAGTTGAAAGCACCATCACATGACACAAGTAACAAATGATAAAATTAAAAAGATTGTCTTTTTAACGCTTTTCCAAAAAACAAAATATCAGCAGTAGCAATCGTGTTCTGGGGCCCAAAATGTATAAAACAGTCGTCTATGGAGAGATTTCAGCTTTTTCCCCTTTCAGCTCGATTTGACGACACAACAAGAACATGCCAATACCACCAACACCGTCGTACACACGCCACGCGGACACTCAGAAATCACTTGTGCACACATGCATTCTTTCTGCACATCTTCTAAATTAATAACAACGAATCACTTTCTTCTCAAATTACTTTCCTCATGGGACTTCGTCAGATGAACACAAACTTTAAATTAATCTTATTTTCACACAGGACTTTAACCTCCAAAACTCTTTAATTCCACAAAGGATTTTCACCTAACATTTTAATCATAATGACTTCGAAAGAACTTTCACCAGTTGGACCTTTGTGTAATCACATTATTATTTTTTTTTTTTTTTTTGTTAAAAAATAAATGCGGTGCATTCAAATCAGAAGGAGTCGTTTTGTTTCATTCCTTTTTTTTTGGGGGGGGGGCAAAGAAATTTAATTTTACTTAAACTTCTGAACCTCTACAAGGGCGAGAGTATGAAGCCGTCAATCGTCCATACAATTAATTACAATTAATTACAATTAATAAAGTAAACACAAGGCAAAAACATAATGGCAAAGAAGGATTAAACACACAAATGATCGGTTAAAAACACAAATGATCGATTAAAAACACAAATGTTCGGTTAAAAACACAAATGATCGGTTAAAACCACAAATGATCGGTTAAAAACGACGCGCATCGTGTTTTATTTTTACCAAGAAAAAAGGTCAAATATACGGTAATGGATTACAAATCAGCTGAAACAAGAATGGGTGTCTTAAAAGGTCAAGATTTTGGGGGCTTGTGATAGGAATGTAGCAGGAGGTTAGTGGGCACTGGAACAAGTAACCAGACGTCAGTGGCGCTGGGGAGCTGCTGAAGTGAGCTAGAAGCGCTGCAGGAGTAAGCTGGAGTCGCTGGGAGCTGCAGGAAGTACTTGGAGAGCCGCTAGAGTCACTGGAAGCTCCAGGAATAAGCTGGAAAGCCACTGCATGAGTTGCTGGAAGCTGCAGGAGGGAATTGGAGTTATTAGAGAAGTGCTGAAGTGAGCTGGTGTCACTGGAGTCACTAAAGGCTGCGAGGCTTGATCTACTTGACTGGGCACACAAAATCACAGTTAGAAAGGCTTCTTGCTCCTTGCCATTCTGACCATTTCCTATGAAAACTGCTTGTTTTATAGAGAGTTGTTTATGATACAGGCTCTATGACCAGTGATGGTGTTGCTAAACAATGAATGACTATAATTCATTTCACACTGTATTACTTACAGGTAAAAGTGTCTTTGGTGTTTATTTTAATTTAGGTTCTAAATAATAGTGTTTTGCTTTCGCTTAGTTTACAAGTTTTCTGTGCTAGTCTCTCACCTGAATCACCTCGTGCTACATCTACTATTAGCCTTTAACTACATCCACAAGTTTGCCTGCAGATCTCTGTAACAGCATTTCATTGGCTGTCTTGGTGGTCAATCATAACTTCACTGTCAGGGCGTCTACTGTCAATAAGCAAATGCTAAATCTCTCTTGATATGTAGTACCTTCAAATGTCACTGGAGTGCCAGGTTTACTTCTTTCAATACTGCATCCAGTTCTGGCAGGTTGATGTGCTGCATATTATTCACTGAGCACAACCACCTCACATCCCTGATGACTGATCCATCAGCCTCTAGTGCATGCCCAGTAGCAAATGAACATATACCCAAAACTGTAAACTCACTTCCGTTCACATGCTAATCATCTTGTACGAGATCGTCCTGATGTATCCCATTCAGAGTTCTTATCAGCTTATTCCTGAGGGGATGGAGGAGTCATTTGCTTCATCATCCCAGCCAGTGGTAACTTTTTGGCACCATGTTTTATGTATGCTGTAGTTATGCAGAGCCATCTGTAAACAGGAAAATGACCAACCAGTTTTCAGCATACTGAAAAGATCATTTACCATGTCATTACTGGTGGAGATTCTGGAGTATCTACTGCTCATATCCATTCCTCTACCACTGTCGCTGTGAATGCACAATCCAGGCACATGCTCCTTCTTTAAGCTACTCAGGAGATTAACAGGCCAGTCCAAATTTTGACAAATGTTCCTTCACTCGATCTGCAGATGCAAAATGTAAATTGACAAAAATGTTGTCAACGTTCTGTCCCCATCTGGCACCAATTGAAATGAATGGCTCTCGTCTTGGGGAGGCCTCATGTTTTGATAAGCTTCTGGGCTTGACCTTTACTCCTGATCTGAAATGGAACACATACATTAAATCTGTTGCCAAGGCTGCTGGAAAAATGGTAGGATCCTTCTGTTGATCCAGTAGATATCTTAATGCTGATGCAATTCTCTAACTATATAAGAGCCAGGTATGTGCAAGGATGGAATACTGTTGCCACGTTTGGGCAGGAGCTGCTAGAAAGGACTTGTCCTCCCTTGATAGAGTTCAAAATAGACTTTGTAGCCTCGTAGGAGATGTCCTTTTCTCTTTTCTGCAACCTCTATCTCACAGAAGAGATGTTGCGAGTTTGTCTCTGCTTTATCGTTATTTTCATGTCAAGTGCTCGACTGAGCTTCAATCTATGGTCCCCCCTCGCCAAACTTTCACAAGAAACACTCGTCTAGCTGAAAACACTATCAATAATTCCCCCAACACTTTATCTGTGCCTAAACCTAAACATAGATTCCATGAACAAAGCTTCTTTCTTAGAACTGCACGCCTGTGGAACTGTCTTCCGTCCTCCTGCTTTCCAGCTGACTACAATCTGGTTGTCTTCAAGTCCAACGTAAACAAGTTCTTGATGAACTGTTCCGCTTAGTTAACAAATTTACCTAATTTCTATTACTAACAATTACTATACTGTTCAATTGACTACTGTACACTCTTAACCCTTATCCTCGAGTGGTCTCTGGGCCTTGATAAGTGGTGACGCCTATGTAAAAAAAAAAAAAATGTATGATGACATGATTCATTGTACTGGAAAATTATTGCATCTATATGAGATCACATCATCATCATGTTCAAGTGAAATTAAGGCAACACCTTTGCCGCTTCAACATGCTTGAAAGGCTCACAGTGATTTGTGCATCTGAAGACAGGCTTTATTCATCTCAAATATGGCAACATTGGAGGCTTCATGCCACCATTCCCACAACTTCTGTTCACATCTGCATTCGTAATAAAAGCATCAGCAAAGTCATTGAGCTCTCTGTAGTCCCTCACTTTGTTATTGTTTATCTATATTGCCACAATTAATGAAATTAAGGTCTTAACCGGACCTAGTTCTTTTTTTCTGGATATGGCACCAATCATCCATTTTTCAGCCATCCAGTTCTTTTTTGTATTTGACCTGAATATGCTTAGCCACAGAGTACTCCAGTACTCGATTCTTTAGTTGTCCTGGTGTCTGTCCACCAGTTCATTCCATGAGATGGTCCAGTCTTCCTTCTGTTGGTCAAATATGACACTGAAATCTGGCGCATCGATTTTGATCAAAGCACACCTGGATACGTTCTTTATAAGGAAGTGACCCTCATCAGATTTAGTCAGATGTATCCCCCACCAAACGATTTGATTGAAAAATGGGCGATGTCATCGATTTCAATGAAAATAAATTATGTGGAACATTCGTTGACTCTCGTTCAATCCGGGACAACATCAGGTTTCCCTGCTATTATATATATATATATATATATATATATATATATATATATATATATATATATATAGTATTTGATGAGTAAATGGTAAATGGTAAATGGTAAAAAACCTGAACAAAAGTGGTCAATATTACTATAGAGCAAAATATATTTATTGCCATTTTTAATCTGCAAAGTCTGATGAAACTATTGGATCATTAATTCGATTTGGTATTGGAAACATATGTAACTAAGCAGATTAAAAATGGTAATAAAATAAATAAAAGTATGGGTTTGTATTACTGTACACATAGATTCGAAAAAGTTGTCAAAAAACAAATATATAATAAATAAATGTTATCAAAGGTAAGATAAGTTACTTTTCTACCAAACTGGATATATTTTTTGTGTTTTTATTCAATGTAACATGTTTATACAGCTCGAAAAACATGCAGTGTTTACTGATGTATTGGAAAATTGAAAATGGCGCCCGACTATCTCTTTCACACGGTAAGTTCGGGAAAAGGTGTTATAAATAATAAACTAGACAAAATACTATTAAAAACCCACCGAATATATGTCAAGTTATGTCACGGTAACATATATTGAGCAAATTTCTAACAGTATTTTGTCTAGTTTATTATTTATAACACCTTTTCCCGAACTTACAACAACAATAACCAAGATCTCTCCAAGGCTCTCTCCTCAAACCTTTGTCATGTGGTGCAATGGGCTAAAAAGTGGCTCGTGAATTTTAACGCATCCAAAACCAACCTTTTATCTTTTCATCATAAACGCTCTGATCCTCACTTGGCCCCAACTGAGATGAATCGTTCTCATCTAAAAGAGGTTCCCTGAAAATGATTATCCTCTATCTGTGCTTAAACCTAAACAAATTCCATGTACAAAGCTTTTTTCCTAGAATTGCCCGCCTGTGGAACTCTGTTCTGCTGGCCTGCTTTTCAGCTGACTGCAATATGGTTGTCTTCAAGTCCAATGTAAATAAGTTCTTGTTGAACCGTCCTCCTAAATAGTTTATTTCTACCCTATTTCCATCACTAACTATTACTATGCTGTTGTTCTGGTGAGTCCCATTGTAAAAAAAAAAATTTAACTCTCCTAAAACGTTAGAATGGCCTGGAAATGGCATTGTTAAACTTATATGCAAACATGATCTCCCATTGTAAATTCTAAAATAAGTATTTTTATTTCTTTTGTTGTTGTTTTTTGTGTGTTTATTTTTTGCTTTGTTTTGTATTTTAAGGAGATTGTCATTGATTTTTAGGGATGTTTTTCACGCTAGTTTTGGGGGTCTACTTTAGGGTGTTTGATAAGGAGAGATGAGATGTATTTTGGGATGAGCCGAATTCATACAAATATTTTCAGTGAAAAGGTTTTCAGGGTTTAAAATCAAATGTGAGAAAAATGAGAGACATTGTTGTACGGTAAACAAAACAAAACACTGAATTCAGAAGGCATATATTCACAAAGAGATATTTTATATGTGTTTAAAATGGAAGGTTTTAAGCAATAGAAAAACATAGAATTTCCGTGAATATTTTTAGAGTTCTCATAAAAACAAGGGGGTTCATTAGCTGGGACATTAGAAGAAGTCTGGATCGATTAAGAGCTGTGAGTTCAGGTATCATAAAAAAGAGTGAATAATTTGAATGTCTCTTGTTGCTAGGATTCCGAGAAGATGGAAATAACAAAGTCCTTGTTATTAAGGTTTGCTGTTGTCGGTGGGTGAATGGCTTTTCTTTTTTTTTTTTTTTTTACAAGGGTGTCACCACTTATCAAGGCCCAGAGGCCACTCGAGGATAAGGGTTAATAGGTATACATTAGTCATTGTGATTTTAGCATAGTAAACAGTGGGAATTTTGAAACTTGGATTACTTAGGGGGACGATTCAATTAGAACTTGTTCACATTGGACTTTTTCTTTTTTTTTTTTTCATAGGTATCAACTCAGTATCAAGGCTAAGAGGCCACTCAAGGATAAGGGTTAAAGAGTGTACAGTAGAAATTGGAAAATATAATAATCATTAGTAATGAAAATTTGTTAAATTTGATAACTTATATGGAACGGCTCATCAAGAACTATTTACGTTAGACTTGAAGACAACCATATTGTAGTCAGCCGGAAAGCAGGAAAACGTAAGACAATTCCACAGGCGTGCAGTTCTAATAAAAAAGCTTTGTTCATGGAATCTACGTTTAGGTTTAGGCACAGATAAAGAGTGGGGGGAATTATTGATAGTGTTTACAGCTAGACGAGTGTTTCTTGTGAAAGTTTGGCGAGGGTGGACCATAGATTGAAGCTCAGTTGAACACTCTCCATGAAAATAACGATACATCAGAGACAAACTCGCAACATCTCTTCTGTGAGATAGAGGTTGCAAGGAGGAGAAAAGGACATCTCCTACGAGGCTACGAAGTCTATTTTGAACTCTATCAAGGCAGGCTAAGTCCTTTCTAGCAGTTCCTGCCCAGATGTGGCAACAGTATTCCATCCTTGGACGTACCTGGCTCTTATATATATTCTGCTACTATGAGAAAGAAAGAGCAAAGATGTTCGAGTTAGCTGCTGCTGCTGCTGTTAGAGAAAGAGTAGTCCATATAAGTCATTGCATTTGTCTCTGCTACTGCTGCTGTTTAGCTACTCTTTATATATTGCATGCACAGACGTAGTTGTAGATAGATTTCTCAGGTTCAAGAGGAAACTTTTGCTGCCAGATATACCATAAAGTTATGGTTAGCCTTGCCGTAGAGATGGCCATTTCCTTGATTCTGTATTTGTTTTATTCCCATTTAAACCTGGTGGTTGGTGTTTCTGTGAATGAATTTAGACTAAGTTCGTCACTCGTAGTCCTTTTATAAATATTTTTATCACATCTTTTCGTATCTCATCTGTGAAAATCTCCCGGCATAGCTAATTCCTTGAGCAATGTGTTTTGCCTAATAATTGTTTGCTATAATGATCGTAGTGGCAGAGTGGGTACAAAATGCATCATTTCTGACAACTTAATGTGTCATTAACAGTCAATCGAATGCTGTAGTAAAGCACAGGTCAGCGCAATTCTCACGTAAGTATCAAGACTGTCATATCAGTGACTACTCCGGATGTTTGAGTGTCTTCGATCCTGTTGATGAAATCTGTGTTTTGTTTATATATCATTATAGGCTCAATCCAGATCTTATATTTCACATGTACATAATTCATTGAAAGTTATAAGGGATTAATGTTCATTTGATTTCGTATTATAATTGGAGTTTAGTGAAAAAGATTGGAAACTATAGAATAAGAGAGAACGAAATAGAGTTTCATTCTATATTAATAAACAACTTTATTTGTTATCTTCATTAGTAGCATTAGTAGAAGAGGGACGTATTAGTATGAGAGTTCAGCGTTCGTGCGTGCTTGTATTTATAGTAGTCGTGAAAAGAGTTCCTGATGTGGAGACGAAGATCAGGCTTGTTGAAGGAGAAAGAAGGGCCAAAGTCTTCAGTGTGTCTATGCATATAGGAGCATGCATCCGCTAGTAGAGACGGGACAAAGGGTGGGTGTGTCGGTGTATTGATGACAGTAGTCCTGTAACATGATGATTTATGTTCATTTGGGTACCGCATGTGGAAATAAATGTGAGTTTTAAGAGAGCTATTGTTAGCTTGTACTCATGTTTGACTGGGGGCCGAAGCCCCAGGAAAAGTCTGCTGCCAGCTGGAGCCAGTGAGAAAGAGGGTTAAGGGTTTCAGATTTCGCCTTTCATGTACCCAGTCACGTGATTGAGAGCTGGCTTATGATTGGACAAGCCAGGGAGAAAATGGATTTCAAATCTCGGGCTGCGAGAATTAGCTCCTGTCTACAATTGTAGCGAGTTTCGGTTGCTGCAAATATATCAATGAATAAAATTTATACAGATTTGCAGACGATAATGTGATGAGTTGTGTGTGTCTGTGTGTGTCTCTGTGTGTCTGTGTTTGCTAATGTTTGTGTGTGTGTGGGGGGGGGATAGATGTTGCAAAGATGGGCGACCACAGTGGGGCGCACAAAAACACCAATCTGCAGACTCGGGTCAACTGGGTTCCACTAGTTTATTGAAGAAAAATCTGGCTTTTAAAGGGTTTACGTAGCTCCCAGAAAGACCATTTCAAATAAATTGAGAAAGTTTTCTGATTGGTTCCAAACATAATTATTTGTTTTTATTTAGGATGCGCAGACTATATGCGTACAAATGCGTTTATGTATTTTGATTTTATATGTCAATGTGAAAAAATCAACTAGTTTTTTTTTCTTTTTTTTTTCGTGTTTTTCAATGTGTTTGCATGCAATTGCCTAAAAAGTAGTACCTCATTTTATTTATTTATTTTGTTTCGTTTTTCTTCATTTTTAGCAAGTTGTTCATTGTGATTGCATGTAATCGCCTAAAAAGTAGAATCTTATTTTTGGAGAAGTGATTTAGCAGAGGGTGATAATATGTCATTGTGCTCTTTGTTTTTTGTTGTTGTTTTTTTGTACTTTATTCGTTTTTATTTTTATTTGTTTTATTTTTGTTTTTATTTTTTATTTGCATGTTTTTCTGGGCAAATAAGTGTAATAAATAACACCTAGTCCGGGATTGTAATACAAAGAAGAGGTTTCAATTTAATTTTAATAGGAACATTAAAAAAAAAAAAAACAATTTATAATCTAAGCGAACGTTAAGTCAATTTCGCCCGTCTGTTTGCCGTGTGACGCAACTAAACAATTTTGCCAGTTCGTTTCGTTTCTCTTGCACAATCCTCGTTCCGGTTTTTATATTTACCGAACTGCGCAGAGGCGAATGAAAATTACAATGGCCGCCGACGAGGATGCGAATTCGCATATTAATATCCTAAACCTCCCAAAAGAAGTCTTCATCAAAATTCTTTCTTATGTACGCTTTAAAGAAGTCAGCGAAATTCGACTGGTTCGTATGAATTCATTTTCATTGTTTTTATTTTGATGCAGAAAAACGAAATCACATATTTATAACATATTATATATATATATATATATATAACGCATATTTAGTATTGTTTATTTTAATATTTTGACATTTTTAATAAGTAGTTTTTGTGCATCTCTGTTTACCGCGTTATTCTTTAAATAGTATTTCAAGTTAAATTCAATTTTTACGACATATTTGTTTATTAAATCGTTAGGTGAAAGTACAGAATAGTTCCAAAACACCCTACCTTCCCTGTGTTAAGAATGGGTTTCCAAACAAGAACGTTATTTCAGCTCGTTTACATATATGTACCAGTTTGTACCACTACCAGTCCCAGGAATTGTTATATTTGTTCCACAATCAAGCAATTTTAAGTTTCCAAATAACTGATTACATCCACATAATCTAAAAACTATTTGCATAAAAAAATATTAATTCCCTTTCTTACTCTCTTTGTTTATTAATTATGTCAATGTCTTTTTATTGTTTGTTATTTTGCTGTATTCCTTTAAAAAAAATAAAGCTTAAAGATTTTGAAATATATTTTGGTACTCATGCAGAGAGTGATCCGTGCTGAAATAATAACGTTATTATTTAAAAAGCCATTCTTAACATGGGGAGGGTGTTTTGTATCTATTCTGTACTTAAACCTTACAAGTGAAAAAAAAAAACATATCATAAAACTTTAATTAAACTTGGAAATACGATTTCAAAAATAGCGCGGATCAGTAAGTGCATTTAGCACCAATATATTTTTAAAAAGGTACGGTAAGTCTGTGGAGCAGTGGAGCAAGCACTGGAGTTGGAGCAGTGAGTGGAGCACAATAAAAAAAGTAATGTTATTTTATTTAACTTTTTTTCTTTCTTTTTTTTCAAAAGAAAAATATGCTTGTACAGTTCAGCCCCCATGGCTGCAGGCTGTTTATATTGGCTCGCCGAGCCAGCCACGTACAATCGAAAAGTGACCGTACAAAATGAAATCGGGGTTCCCGAAACGTAAAAAAAAAATTTAAAAAAAAAAAAAAAAAAAAAAAAAAAAAAAACACTTACATTGTACTTTATTTATGGGCAAACCAAAAGACTCCCTGACTCAATCTGGAGCAGCAGCACACGTTTTCACTCATCTCGTCATTAGATAAACACGATATCAGGTAAAATTCGGTGGCCATTTTGTTTTGTTTCAGTTTTTTTTTTTTCGCATAATGTTGATATTTTTGAACGTGCTTTACTCAATTTTAGATGCATAATACTAAAGGGATTTTTAATGGAAACGACGTTACCCGGGATTAAATGAGGATCAATGAATGTTCCAGACTTCCAACACTTTTATTTTCATTGAAATCACCCAGCTTTCAATCAAATCGGTTGTCTGCTCTAGTCGGAAACCCACTTCACATACCTCTCCGCTATAACTTAGTTCATAATACACTATGGTCTATGTTGCACTGTAGAGAATCTACAGTTGATTTTATAAAATTATATATGACTTGAATTAAGGTTTAAAGTGCAAAAGTCAAGTATCATGGTTCAATTGTGAACCATTTCAAACGTGCCTTTGTCTTATCAAAGAATCTAATGTTGATTTGGTATTTCTACACTTATGTTACCATGCTGAAATAACATTATTTAGAATAGAAAGCCATTCTTAACATGAAGAGGGAAGGGTGTTTTGTAATTATTCTGTACTTTCACCTAACAATTTAATGAAAAAAGATATGGTAAAACCTGAATTTATTGTGAAGATATTATTTTTAAAAAAACTAGTACAGTAACATAAGTCTCGTTGATATTATGTCGTAACCCTTTCGGTTTTGTAGTGATAAAACGTCTCAAATGCACTGTGTGTGTAAGGGTCTTATTTTTGATTATCGATTTTTGATATTTATTTTAGGTATTTCGACACAAAACCTATCTAAGAACACTCCCAGACACATAAAGTACGTTTGTGTGAAATTTTTTGTAAAAAAAATCGGCCTAGCCGTTTCAGAGTCCATAAGGAATGAACTCGTACACTGACACACACAAAGTCCCATTTATATATACATGTTCTTGCTTTCTTCCATGACGGCCATCTTTATATTTTGTTTTCATTATTAGGAGTCTCACCACGTATTAAGGGCCACTCGAGGATAAGGGTTAATGAATGTAAGGTGGTAGTGTAGCAATCGTTAATGGTGTAAATTGGGTAGAATCTGATTATTTATGAGGACGGCTCAACAAGAACTTGTTTACATTGGACTTGAAGGCTACTATGTTGTATTCAACTGGGAAGCAGGACAGCGGAACAGTGTTCCACAGGCGAGCAGTTCTGGGAAGGAAGCTTTGTTCATGAAATCAGCATTTATGTTCAGGCACTGATAGAGTGGGAGAAATCGTTTATAGTGGTTGTTGATAGTCGAGTGATTTTTTTTTTTTTTTTTTTTGTGAAAGTTTGACAAGGGGAAGAATAGATTACCTGAAGTATTAAAAAGAAAATTACAAAACAATTTTGCGTGTCTGTGCATGTTTTCTCTTCTGAATATGAGAATGAAATTAATAATTTTATTTGCTAATAATCGTTAAAAATGCAACGAATCTTACTAAAAATAATTTAATTACAAAATTTGGTCCATCAGAATATATTTCACAGGGTTCTACGGACAAATTTATCTTTAGTTGACCTTTGACAAGTAAATATTTTCATTTACTAGCTAAATAAAAAAGTTATTAGCCAAACCCACATGATTTTTAGAATATGACATCTTTGTTCTATGACAAGTACGTACATCATAAACATTTTTTTTTAAGTGTAATTATAAATATACACAGAATTTTATGTTCATACTTGAACGTATAAACATTCGAATTTCCTCAGATGTTTTTTAAACAGCCATTGTTTAAAAAAATTATATTGTTTTGTTAAACCTTTTATTGTTTAAATAATTTGACTTTGCTTGTTTTATTTAAAAAATATGTTGAAAAGATATTTTTCACTCGGTAGTGAGCTTTGCAGTGTCAGTGAAGGAAATACAATCGCCAAAAGATAAGTGTTTCATTATTTCTAGTCACCACTTTGAAAAATCACTTGCAAATGTGACTGTCTCATTCGCAAAGTACAGCCCTGTTTAAGTTTCTTAATAAAGAAGTCAGCCATTTTAATTTTTTGTTTATAGTTAAAAAAAAAAAAAAAAAAAAAAAAAATGACATTTTGTTACCCTTCAAATTTTGAAAGGAATTAGGAAGCCTTTAAATTCATTTGGATCTTCCGAACTTCTAAAACCAAACTGCGCCAATTCGTTAATTCATACGCATCAATTCCAAGATCCACACATTGTTTTTTTTGTTTTTTTACATTGTAGTCACCACTTATCAAGGCCTGGAGGCCACTCAGGGATAAGGGTTATTGCGTGTACAGTAATCAATGGGATAATATCATAGTAATCGTTAGTAATGAAGATTTGATAAAGTGTCTTATTTAAGGGGGCGGTTTATCAGGAATTTGTTTATGTTGGACTTGAAGACATTCAAGTTGTAGTTAGGTGGGAAACAGGCAAACGGAAGAGAGTTCCACAGGCCTGCACTTCTAAGAAAGAAGCTTTGTTCATGGAATCTACATTTTGATTTAGGCACAGATAAAGAATGGGGAAAATTATTGACAGTGATTTCAGCTAGACTGGTGTTTTTCATGAATGATTGACGAGGGGGGGGGCAGAGATTGGAGCTCAGACGAGCACTTGCCATGGAAATAACGATAAAACAAAAACAGTCTTGCGACATCTCTTCTGTGGGAAAGAGGTTGCAGGGAAGAGAACAGGGCATTTCCCACTAAGCCACAAAGTCTATTTTGTAGTCTGTCATGGCAGGATAGGCTGTTTTTAGCAGTTCCTGCCCAGATGTGGCAGCGGTACTCCATCCTTGGATGTACTTGGCTTTTATATAGATAGAGAATTGCATCAGCAGTGAGATATCTTCTGAAGCGGTAGAAGGATCCTAACCATTTTTCCAGCGACCTTGGCAACAGACCTGATGTATGTGTTCCATTTCAGGTCAGGAGTAAAGGTCAATCCCAGAAGCTTATCAAAACATGGAGCCTCCCCTAGACGAGAGCCATCCATTTCAATTGATGCCAGATGGGGATCAGATTGTTGATGATGTAAAGATAGGAGCTTGGTTTTAGATGCATTAAAAGTAACCAGCCACCTCTTCCCCGACTGTACCACGTGCTCGAGATCAGAGGAGAGAGAATCAGAGAGAACTTTGTCATTTACGGCCTTTGATGTGTTGCCATAAATGGTTGTCATCAGCATAGATGTCAATGAATGATTTAAGTATTTGTTTTGGGAGATCATTGATGTAGATCAGGAAGAGAGTTAGGCTCAGGATGAACCCCTGAGGGACTCCAGCATTAATACTGTGGGCCTCTGATTTCTGCCAATCAACCATTACTCTTATGAACCTATCAGAGAGAAATGATTTAATAATTGAGAAAACATTTCCTGTGATACCGTAGCTGGAAATGTTGTGAAGTAGGCCCTTATGCCATACCTTATCGAATGCCTTTGATATGTCAAGAGCAATTGCCCTAGAAAGGCAGCCTTTGTCGAGAGATTCACTGATCCTATGAGATATAATTGTTAGCACATCTGTAGATCTGACAGAATGGAAACCATATTGCATGTCACTAGGAAGGTTATTTCTGCTGAGGTGGTTGACTACTTTATTTAATATGGATTCCACAAAAGATTATTTCTCCTTTAAAAAAAAATAAATAAAAACCAAATAACCAGATATGAATACATATCATACGAGACACTTTCACCAAGAACATTCATATTCCTTAATTTTGGAACATAAAAGAAACATCAAAACATTTTATATTTTATATTGGAGTCAGAATAAATAAATATGTTTTGTACAGTTATGTGTCGTATTTCATTACAAAACAAACCTGAGGTAAAACCTGCATATAACCACATAAACTGACATCATATTAGTTTATGTGCTTATATGCGGGTCCATTTTGTAATGAAATATTATGGAATTAAACTGTATCCTATATCGCCTGCCTTGATAGAGTTCAAAATAGACTTCGTAGCCTCGTAGGAGATGTCCTTTTCTCTTCCCTGCAACCTCTATCTCACAGAAGAGATGTTGCGAGTTTGTCTCTGATGTATCGTTATTTTCATGGAAAGTGTTTGACCGAGCTTCAATCTATGGTCCCCCCTCGCCAAACTTTCACAAGAAACACTCGTCTAGCTGTAAACACTATCAATAATTCCCCCCACTCTTTATCTGTGCCTAAACCTAAACGTAGATTCCATGAACAGAGCTTCTTTCTTAGAACTGCACGCCTGTGGAATTGTCTTCCGTTTTCCTGCTTTCCGGCTGACTACAATATGGTTGTCGTCTAACGTAAATAAGTTCTTGATGAGCCATTCCATATAAGTTATCAAATTTACTGAATTTTCATTACTAATGATTACTATATTTTCCAATTTCTACTGTACACTCTTTAACCCTTATCCTTGAGTGGCCTCTTAGCCTTGATAATGTAAGTCCTGTGTGTAAAAAAAAAAAAAAAAAAAAAAAGTTAACTTTTCTTCCCATTATCTTTCTCTCTTCTGCTTTTAACTCCTTGCACCCAGCTCTTTGCCAATTGAGCTTAGGTTAACTGTTGACTCCCTGTGTTATTTCTATGCTAATACAGCAAAGCTGAGTGATTCTTCCGGTAACAAGGAGACCGTCGAGTTTGTCCAATTACCAGGGGTCCCCCTCTTAGATTGTTTTCTTGCAAAAAAAAAAACAATGTTTTCGCATGGCACTTTGCGACTTTGGAAGAGTTATGTAATCTGGCCTGCAAACATGTGGCATGCAGATCCACTGGTGCGTAGATATGTCCTAGTGCTCATGAACCGACCCCCATCCATGGCAGATAACTCCATTGCCTTGTGGACGCCTTGGGAAAGACAAAGGCCAAGAGAGTAAACCAGACGTAAATCCGGTTTGGAGTCCCGATAGGAGAATCGTGAAACTCTGCAACACCTTTCCGGTAACTCCTGTTTCAACACCTTCCATAGCTTTATGTAACCTGCCCAGAATATACCGACAATAATGCTGCGCCTATTCTGCATAAATGCGGAAATATTCCTATAAATACATTTTGGCTTAGTCTTATTGCCCAGTTTAAGTTAAAAAAAAAAAATGTGAGGAATCAGAAGAATTATGTATCGTTAGCTACTATACTGAGATGTAGTGTAATGGATTGGGGCCCTGTGATGGCTGGCGAGTATGTTAGTTTGATTAAATATGCAGTTTGCATTTTAAGCGTAAAGGTGTTAGAATAACAAATATTTGACAATAATGGAGTTTATAAACAAATAATAACTGGGCTGAATTAAAAGAATACAAACAATAACAGTCAGAGGACATTAACAAACATTGGCCTTATTTTTTAAAAATGTCAAAGATGACACAATTGTAATTCCGGGAGAAGTCAAAACGTTGTAAAACAAAGGAAGCAGCTTATGATATAGTTATGAAAATCGGCGAGTTAAGATTAGTCAGTCAATAATGTAATCAAATCAATTGGAGTATGTTTAATTGGATCCTCAAAGACTTAGAAAGATTGTAAAATAAAGACACTTAGAACTGGAATAAGGATATCTTGTATTAATTCACATGTTTCTCAATTTCAGAGACATTTATTCCAGTGTCGCTTTGATCCCAAAATGAACCAAGAAAATAATACCTCAGAGGAATCAAGTGTTGCTTCAGCTTCCATTTTTTTGTTTCAGGTTTTCAATTTTGGCTCATTTCATTTTCCGTTTCGAATCACAGCGTTTCACATTTTATATCAAGTCATAAGCCCAAAAACTTATTTATTACCTTATGTTTAGATATTTAAAGTGTGTAATTTTTCAATACAAAATGTGTATTCCTCAATAGGTTTTAACTCAAAGATTCTCCATATAATAATGTTTAAAAAAAATTTTTTTAATGGCTACGCAGAATTTTTTTCTTGCAATAAAGTCACGCCGTTATTTGGTGACTTTTTTGCATTTAGACCACCAACTTGGATGGATTCAATAAATAATAATCTATATCTATAAATATAAAAGCAAAAATGTATGTTTGTTCGCTTTTTCTGTATGTCTACAAAAGGCTTTTTTCAGAGAAGCGGTCGCTCGCTTCACAACTTTTTAAAGCTTTTTATATCACATATAAATCATAATATCTCAGTTAACAACGAAGCTCGCCTGTCTATTTAATTTGCTCGATTTCGGGAAGATAAATATTCAACATTTGTCGCTAGCCACATGTGGGTTAGTCTTTTTCCTATAACATCTTGGGGAAAATAAAAATCCCGCAGTCAAACTTGACCTCATTAACTCATTAAAACGGGCACCTGCCAAATCCAAGTAATTAAATAAATTCAAACTGGTTTCCGTTAGCATCTCGCGGTGGGGCAATGGTTAACATTGCACTTTTTTTTTTTTTTTTTTTTTTCACACTTTAATTTACAACTTTGTCTCAACGGTTCGGGTTCGATCCTTATACTTACTTTTTTTTTTTTTACCCCCCCCCCACCACCACCACCAGAGTTTCCACACACACCTCCAAACACCCAGGCAACGCCGGGTACCCCTCGCTAGTATATATATAAAAGGCAAAATGTGTGTGCACATTTTTTGTATGTCCAGCAACCCCTCCCCCTCCCAACATGAAAAATAAATAACCTTGTTTCACTTTGCCCCCATGGGTAAACAAATGAATACAACGACTAATCTCTCCCTTCTTTTTGACGAGGAGAAAATAAGAATTCCTGACCTAATAGCTCTCGTACTGTCTGACAAGCTTCAGCCCCTGTCGCATCATCGCAATGTTGCATCACTGTGCTTGTTTTACAATTCGTTCCACAGAATGTGCTCCAATGAACTTACTGCACTTGTTTCGACTCCCCTATGTAAATACGTCTGACTTACATGACTAACAGCAAAATTCCCCCTCTTCACTGTAGAGGTATCTAGATGCTAGAAGATCTACTTTAATAGCTTCTTTTCTTAGACCACTTCCTTTTGAAACTCACTTTGTTTTCCAGATAGCACCAACAGGGAGGTGATGCTGGTCTAGTGGTTAACGGTGCAGACTGACAACCCAAGTGTGCCAAGTTCGAACCCAGTTCGTTCCACAGAAACGCTTTCACTTTAGAATGTTGGCAACCTTCACGTCGTACCTCCCACAAGTACCCGATATCCTCCCAGAAAGAATTCTTAATAGAAAGATATCAAGGAAACGAATGCCAAACCATCATGCAGAAATTTAAATGTGATGTGAACAAACATTTTGCTGCCTGATTCCCACCCAGGTTGCCTCTTATAAATCTGGGCTCTACCACAGTAACTCTTTACACCTCAATGGCCATATGCTGCGGTTGGGCTTTCTCTTAACAAGGCATGAAGCCACTTGATGTAAGGAGCTAAAAACAAAAACAAAAGATGATTATCACAAAGACAAGAGATGCCTATTGACCTTAGTCTTGAAACAGGCCAAAGTAGGAGGAAAACAGTCCGCGGAATGAGAGTTCTATAAGCCTGCAGTTAATGGAAAGAAGTTACTGGAATAGGAAACTGTATCATAATGAGGTATCAAAAAAATGGATTGGTGAAGACCACTAGACCAAAGCTGGAACAAAGGAAGCAGAGAATGGATCAGACAATTTTGATGATCACATACCATAATAGTATTTTTCTAGATGAATATAAGTAATGAACGCCAGTTATTATGTAAGGTTTTTAAAAAAAATTTTATTTTTTTTATTTCTCAGGTGTGTCAAGCATTTAACAGAGGAGCGCAAGCCGTCCTTAACCAGGGCTTTGCAAGAGTTGACAAATATCATGCATTGGTGCAAAGGCAGATTAAAGGACAGCTACCGCGTCGGGAATCGGAACGACGCAATCATCATTTAGCCAGACATGTCGATATATTATCGGCAATTGAGACTCGCTTATCATTACTCGGAATGACTTACCTCCGTTACATTGAAATGGGTCTTTGTTGTTTTATTCCAGGAAAGGTAAGTTTTTTTTTTTCTTTTTGCTTTAATTTAATCTTCAACACGATTTATAATTAAGAAAGTGATACAAAATGTTTTGCTAAAATTGGTATAATTTGAAAAAAAAAATACTAAACTGAGATTAAGATTTGTGATAATAACTGATAATTTTTTCTTTTAACTTGCCCTAAGCTATGTTTATCTTCTGTTCTTTCTCCACTAGAATCTTCCGACCACCTCGTTGTCTCAGTTAAGATAAAAACAAAATGTAATAAGACTTCGACATACCTCTCCATCGTACAGTATGTCGATACTCTATGGCTGACTGGGATAGCTTTCGTACATTTATATCAGATTTACCTCTGCGTTCCATGTTTGAAAGGAATGTGGCCTCTATGGTATCAGACCTGACAGAATGGTTAATTGTACGCATAGACTGCTTCATACCCACCTCCCAAAATTCCAGCAAAACCTAACAGCCAGTCGTAGTTCTCTCCAAAATGTGCTGCTACCATTGCGCACAGAAATCACTTTTTCCGTTGCTTCAAACATAATTGATGTACTGAAGCTAAAGGCTGTCTGAGACGAGGTCCTGGATATGACCTAAAACTATATCCGATGGTGAGGCCCTAGCTTGCGGGCCTTGGGGAGTGTGGAGCCACCCTTTAATTGCCATTGCTCCCAGGTCCACTCTGACCCGGAGTGGTAGTACCTGTTAGGGTCCCAACTATGAGTTAAATAGAATCTGACTTTTAAAAAAAAAAAAATATACTCCATTAAAAATCGTTCCTCAAAATAACTAGATTCGGCATTAAATAACCTGAAAAAGGTTGATATGCCGTAAAACAAAAACAACCAACCAATCCTGAGACGAAATGCATCTAACATTGATGCTTTTTGTTTTTCTACTTCCTTTTGCAAAACTTAATTATGTTCTGCAAAAACAAAAACAACAACAACCCACTTTTTCCTTCTTCCCATTTCCCCTTTCTCTTTCTATCTCCCCCACTTCCTGACTGGTTTCCTAACTTAAAATGTACAAAACATTAATACTGTAAGCCTTTTCCCTCTCCCATTGCAAAATTCATTCATGTTCTGCAGTGCAGGGAACAAAAACGATAAAATCAACTATAAAACAACCAAACTAAACACTACAAACTATCGATTGAAAATACAAAGAGCTTGTAGAATAAAAATCTTCTACAAAATAACTGGATGCAACATGAATACTATTTCCAAAATAATTTGATTCAGCATTAAATAACTTGAAAAGGCTTGATATTCTGTAAAACAAAACAACCAACCAAACCTGAGACTAAAGCTGCCTTCAGGGCTGCCAGCAACTACTATAAAAGAGTAATAAAGAACGCGAGATAGTTATATGCTCAGTCCGTTAAGTCCAAAATCGCTGAGCAGCAGTGTGATTCCCACCAGTTTTGGCAAATAGCAAATAGAATCCTGAACGTGTGCTCTATCCCAACTATCATCAACGGACCTGAGGTATTCTTGTCAGCATTGGACAAAGCTAAACTCTTTGCTAAGAACTTTGCAGCTAATTTTATCCTATATGATCAGAGTTGCCCCCCCCATATTTCCTCCTGTGTCTGAAAACACGCTATGCGACATACAAATATCTGTGTATGATGTTGCTAAGCTAATCAAAAACCTTGATTCCAGTAAAGCAACTGGCCCAGACAACATTCCTATGATAGTGTTCAAAAAACTTCAACCAGAACTAGCTCCCATGCTTACAAAGCTGTTTAAGCATTGTCTTAAGGAGAATTGCTTTCCAACACCCTGGAAAATCTCATCAGTATGTCCTGTATTTAAAAATTCTGGTGATTGGTCATCTTCCTCTCAATACAGAACAATCAGTTTCCTGTGCGTCATGAGTAAGTTGCTGGACTCTGTGTTAAATAGAGTAGTAGTCAACCACCTCAGCAAAAATAACTTTCTCAGTGACATACAACATGGTTTCCGGTCTGCTAGATTTACAGCAGATGTGCTTACAGTTATATCTCATAGGATTAGTGAATCTCTTTCGAGAGGCTTCCTTTCTAGGGTAATTGCTCTTGACATATCAAAGGGCATAAAGGTCTACTCCACAAAATCTCCAGCTACAGTATAGCTGGAAATGTCTTGATTATCAAATCATTTCTCTCTGATGGGTTCATGAGAGTAGTGATTCCCTGTCTGGAATCAATTGAAATGAATGGCTCTCAGGGAGGCTCCATGTTTTGACCTTTACTCCTGATCTGAAATGGAACACGTACATCAAATCCGTTGCCAATGCTGCTGAGAAAATGGTGGGATCATTCTACCACTCCAGTAGATATCTCACTGCTGATGCAATTTTCTACCTGTATAAAAGCGAAGTACATCCAAGGATGGAGTATTGTTGCCACATCTGGGCAGGAGTTGCTAGAAGCACCTTATCCTGCCTTGACAGAGTTCCAAATAAACTTTGTCGCTTAGTGGAGAGTGCCCTTTTCTCTTCCCTGCAACCTCTTTCCCACAGAAGAGACGTTGCAAGCCTGTCTCTGCTCTATTGTTATTTTTATGGCAAATGTTCATCTGAGCAATCTATGGTTCCCCCTGGCCTGACTTTCATGAAAAACACCCGTCTAGCTGAAAACACTATCAATAATTTCGCCCACACTTTATCTGTACCTAAACGTAGATTCCATGAACAAAGCTTCTTTCTTAGAACTGTACGCTTGTGGAAGTCTGTTCTGTTTTTCTGCTTTTCAACTGACTACAATATGGTTGGCTTCAAGTCTAATGTGAACAAATTCTTGATGAGCCGTCCCCTCAAGTAATCCAATTTACCAAATTCCCACTACTAACGATTACTACAACATTTTCCCATTGACTACTGTACACTCATTAACCCTTATCCTTGCATGGCCTCCGGGCCTTGATAAGTGGTAATTCATTTATTTTTTTTTTTTTTTTAAACTGGGGGGGGGGGGTCATTCCAGACAAGGCATAAAGCCATCTGATGTAAAGAGCTAAAAAAAAAAAAACTACTTCAAGATCAAAATTTGCAAACCATAAGTGTTAAGGAATAGATTCTGACTCAGAAACCAGCAATTCTTCCCTCTTTGTCAGAAACATCACTCCTGGAATGTGAGAACTAAAGGACCAAAGAAGGGAAACTGGAATTACACAGTTGCCGAAAATAAATCCAAGATCCACTTTCTTCTCTCTTTAAATTATAACGTTTAGCTTATTTGATCATTACCAAATTCCTGTCCTATGAAACTTGAGATCACCTGAAGATATGTACTCGGGTCTGAAATTATGGTATGTTTTTTACTTTAATTGCAACTCAACATTCAGTGTTAAATTGGCGACCTTTGAGTTTTTGGGTATGCTGAAAATGAATATCAAATTTAAATTTGGCACAGATAAGTAGTTTTTCTGAATATTAAGATATTTATTATACAATGTAATCCATTGTTTTCATTGGTGGCCATATTTTTTTCCCAACTGAAAAGTACTAATGTTACAAAACACCCCTCCCCATGTTAAGAATGGCAACGGCCACTGAAATTCATCAAGAAATACATCGAAAAAAAATGTCTTAATATCCAGAAAACTACTTGTTTGCCCCAAATTTGAATGTGATATTTCTTTTTAGCAGACTTGAAAATCTTTAAAAGTCAATTTAAACATGAGTGTTGAGTTGCAGTAAAAGTAAAAATTTACCAAGATTGCTATGCACTTTTTTCCGAAGAAAGTACCAACAAGAAGTGAGTTTCATAAATGTACAGGAAACTATGAGTGCAACTCTTACTTACCTCAAAACACCCACGTGTCTGCGGATTCTGTAGGGTTAGGCTGCTGAGCACAACCACCTCACATCCCTGATGACTGATCCATCAGCCTCTAGTGCATGCCCAGTAGCAAATGAACATATACCCAAAACTGTAAACTCACTTCCGTTCACATGCTAATCATCTTGTACGAGATCGTCCTGATGTATCCCATTCAGAGTTCTTATCAGCTTATTCCTGAGGGGATGGAGGAGTCATTTGCTTCGTCATCCCAGCCAGTGGTAACTTTTTGGCACCATGTTTTATGTATGCTGTAGTTATGCAGAGCCATCTGTAAACAGGAAAATGACCAACCAGTTTTCAGCATACTGAAAAGATCATTTACCATGTCATTACTGGTGGAGATTCTGGAGTATCTACTGCTCATATCCATTCCTCTACCACTGTCGCTGTGAATGCACAATCCAGGAACATGCTCCTTCTTTAAGCTACTCAGGAGATTAACAGGCCAGTCCAAATTTCGACAAATGTTCCTTCACTCGATCTGCAGATGCAAAATGTAAATTGACAAAAATGTTGTGAACGTTCTGATCCCCATCTGGCACCAATTGAAATGAATGGCTCTCATCTTGGGGAGACCTCATGTTTTGATAAGCTTCTGGGCTTGACCTTTACTCCTGATCTGAAATGGAACACATACATTAAATCTGTTGCCAAGGCCGCTGGAAAAATGGTAGGATCCTTCTATTGATCCAGTAGATATCTTACTGCTGACGCAATTCTCTATCTATATAAGAGCCAGGTACGTCCAAGAATGGAGTACTGTTGCCACATCTGGGCAGGAGCTGCTAGAAAGGACTTGTCGTGCCTTGATAGAGTTCAAAATAGACTTCGTAGCCTCGTAGATGTCCTTTTCTCTTCTCTGCAACCTCTTTCCCACAGAAGACGTTGCTAGCCTGTCTCTGCTTTATCGTTATTTTCATGTCAAGTGCTCGTCTGAGCTTCAATCTATAGTCCCTCCCTTGCCAAACTTTCATGAGAAACACTCGTCTAGCCAAAATCACTATCAATAATTTCCCACACTCTTTATCTGTGCCTAAACCTAAACGTAGATTTCATGAACAAAGTTTCTTTCTTAAAACTGCCCGCCTGTGGATTTCTCTTCCGTTTGCCAGCTTTCCAGCTGACTACAATCTGATTGTCTTCAAGTCCAATGTAAACAAATTCTTGATGAATCGTCCTCCCTAAGTAATCCAATTTACAAAATTTCCACTACATCTGTTTACTATGTTATAATCACATTGACTAATGTATACCCATTAAACCTCATCCTCGAGTGGCCTCCGGGCCTTGGTAAGTGGTAATTCCTGTGTAAAAAAAAAAAAAAAAAAAAAAAACTAGTATGACAACGCGTAGGTGATTTTTGTCATCGATGGTTGTGTGAACTAATGCTGAAATCTAAACGATCATTTGTAGATTAGACAATCTTGCACTGAATATAAGCAAGTCATTTGCTTCAGTCAAATTTCTCAGAAATCAAGGGGCCAACAACATGGGGCTAACATTTGAACTCTATATGAGATACGTAGATATTCAAATGTTCCATTAAAGTTCTTTATCTCTCAAACACTGAGTTAAAGAAATTGAAAAGATAATTTTCCTCTCCCCAATTAACCATTTTCATCTGTTGTATATCTTTTGTTTTGGTTTGTTGGTCTTACTAGATTCCAGAACAAAAATTTATCTAGTCTGGTGGAGTACCCAGCTTCGTGCTATTACTTCGGGTAACATCACTTGGAGAAGGTGCACCATTCCTCATGAAAGCTAATGTGGGTTAGCCATAGTGAGGAGATCTTATTTGGGCTGCGAATACTATGTGATTTTGAATATTTGGTCAGGGTTTACTTTTATAGAAAAGTATCCTTATGCCAGGTTGTTCTGACAAACCCCTGTACAGAGAGACCTTAGACACTGGAGGATAGTGTCTAGTAGGCATTCAAGTTCGCTCCTTTGAAAAATGGGTGAGTTTGTGTTTGAGGAAGTGAGCTGTGCCTATGTGCTACATTGAAGCATGCTGTATTGTTGGAAGCTGAGAAAACACGGTTAAGATGCGGTATGAATTACATTTGACTCCAGCAAAGAGGATGCTGTCAATTCCTACCATCCATATACGAAGTCGACTTTTTTCTTGCTCTGGCATTGATATTAAAAGCCTACTTTTTCTATTTAAAAAATATTGAAGTGAACTACTTAATATAATCAATCATGGATATGCGAGTGACTACTTGAATTTGCTCCTTTGAAAAATGAACGTTAATTAATTACTCATTCATTTTTTTATGGTTTCTTATTAGATGATTGGATTCATTTCACTAGTATGCTGAATTCTATTTATGCATAGTTTCTACATTCTGCATAATTGCGTAGAATTTAAAATTAAAATGTTCTAGCACACAGAAAATTTTCATATTCCAGAAGCCAATTCTTCCCTTTATAAACAAACGGTTACTAAAATTAAAATATGGTGTCACTAAGACACATTATTACGCCCAGCATCAAGTTCCTTTAATGAATATATTATAGTCGTGTGTGTGCATGCGTATGATATAAATCCCTCTAATAGTGGCTTTGTAGCTGTCAGACTGATGTTCCCTATTATTCTAAGGGATTCACACCGTGTGTAAAGGGCTTACTCCTCTCCCCCTGCATGTATTTTCCTTTGCTACTGGTTCTTATTATAGTATGTGCATGCATGTGTTTGGTTGAGCATACGTTTGACAATACGGGTAGCCCTGTTTTTATTTATTTATATATATATATATATATATATATATAAAGTGATATTGTTGATGTTTGTTCGAAAAGTCTCTACTAAGTTCCTATCTAAATGTTTGGTTTACAGAGTCCATCCATCTAGCGCAGCCGAGATTGAACTCACTCCGCAAGTTTGTAGTGTAATTCAAATCTTGTCTACAGAGTAGAAATCTGATATGTAGGGGATTTGGGCCTGTAGCATATTTGGATTTGATCTGGTAAAAATACTGATAAGGGATCAAAATTTAAAAATAAAAAATCATTGCCCTTCACCTGGTGTAAGTTGGCTACGCATTTTTTTTTTTTTTTTCTGTGCATGCGTTAATTGAAAGTTCTAGGTTGAACAACGTTATTTTGTGCAATTTTTGTACACGGATTTAAGTCCTACACTAACAGATAAGGCTGGAGAGTTATGTTTTGATTTTGATTCTAACTGATGACAAAAAAGTCATTTTTTTTTTTTTTCTTTTGAAATCACTACTATTTATTAGGTCTAATATAATAGTTCATAGAGAATGGGCTTTATAATCATAAAAACGATAACTGCAGTAATCAAAATATCATATTGAAGTATATTTTTTGACCAAGCAATAACGAGCAGCCTATTAGTTTTCAATAAATAAATGTATTATAAAAACAAATCAAAATAAAAGTTTGCTCTGCTTGATTCCAGTGGCAAGAAAAAGTTCCAGATGGCTGGAAACAATGCTGGGATGAGTGAAGAGCACATACAGTACCTGGTATTCCTAAATGATCACCCATTTAGTATTGATCCTTGCTTATTTAATAATAATATCGCTGATCTAACAGGAACTGGTGTCAACGTGATTATGCCATATATTTACGGAGCTAAAAAATAAGGAGCTACTGCGAGACCCAGCTCTATTGGCAATCATAAAGGGTTATTCCAGCCCAATTCATCCAGCCCCGACACACCCCCTCTTGGATTTTTTTCATATTTACACCATACAAACTTTGGGTTAAAACTAAGAGAAATCTGCAATTTCAGCCCAGTTGGATTTGAGGAACATATTTTTTTTCACAGTCGGTTTCGCCCTGGAAATCAAAAATTGCTATCTCATGACATAGAATTTTCGACCCCCAGCGTTTTACAAAATTTGCATTTTTGTTGCAAAGAATAAAGCTCTGGGGCTAAATATTCACACAGATAAGGTTTTGAGGGCAAGGAATCCAGAAATCATGGTTAGAAAGATGGCAAATGAGAGGAAGTACCTTATTTTTACCATTTTAGGTGGTACCGCAGCACTTTTTTAGAGCTTGTTTGGGGCGATATTTTGTTGAGAAAAAAACATAACTGTGGTGCTTTGCCAGACTTCTCCTTTGGATTTTTAAAGTGACTTTAGGTTGGAAATTACAAAATTCAAATAAAACCTTTCGGCATATTTGACATTTCAAGACACTAAAGCCTCAAAATTGGCATTTTTATAAAAAGTTAAGGACTTTTTGGTGAATTTGGCAACAATCTAATCTTAAGCTATCATCAATATCTAGAGCTGAAAAAGGACTTGGATCGACCCATTAGAGCCCATTTTCATGATAGAATGTCAAATTACATCATATAAAAGGATATGGACAAAAAATAGTCGAAAATAAAAGACTGATGCATAATCTAGTTTATCGTAAGAAAAACTGTCAAACGAATATAAAACAGACATTTGTTATAACTCCAACTATCGACTTAATCTGTCAAAATAGTCCTGAGTCTTATTTTTCTCCTCCTCGGTGATGAAATATGTTCTACCATTCACTGAAATACTTGGGGTCTGCACTCTCATAACGACCTTGCTCAGTGGAATATAGCCTCGATCCCTATTAGTTGGCCAGTGGAATTTATGTGATGGTCCATGTGGATGCAGGAAGTTGCAAGTAAGATCTTTCTCTTCCCTGTTGTCACTCTCAATCAATGCTAACCACCAATATCCATCAAAAATGGAAGTAATGTAGTCATTGCATTTGAGCAACTCCAGAGTTTCATCTAATGGCACAGGCATGTCCAGGAAAGAATGATCGATAAAGATCGTTGTGTCAGCACTCAATTGCTTGCCCTGAATATTAAACTGAGAAGCTGGTTTGAAATAGTGACAGCTCCTTGTACCAGGCACAGTATCTCCCAGTTTATATCTCATTTGAAGTTTCTCTCGAACTGAAACCATGTCTTCTTTGCCGATCTTTAGAAACATGATACCAGTGATCGATGATCTGCAAAAATCTGCAACAGCATGAAAGGTGAGTATTTGGTCTTTTATTGGCCTTTGCAAGCTGGCACGGAGAACTTTGCGTTTGACAGCCCCACCAATTCCATCACAGGGTGATTTGCCATGGCTAGTTGCAAAAAATGCCCAAGTTGCATCAATTCCAAAATCTGATGAGTGATGGCAAAGGTTAAGAAATGCTTTGAAGTTTTTATATTGGCCAGCGCAGCCATCGCTGAAGTACTCTACACTCTTGATCCAGGGAAATTTCTCTTTGATGTACAACATCACCATTCTTTGTAGTTCATGCACAAAACAGGTGTCATGCTCAAGGTCATCTGAAATGATGCATAATGAGATCTGTTGAAGTTTTCCATTGTTATCTTTGTAATAAATTACCACTGGATGCATGGTACACTGGTCTTTGTTCTAGTGATATCCCTGGATCTCATCTTGCACCACGTAGTGATAATTTTCCGCAAAGTCCAGGAGAAGGATACATTCGGTCTCAGTTATTTCTTCTCTTTTTTAGATACTGAGCTTGGCGCTTTGCTGTGAAGGAATGGGTCGTTAGATTATCAACATTGTATACCAATATCTCTATGAAGTCATCTACATCAGCCATCTGTGTCCATAGCATTGTCCTATCCACACTCTCCCACCGATTATATGACATCTCACTGTCAATTTCCAATTCAGTAAATTTATCTCTGATATACTTCTCTAGAGCAGGGAAACCTGGGCCTTTAGGACAACGGTGGACCATACATTCAAGACTATCGGTGTCGCAAACTACCAAGGCCATCAAATCTATTTAAGTGATATTAGAATTGGGACTTTCAGTTGGTACATTAGCAGCACTCTCATCTCTGGATTCTTCAGCTTTCCTTCTGAGCTGAGTCTTGACAGTTAAAACAAAGCAGTCAACAAGCAATTTGCTGTTTTGATGGTGGGTGCAAACACAAACTGAATGAGAACCTGATGTCAAGATGGTGACACACCATTTTAGACGGAGCTCACAGAACTTTGAAAGACCTATTTTGTGTTCAGGATAGCTTTCTTTGTAAGCTACATAAAGCTCTTTAAGATTGCATAATAGGAGCTGTTTCTGGACATGAACTTTGTTACCGATGCTCACAAAATCTTTCGCTCGAGGCATTAACCGTGAGAGTTCATCGTCCTCATAGAAAGCCAAGACAGAATTGATAACCTCTTTTGAGAGACCTCTCCCCTTCTTCTGTGGCAATGAAAGAATACCTCGATCCTTTTTCAGTTGCCGTGCTTCACGTACTATATATTCAGAGACATTGAAATATTCAGACACCTTTTTTCGAGACCAACTTTCCAGAGCTAAAGTCATCAACTGGATCCTCTCACTGGTTTTCATTTCTTTATTCTCAAGTTTGGCCTTCATTGCATCCAACGATCATCATCCTTTGCCTTTGCCACTAAATCCATTTGACTCGTTTGGCTGCTAATAGGGCTTCCTAATTCAGGGCTAGAGATGTTAAGGACTTTGGCAGCTGCCTCTACTTGCATTTCATAGCTTCTTTCTAATGTCTCTCTGACAATATTGATTTTTGTATGCTTCTGCATTCTACCGGTTTTTATAGGGGATATATCAAACATCATTAGAATGTCATTCAGTTTCTCTCTCTTTTGCTCAATTTGTGACTCATTTTCAAGGTCTTGATTGTCACTTTCTTCTGTTTCACTTGGATCTTCTAACTTCTTGGCAGCTGCTTCACAGTGACGGCAAAGCTTCCAGCCAGGAACAACATGGTAGCCCTTCTGCTTTAGCATCTCAGCCATGTCTAACTTGATAGCACGATCACCCTCTATCTTCTTTTTGTGCTTCAAAAAGATGTTGCAGCACTTTGTATATTTTTTCTCAAAGTAATGCCCCAAATGAGGTTCGTGATACCTGCAAATGTTAGCAACAGTTTCATCAGTGAGTGTGACACCAGCTCTTAATTTGAGCACAGTTCCTACATCATGCTCTAATGCAGTTATTGGTGTTGAAAATGGCTTCAGATTGTGGTGACATGCACTCTTCATTAGTAATCCAAACGAACATTGAGGAGCACTTGTCATGGATGATGTATATCCTCCCTCTCGTTTCCTTGATTCAGAAGACATTCTTAATTTATTGCTCTGGAATAATTATTACAATCTGATAATAAAAATTATAATAATTCACAATGAGCAGAATATGCAATACTCAACTGCAACATTAAGAGATTTACAGACAGTATAATACACAAATAATGTAACAGTAGCACATTCTTGATCAGAAACAAAGGCACTGTAATCAAAGAAATGAAATTTGCAAAAAGTAATATCTATCTTCTTAGTTTCTGACCATTCAAATTTGATAATGAAAAAAGAATTTCTAAAGTGTGAAATTCAACTGTATGTATTTCAAGGTGCTACAGAACTGCAATTCTGGGGTATAAGAAATTCTATTTTAACCATTATTATGCCTTGAGGTAATAATTTAGTAAGAAACCATAAAAAAGTGACAGGAAACAAACTTGGATTATTGACAAACTTAGAAGTTCACACCAAAGAATGCATTATTAGATCAATGCAACAAGTAAATAGCCTGAAAGAGAAGAAAATTAATCATAGCAGCGATGAAATATAACTATGAGACTATCATAACTAGCTAAAGAGACACACCCATTTATCAAAAAGGGTTTCATGTGAAAGTGTTTCTATGCTGAAGATTACCCTTTACAAATATATATCATGTTTTTGAGAGCCACAAATGTTGACTTCCCTGTTTGTCTTTGACAGTATTTAACATCACGCTCAGGTAATAACTCTGAACAAACTGTGTTGAAAATGTATCACCAGAAACAGAACAAAATTGATCAATCAAAAACATAACAGCAAAAAATCATAGCATGAATTCTCTACTTCACAACTAAAGTAATGCCATTTTGAGTGAAACTGATCAAGAAAAAGTATACCGATTTGAATCAACATGAAACAATCAGAAGTCAATGTAGTGTCTTTTGAGTGAAACTGAACAAGAAAAAGAACATTTAAATCAACATTTGAAAAAAGAAGCATAGGACATTATTCAGGTATCATATCATAGAGGAATTTGCTCTGACACTCAAACTTGATTACTCAGGTGGACATGATTCTGAACAGCTTAAATGCATTGATTGAAAGGATTTGCTGATTTAATGGTTTAGAAACCATGATCCAACTGTCCAAAAATTATGAACTGCACGGCACGATTGTATGATGTGTGCCTGAAGGTATAAATAAAAAGCACAATATCTTATTCCCACTGACTTTTTGGTAAACTGAGTCGACTCTACACTACCCCTAGTCACAATTCATGAACACATACAAATTAAAGAATACTGTTATCATGATCAGTGCTATTCTACTGCACATTTTCAATTAGATCATAAAAGAGAAAAGGAAAGAGAGGGTCAGCATGATAATGAGCAGAATGTTATGCTTCAAATGAAAATGTGACTTCATTCATATCTGAATGTTACCTTACATCTTTCCTCTAAATTTTAAGCTGTTGCTATCTGCAAATCAAAAGATAATGGCCAAAAGTTGTTTTTTTGAAAAACTCAAATGTCCAAAACTTGTACATAATTAAAATTGCTGTCCAAATGTCCATATGTGTGTCAAAAATCTTTTATTTTCGACTATTTTTTGTCCATTTTGACTGTGAAGTAGGGGTGCATATCCTTTTATATGATGTAATTTGACATTCTATCATGAAAATGGGCTCTAATGGGTCGATCCAAGTCCTTTTTCAGCTCTAGATATTGATGATAGCTTAAGATTAGATTGTTGCCAAATTCACCAAAAAGTCCTTAACTTTTTATAAAAATGCCAATTTTGAGGCTTTAGTGTCTTGAAATGTCAAATATGCCGAAAGGTTTTATTTGAATTTTGTAATTTCCAACCTAAAGTCACTTTAAAAATCCAAAGGAGAAGTCTGGCAAAGCACCACAGTTATGTATTTGGACAGCAATTTTAATTATGTACAAGTTTTGGACATTTGAGTTTTTCAAAAAAACAACTTTTGGCCATTATCTTTTGATTTGCAGATAGCAACAGCTTAAAATTTAGAGGAAAGATGTAAGGTAACATTCAGATATGAATGAAGTCACATTTTCATTTGAAGCATAACATTCTGCTCATTATCATGCTGACCCTCTCTTTCCTTTTCTCTTTTATGATCTAATTGAAAATGTGCAGTAGAATAGCACTGATCATGATAACAGTATTCTTTAATTTGTATGTGTTCATGAATTGTGACTAGGGGTAGTGTAGAGTCGACTCAGTTTACCAAAAAGTCAGTGGGAATAAGATATTGTGCTTTTTATTTATACCTTCAGGCACACATCATACAATCGTGCCGTGCAGTTCATAATTTTTGGACAGTTGGATCATGGTTTCTAAACCATTAAATCAGCAAATCCTTTCAATCAATGCATTTAAGCTGTTCAGAATCATGTCCACCTGAGTAATCAAGTTTGAGTGTCAGAGCAAATTCCTCTATGATATGATACCTGAATAATGTCCTATGCTTCTTTTTTCAAATGTTGATTTAAATGTTCTTTTTCTTGTTCAGTTTCACTCAAAAGACACTACATTGACTTCTGATTGTTTCATGTTGATTCAAATCGGTATACTTTTTCTTGATCAGTTTCACTCAAAATGGCATTACTTTAGTTGTGAAGTAGAGAATTCATGCTATGATTTTTTGCTGTTATGTTTTTGATTGATCAATTTTGTTCTGTTTCTGGTGATACATTTTCAACACAGTTTGTTCAGAGTTATTACCTGAGCGTGATGTTAAATACTGTCAAAGACAAACAGGGAAGTCAACATTTGTGGCTCTCAAAAACATGATAT
The DNA here is from genome assembly GCF_053919585.1 of Euprymna scolopes. NCBI lineage: Eukaryota > Metazoa > Mollusca > Cephalopoda > Sepiida > Sepiolidae > Euprymna > Euprymna scolopes. Next base: position 93,765,644 of record NC_136513.1, read on the forward strand.
ATATTTGTAAAGGGTAATCTTCAGCATAGAAACACTTTCACATGAAACCCTTTTTGATAAATGGGTGTGTCTCTTTAGCTAGTTATGATAGTCTCATAGTTATATTTCATCGCTGCTATGATTAATTTTCTTCTCTTTCAGGCTATTTACTTGTTGCATTGATCTAATAATGCATTCTTTGGTGTGAACTTCTAAGTTTGTCAATAATCCAAGTTTGTTTCCTGTCACTTTTTTATGGTTTCTTACTAAATTATTACCTCAAGGCATAATAATGGTTAAAATAGAATTTCTTATACCCCAGAATTGCAGTTCTGTAGCACCTTGAAATACATACAGTTGAATTTCACACTTTAGAAATTCTTTTTTCATTATCAAATTTGAATGGTCAGAAACTAAGAAGATAGATATTACTTTTTGCAAATTTCATTTCTTTGATTACAGTGCCTTTGTTTCTGATCAAGAATGTGCTACTGTTACATTATTTGTGTATTATACTGTCTGTAAATCTCTTAATGTTGCAGTTGAGTATTGCATATTCTGCTCATTGTGAATTATTATAATTTTTATTATCAGATTGTAATAATTATTCCAGAGCAATAAATTAAGAATGTCTTCTGAATCAAGGAAACGAGAGGGAGGATATACATCATCCATGACAAGTGCTCCTCAATGTTCGTTTGGATTACTAATGAAGAGTGCATGTCACCACAATCTGAAGCCATTTTCAACACCAATAACTGCATTAGAGCATGATGTAGGAACTGTGCTCAAATTAAGAGCTGGTGTCACACTCACTGATGAAACTGTTGCTAACATTTGCAGGTATCACGAACCTCATTTGGGGCATTACTTTGAGAAAAAATATACAAAGTGCTGCAACATCTTTTTGAAGCACAAAAAGAAGATAGAGGGTGATCGTGCTATCAAGTTAGACATGGCTGAGATGCTAAAGCAGAAGGGCTACCATGTTGTTCCTGGCTGGAAGCTTTGCCGTCACTGTGAAGCAGCTGCCAAGAAGTTAGAAGATCCAAGTGAAACAGAAGAAAGTGACAATCAAGACCTTGAAAATGAGTCACAAATTGAGCAAAAGAGAGAGAAACTGAATGACATTCTAATGATGTTTGATATATCCCCTATAAAAACCGGTAGAATGCAGAAGCATACAAAAATCAATATTGTCAGAGAGACATTAGAAAGAAGCTATGAAATGCAAGTAGAGGCAGCTGCCAAAGTCCTTAACATCTCTAGCCCTGAATTAGGAAGCCCTATTAGCAGCCAAACGAGTCAAATGGATTTAGTGGCAAAGGCAAAGGATGATGATCGTTGGATGCAATGAAGGCCAAACTTGAGAATAAAGAAATGAAAACCAGTGAGAGGATCCAGTTGATGACTTTAGCTCTGGAAAGTTGGTCTCGAAAAAAGGTGTCTGAATATTTCAATGTCTCTGAATATATAGTACGTGAAGCACGGCAACTGAAAAAGGATCGAGGTATTCTTTCATTGCCACAGAAGAAGGGGAGAGGTCTCTCAAAAGAGGTTATCAATTCTGTCTTGGCTTTCTATGAGGACGATGAACTCTCACGGTTAATGCCTCGAGCGAAAGATTTTGTGAGCATCGGTAACAAAGTTCATGTCCAGAAACAGCTCCTATTATGCAATCTTAAAGAGCTTTATGTAGCTTACAAAGAAAGCTATCCTGAACACAAAATAGGTCTTTCAAAGTTCTGTGAGCTCCGTCTAAAATGGTGTGTCACCATCTTGACATCAGGTTCTCATTCAGTTTGTGTTTGCACCCACCATCAAAACAGCAAATTGCTTGTTGACTGCTTTGTTTTAACTGTCAAGACTCAGCTCAGAAGGAAAGCTGAAGAATCCAGAGATGAGAGTGCTGCTAATGTACCAACTGAAAGTCCCAATTCTAATATCACTTAAATAGATTTGATGGCCTTGGTAGTTTGCGACACCGATAGTCTTGAATGTATGGTCCACCGTTGTCCTAAAGGCCCAGGTTTCCCTGCTCTAGAGAAGTATATCAGAGATAAATTTACTGAATTGGAAATTGACAGTGAGATGTCATATAATCGGTGGGAGAGTGTGGATAGGACAATGCTATGGACACAGATGGCTGATGTAGATGACTTCATAGAGATATTGGTATACAATGTTGATAATCTAACGACCCATTCCTTCACAGCAAAGCGCCAAGCTCAGTATCTAAAAAAGAGAAGAAATAACTGAGACCGAATGTATCCTTCTCCTGGACTTTGCGGAAAATTATCACTACGTGGTGCAAGATGAGATCCAGGGATATCACTAGAACAAAGACCAGTGTACCATGCATCCAGTGGTAATTTATTACAAAGATAACAATGGAAAACTTCAACAGATCTCATTATGCATCATTTCAGATGACCTTGAGCATGACACCTGTTTTGTGCATGAACTACAAAGAATGGTGATGTTGTACATCAAAGAGAAATTTCCCTGGATCAAGAGTGTAGAGTACTTCAGCGATGGCTGCGCTGGCCAATATAAAAACTTCAAAGCATTTCTTAACCTTTGCCATCACTCATCAGATTTTGGAATTGATGCAACTTGGGCATTTTTTGCAACTAGCCATGGCAAATCACCCTGTGATGGAATTGGTGGGGCTGTCAAACGCAAAGTTCTCCGTGCCAGCTTGCAAAGGCCAATAAAAGACCAAATACTCACCTTTCATGCTGTTGCAGATTTTTGCAGATCATCGATCACTGGTATCATGTTTCTAAAGATCGGCAAAGAAGACATGGTTTCAGTTCGAGAGAAACTTCAAATGAGATATAAACTGGGAGATACTGTGCCTGGTACAAGGAGCTGTCACTATTTCAAACCAGCTTCTCAGTTTAATATTCAGGGCAAGCAATTGAGTGCTGACACAACGATCTTTATCGATCATTCTTTCCTGGACATGCCTGTGCCATTAGATGAAACTCTGGAGTTGCTCAAATGCAATGACTACATTACTTCCATTTTTGATGGATATTGGTGGTTAGCATTGATTGAGAGTGACAACAGGGAAGAGAAAGATCTTACTTGCAACTTCCTGCATCCACATGGACCATCACATAAATTCCACTGGCCAACTAATAGGGATCGAGGCTATATTCCACTGAGCAAGGTCGTTATGAGAGTGCAGACCCCAAGTATTTCAGTGAATGGTAGAACATATTTCATCACCGAGGAGGAGAAAAATAAGACTCAGGACTATTTTGACAGATTAAGTCGATAGTTGGAGTTATAACAAATGTCTGTTTTATATTCGTTTGACAGTTTTTCTTACGATAAACTAGATTATGCATCAGTCTTTTATTTTCGACTATTTTTTGTCCATATCCTTTTATATGATGTAATTTGACATTCTATCATGAAAATGGGCTCTAATGGGTCGATCCAAGTCCTTTTTCAGCTCTAGATATTGATGATAGCTTAAGATTAGATTGTTGCCAAATTCACCAAAAAGTCCTTAACTTTTTATAAAAATGCCAATTTTGAGGCTTTAGTGTCTTGAAATGTCAAATATGCCGAAAGGTTTTATTTGAATTTTGTAATTTCCAACCTAAAGTCACTTTAAAAATCCAAAGGAGAAGTCTGGCAAAGCACCACAGTTATGTTTTTTTCTCAACAAAATATCGCCCCAAACAAGCTCTAAAAAAGTGCTGCGGTACCACCTAAAATGGTAAAAATAAGGTACTTCCTCTCATTTGCCATCTTTCTAACCATGATTTCTGGATTCCTTGCCCTCAAAACCTTATCTGTGTGAATATTTAGCCCCAGAGCTTTATTCTTTGCAACAAAAATGCAAATTTTGTAAAACGCTGGGGGTCGAAAATTCTATGTCATGAGATAGCAATTTTTGATTTCCAGGGCGAAACCGACTGTGAAAAAAAATATGTTCCTCAAATCCAACTGGGCTGAAATTGCAGATTTCTCTTAGTTTTAACCCAAAGTTTGTATGGTGTAAATATGAAAAAAATCCAAGAGGGGGTGTGTCGGGGCTGGATGAATTGGGCTGGAATAACCCTAAAGAAAGACCTGCTCGTCTAAGGGACATAACTCTACTCTTACTAAGAACATTCGAGCAAATGTAAGAAAAAAAATGAGAAAAAAGACAAACAAAAAAATATTTTTCAATTACTTTATTTAATGTAACAAAAAATTAAAAAAAACAATGAGTAAATATAAAAATAGGAGTGAAAGACCTTCGTGAAAATTCAGATTTTAATGATTTTTGTAAAATGTTAACAATATCAGACTTTTTTTTTTTTTTTTTTAAGTATTTTAAACACATTTTAGGGATCATAATATCGGCATAACCTTCCATTTAAAACTGCAAAATATTTCAGATTTGCATTAAATGTGATCTTTACTCAAACTAAAATACCAAGTATACAAGATTATCTGAATTTTAGTATTTTCTGAAGACCCCTTAAGCTTAAGCATTAAATTTTAGACATTTCCTACAATCGAAATCATTTATTGGATTTTGATCAAAATATGAATAAGGAGTCTAGACATAAGGTTTAGTATCATTATACCTTGATTTTAATCTTTATAAGGGGACATAAAATTGGTGCAAAACTGTTCATGTTGGGATGAATATTCTAGTTTTTAACAGAATCCAAATATTCCATATGTAAAGTTTAAAATCTGTGGTCATAAAAATTCACAGAGTAGTTTGGTAGAGACCGTTCTTCAGACAGACAAGGTCATTTTTATATGCAGATATATTGAAGAGATGAGGAATACAAGTTACACATAACTTTATTATATCATCAGATTAGTAAGGAAAAAAGAAGATAAAATGGAGAGAAAAAAACCTGTTTGGGTCATGGCATTACAAAACTAAATGCTTTTCATCAAAAGAAGAGAAAGGCCAACATTATACAAAATATAAATAAAAGTTAGCTTAAAAACATTTGGAACTGCACGCCTGTGGAACTCTGTTCTGTCTGCCTGCTTCCCACCGGACTACAACTTGGATGTCTTCAAGTCCAATGTTAACAAATTCCTAATGAACCGCCCCCTTAAGTAAACACTTCATCAAATCTCCACACTAACGTAATGTACTTGCAATAACCCTTATCCCTGAGTGGCTTCCGGGCCTTGATAAGTGGTGATCACTGTGTAAAAAAAAAAAAAAAAAAAAAGATTAGAAATAGAGAAAGTATATATTAAGAAATATTAAAAGAAAATATAAAAAGATAAAGATATATTCATTATTAGCTTCATCCAATACAGATACATATTTAAGATAAGCATTTTTAAATTCTGATTAACAAAATGTCGGCCATTATATATTTGTTTTTTGTTTTTTTCTCGTTTTGTTTTTCAGGTCCTCGATGAGTTATGTGATATTCTACGTACGCTTCAGTGTACGTGGCAGCTTCCACGTGCTCATGAATTCTTGCAAGAACTCAGAGATATATCTTCCATGGCGATGGAACATTTTGAAGAGAAAATTTTGCCTTCGTTAAAACAAAAAATGCCAAATGTTCGATTAACACTCGGCAATTTTAACGTCAACACAGAATCTGAAGCCGGTAAGGAATAAATATTTTTGTTAATCACTGGGGAGGGGTAAAGGAGGCAATTATTTGTTTGATAAGTGAAGTTGAATTAAAAATTTATAAATACTTCATTTTATAGGAATGCATCCCTATAAAATAACTATTAACCAAACACATAGCACGGAATAGAAAACAAAACCTCTTTTGTAAAAACATCGAAAAGGTTTATTTCAACGGCAGAAAATTGGACAGTGTCAGGGTGAGGAAAAGGGGGAGTTAAAAATTCTTTGGTGTTACAGGTTGGCCAGCAGTTACTTTAGCAAAGGTCGTCTATGCTGGAGTGTCCAGTGGACAGGGACAAAAGAGAGAAAACGAATAGCGGTCTTTTTCAATGTTTGCCTACGTTCTCTCTGCTGACTGACCATGATTCCCAAAATCGTTAAAGAAGTTCCTTAGGGGACAGATGAAATCAATGCACTCTAAGTTGATTGGTCAGTGTGTGGTCAAATTATATGAACATTGATTCGGAAGAGTAAATAGATCTTTATTTTATTTGTGAGTGCTACAAGGCTAGAGGAATAGTTAGCTGAAACGTCATGAAACAACCATTAAAAAAGATGAGAATAATAGTCCGCAATAAAAATAAATTAATATATATAATACTCATTTCAATAATGAATTCCAATTAAAATAATATATAGACCATTCGGTATGGACCAGACCATGGAAGATCAGATAATAAACGTGGATTCATAAAATCAAAAAGTCCAACCTTGATCGCCCTTTGGGGTCTGTAGCGAAGTTGATAGACGTTGAATCTCTACGGTTCCAGATTAGCATTGTCTGAAGATAGCAGTTTCAATCCTACCCAAAGCCGACCAGAGGCTTACTTGGCCAAAACATCGTGAGACAACAACAACTACGGATGGCAGTGATTGCTGAGAATGCAGTTAGGAGATTCGGAGTTCCTATCCGTCGCAGTTACCACCTGACAAAGGCCAGAGGAATAGTTTACCGAAACATCGGGAAACAACAACAAATAAAGATGAGAATAATAGTCCGCAATAAATAAATTAATATGAATAAAACTCATCTCAATAATGAATTCCAATTAAAATAATATATATATACAATCCTTTGTTTTTTCTTGTTTTTTTTTTAGTTTTTATTGAATCGTACACCAACAGTGAATAGAATAAACACTCTAGAACACAAATTAGATGCTTGATTAAGCTTCAGTCTGTGGTTTGCTCTTGTAAAATACTAACAACTCTTTTATCTATAACCGTTGGAAATAGTTATTTTTATTTTGCAATTTCATCCCAAACGAGGTACAGTGCCACTTGGATGTAGGGAACTACAATTTGGGACCTAATTTGCAGAGATACATTTTGTCGATGGGACAGAGGTTGGAATTTGGTTAACAGAGCAGGACCTATCAGGTTGACGATTCTTTTTTGAAACTTTTTACGAGTGAGAGTCTAATAACAGACGCACCAGCATAAATGTGGCAACAATGTTGCATACATATGCGAATGGTGGCCTTGTAAAGGTACAAGATACTCTCAGGCATAAGTAACCCTCTAGCACGGTAGAGGGAGCCCACCTTCTTTGTAGCAGTCTTAACAATGCCCTCAATGTATTTGTCCAATTCATGTTTCCTGTGAACGTTAAGCAGAGAAGTTTGAATCAAATACTTTCAGGTAGTGTATCATTAGCCATGGCAATCAGTGGTTGTGAAGATTTCTTGTAATTATTAAAGGAAAGAAGCTTAGTCTTGACAGCATTGGATGTTACGATCCATTTATCCTTTTATGCCACCGTTCCACTACAGACTGGAGATCTTCCTTTAAAGTTTCAGCCATTTCCTTGCAGACGTATTCATTCTTTTTTCTCCTTGTGTCTGTTATAGAGCCTGGTGTCATCAGCAAATATACCCATCTCGGAGACAATTCTATCAGGAAGGTCATTTATGAATAATAAATGGCCAAGGATCGACCCCTGAGGCACACCCACATTTAAATCATATTTTGACGTACAACCATAGCGGACAATCTGGATTTTTCTCTTAAGAAATTATTTGTTTTTTCTCACTCTGTTGTCCTAAAGCTAAATGAAACTTCCACAAGCAAAATTTCTTTCTGTGGAACATAGTAACACAGGTCTGCTTCACACCTGACTACAATATGGTCATTTACAAATCCAAATTCTTGTTGAGCCATTCTTTTAAATAATCAAATTCTGTTTATTTACAACCATTGTTACTGATTGACATGGTGTTGTCTTACTGTCCACTCATTAAGCCTTATCCTCGAGTGGATTTGGGCCTTGATAAGCAGTGACTCATTCATATATAAACTATATAATCTTTTGCTCTAAATGAGTCCGCCATGTCCACATTTAGAGTCGGCTCAACCTAGTATGATTGTAACCGGGCAGAATTTTATTAATTATGATAATTATTCTACAAGAATTTGTTTAAATTGGATTTGAAAGCAACCATTTTGTAATCAACTGAGAAACAGGCCTGTGGTATCGTCTTCCACAGACAGGTTGTTCTTGGAAAGAAACTTTTTTCACAGAAATTCCATTTAGTTTAAGGTACACTGACGGAGAAAGGAAAAACCCGGACAGGATTGATAGCAAAACAACCTAAGCAGGAACAGTTTCCAAAAAATAAGAATTGAGTTTATGTTCTTTTTTGTTTCTTTTCTCTTTTGATTCTTAACCTTTATGACCTGAATTGTGATGTAGATGATTACAAAAATATTTATTAATTTTGAATGGCGCCATACTGAATGTAAGCAATAGACAGTTGCAATCTGGAAGTATCTGGCATATACCTAGATACTGAACTAATATGTACAAGGCCTGTTTGAATCCATTTTCACTTTATTTGTCATTATGTTAATTTATTTACGACTGAATGAATTAGTTCAACCAGGTCATAAAGGGTTAATAAGGAAAGACAAAAAATGAAATTTTGAAACGCGTCCCAAAATCAGAATTAACATAGACAAATGATTGTTCATTATCAAATCTTGTTAAAACTTTTTGACCAAGATGAGCATCAAGACAGTTGTTCACTTTTCCCGTAGTCCAAACCTTGCTTCCTGTGACTTTTGGTTATTCCCTAAGCTCAAGGAAAACCTTAGAGGCTGACGTTATGAGACAATTGAGGAGATGAAAGAGGCTGTGACGAGTGTCATTGGCACTCTAACACAAAATGGCCATCCAGAAGTTGTTGGAACTGTACAACAAGTGCATTGCAGCCGGAGGAGATTACTTCGAAGGGGACTAGAGTTTCATGTGTGTACTATCAACAAAAGTGCCCATACAAAAAATGTCTGGAGACTTATTGAAGACACCTCATAATTCTATGCTAATTATTATTAAAAATCATGAACCTATATTATCAGAACAATACATATTATTAAAGTGTATATATACTAGGAGGCTGTCTGGTATTTCCCAGTCGTAATATACACTTAAACATGATATTTTAATTTATGCAAATTGCATATTTATAATCATAGAGCCAATGTTCTATTGATTATTATATTGTACCCAATATATAGTAGTGATTTCAAAAGTTTAAAAAAAAATGATTCTAGTGTTATCAGCTAGAATAAAAATCAAAACATTTAGCGGTCCAGCCTTAGACATTACCGTTTGAACTATCGTCAGATGGGTAAGAAAAAATTAAAATTTAATCAATTTTAACATAAATGTATATTTGCGCATGTATACAATAGCACCTTAAGTCAATTTTATGCCTGCCAAGTTCCAGTTTTTTTTTTATTCCTTAGCAGTTATTCATACCAGCTAAAAACCAAATCCAATTTATTTTGCCTGTCTGAATACCCTATAAATTAAGTTTCAAGTTTATAGACCAAAAATTGACAAATGAGTTTGGCAGAGATTGTTTCACACACACACACAGACAAGTTCACTTCTATATACATATACTAGAACTTTTTATCCTAAATGCTACACAATTATGCACAATGTAGGAAATATACATAAATAGAAGTAGGTGTAATAGTTAAGTAAAATCAATCATCCAATCAGAAACCATAAAAAAATGTATAATTAATCAAAGTTTGTTTTTCAAAGGAATATGCAAATTAGTTAACCTTTATAAAGTCGCTTGCATATCCATGATTGAGTATATTAAGAAGTACATTTTAACAATTTTTAACGAGATATCAATGTGAGTGTGATTTAAAAAAAAAAAAAAATTAAAAAATAAATAACTTTAAATTTTAATTACTTTTTACCATATTATCCCATTCCTTCATTTTTATTTTATATTTAAATGTTAAGCCAGTTTTTTTATATATGCATTTTGTATAATTCTGGCCCTTCTCCTCTTCTGATGAGAAGCAGTTAGCTTTGAAATGCCATGGCCTAAAGAGTTTTTTTTTTTTTTAAATTTCCCCCTTAACTTTTTCTTATTGTTCTGCTGATATAATAAAGTCATATCTTTTATTCCTCCTCTTTCATTTATTATATATAATATATATATATATATATATATATATATATATATATGTATAAATAAATTTGCAAAATCAAGACAACCAAATATAAAATAACATCATATGGTGTATTTCCTTATGCATTACAATTGTTTCGTAATCATTTGGACAAATGTATCATTTAAAAATATTCCAAAATAGCTACTCTTCAGACAGCAAAATACATTTATTTTACATATATGAATACATTCATAATCTCTATTTTAAGGGATTAAGCAGTTAGACTCCCCTATATGCCAATTTTTATATTTTATTTTTGTTTTTTTATTTTTCCGATTGTCTTTGAATTGATTATTTAACCCACTTTCATTAAGTAATAATAAAAAAATGTTTTGGTAGGTGAGTATGAGAATCGAACCCGTACCCTTGAGTTTGAAATTAACGTGTGAAAAAAAAAAAACCGTGCGATGTTACCATTGGGCCACCGCGACATACAGCGTAGACGTGTTTGAATTTATTTATCTAACTATAACTATAAAAACAAGCGTGCGTAATAAAAGTTAACTTTGCTGCTTCCATTTGACCTAATTAAGAAGGTCAAATAGAAGTCAAGCAGCGTCAGTGTCTGAGTTTGTTTATCGAAATTTGACTGCCTGATATACAAGATTGATCAAAGCTGATTGCTTCTGGACGTTTTTCCCGGCGTAATGCCGCGAACACGTCCGTTTGAGTTTAGTTTCACTTTATTTATACTAAAAAGCCCAATCAACACGCGAGAAGCCAAAATAGCAATAATTTTGTAAAAATCGACGTAAATAAATCTATACGCTATGCGGTTTCCCAATTCCTAGATATTATTATATAGGACCTATATACACAGTTTTAAGCGATAGTAACGACCCCGGGAGCGTGTGCGAGAAAAGCCTTTTAAAGACATACACGAAATGGTCACACACATTTTGCCTTTTATATATATAGACTAGCAGGGCTACCCGGCGTTGCTCGGGACCGTATAAACAATGAAAAAACAAAAGCAGATATTGAACATATGTTTTATTCTTAGGGGAGAGGAATCTTTCATCTCAAGTTTTAGCGTTACAAACAAACATTTGTCTTTTATATATATAGATAATGACAGGTTTTTTGGGGGCCCCCCTCGAAGATAACTGATCAGTTGACCAACTTCTAGTGGTCCGTTTGACGTGAAATTTCGATATTTGTCATCCGGGTGATGGGGCTTCGATATGATACCAAATTTGTCAAGTTTGGTTCCGTCTTTCAAAAGTTTTAGCGTTACAAACAAACATACATACATACACACAGACGTTTGGCTTTTTTTATATATATAGATAATAACTTTATGTCGTAAGGGAGATAACTCTTTTCCTAAAATTTATCTATTTATCATTTATCAAAATTACATGTCTTCTTACTTTAATATTTTGACTTTAGTATTTATTAATCGCTTTTGCTTAATTTTAAACTGATAGTTCTAACCTTATCGTCCTTGTATCAATTTAGGTTTAGTTTCTCCATTAGTTTACTTCAACTTTATATTCTGATTTCATCTATTTTAGTCCATCATAATCTGTTCATCTCCATATCTCACAGTTAATGTTCGATTTGTTTTATTTTCTCTTGTGTTATTGAAATTACTCGGGTGTTAGTTTATTACCAATAATGATTATTAAATTTAAATATATTTCTATTTCCCTTATTTAGGTTATAATAATAACATGTATAATGAAATAAGAATTACAATTAAGTTTACCAAAATAATCCAAAATAGCAAACTTAAAATATGTTATAAATATTAAAGACTCAATATTTATAAAGTAATCCTAACCAGATGTAAAAGCTCAATGAAACCAAATAGGAAATAGAGTTTATAATAGGAACAAAGAATTAATAAATCATGTTGAAAACACTTTAAGAAGAGTTAAAAACATATTTAATTTTCAAAAAGGAGACACAAATTAAGTTATGTCTTTTTTGAAAGTAAATGTTTTTAACTTTTCTGAAAGTGTTTTTACATATTTTATTAACTCTTTGTTCTTATATATATATACACACACACGACATACTAACCTCTGCTACATTTTTTCTTGCAGGTTCTTCAAGTGTGATGGTCCCTCTTAATAGTTCTCATTCTGGAATAAGATCATGTTCCCTTCGTGGTGACATCACTAACATAAACACACTGATTCGATCGCAGGGCAGTAGCATAAAGAGTTTAAAAAGAGACTTGTTTGAAATGAAGAGTAAATTCACTTTGCAGCGTAAAAAAATGCGACAAGTCTCACATAAATTAATGGTGCAGAGAACGCGAAGCAGAAGCCAAACCAAGTGCATTTCCGATTTGAACACTCGCCTTCTTGAAGAAGAACGCAAAGTTGCCGAACTCAGCAGCAAATTGCTGAGTCAAGGGAAAACGATGACGGAGTTAAACGGCCGCGTCGATGACCAGGGTCGAAAAATGGCCGAGTTAAATCAAAAAATTCATATGTATGAAAACAAATTTAACAAAATTGCGAGTTGCGAGGATTTCAAATGCGCTGAGACGGAAGACGATCCAGACGACGGCGAAGCGGATGTCGAACCTTTGCCTGATCCTTCGTTAGAAATAAGTCCAGAGAGAAAATCTATTTCTGCCGCCAAAAGAACTTTTAAGCGGAAATTAGGCGTAACTACTAATCAAATTGAAACGCCCCCGTTCAAACTGAATAAACAATGATTTGAGGTGGAACTTTTTTTTCTAAGTTTTCTAAGAAAACTGTTTATGATTTTATTGGTGAGAAATTTTTTTAAATGTTTTTTTTATTATTTAAGTGGTACAAATGGAAACGCCAAAGTTTTAATTGACAAAAACCATCAAGTGCTTTTTTTTTTTTTCATTTTTATTGTGTTTACCAGTTGCCTGGGGGGAGGGGTCAGTTCCTATTAACTTATAGGGAAACCCTCGGCACTATTTGCAAGAACCTCTGGTTCTTGTATTACTTGTTTTGATCGGACCATTCTTCTCATCTTGCATGTTATTTGTTCAATCTTTCTGTGGTTGTAGCCTCCGACCTTCGTCAGGCGTGCTGGTCACCATCTTGGAAAAGAAATGAGAAAAATTACTGATGAGAACAATTATCCGATCAAAGTAATACAATCAGCCCTCATCTCAAAAATTCAGATCTGGTTTTCGTCCAGAATTCCCACATATTAAAAAAACAAATTTTTAAATCTCTATGATGTAGATACGTCTGTAATGTCGTATTCCAAAAATCGCATAAATTGATCACATAGTTTTATTTTTAACTAAGATAATCAAATTTTATGAGTAGATAAAAAGGGACTGCCTCACATTGCCGTCTTGAAGAAACAAGGACAGATAATTCCACAATAATATAGTATTCCCTAATGGTCAGTAATCTTCTAGTAGCCAAGCTCAACATTGGCATTCAGATTTGCAAGATCAGCCTTGTAATGCCTACAATTTCCCATTAATCACTTAGAATCATTTAAAAATAATTTTCTTCATAAAATTTAAATTACTTGATCGGTTAACGTGATGTTTGGAATATGATTTTTGCATTTTGTCACAGGTGTGTGTATTATAAAGATCTTTCTATATTTTTGTTTTTTAATGTAGGGAAAATTCTGGACAACCATCGAACATCTTTTTGTTTTCTATACATGTTGTGTGTAATACAATTGCATTTCTCACATTAAGAGCAGAGACATATATATATATATTATAATAACAGAATAGCTACATTTAAACTTCTAAATATTTTTTCTTGCTAAATTCTTTTAGCATTTCAAAATTTTGAAGTATTTTTTACAGATCTGTTTCGTTACATAGAAACAATCAAATTATGCCAATATTGAATCTTTTCGTGCATATACTCTTCAGAAAAAAATAGAAATTTTCTGCTTAGAAAGAATTTTTCATGACAAACTAATGTTGGAAAAAAAAATGGCGTGTGTGTGAGTTCCTTCTCTATGGACTCAGAAATGGCTGGGCTGATATTTTTTTTAAATTTCACACAAACGTACTTGATGTGTCTGGGAGTGTTCTTACGTAGGTTTTGTGTTGGATAAGTATAGATAAAAAAAAAAAATTTGATTAACACTTTTCTACAACCTAACACCACAAGTGCATTTGAGAAATTTTATCACCACACAAGCAGAAAGGCCCAGTCTACAAAATCAGTTGTAGACGCTTTTATAAGAGAGGAGTGTATTCGAAATGAATGGTTCTTTTTAGAGCACAATTGAACATGATACTTGACTTTTGCATTTTAAACTTCAGGTGAAGCCATTATTTATTGATAATTTTGTAAAATCATCAATAAATCCTCTACAGTGCAATGTAGATGACAATGTATTATATACTAAGTCACTGCCTGCGGGGAGATATGTGAAGCTTCCTCCCGGTACACTGTGGGGGGAGGGGTCTAACTAGGGCAAGCAACTAATCGATTTGATTAAAAAATGGGTGATTTCACTAATTTCAATTGCAATAAGAAGTGTGAGAGAATGGAATATTTGTTGATCCGCATTAAGTCCTACACAACATTAGATCTCTCTGCTAGTATGTGTATATATATATATATATATATATATATATATATTTAAATAAGGGAGTAGTCACCAACAATGTGTATTTTTTAACATTATTTTATTATTCCGTGTCTTGGTTTTTCATTGAGAATTATGTTTGGATCATTGTAATAATGTTTTTAAGTCATTGAAATCGTTTACACGCGTTTCAGACGGTCTGTGATGTGTCCTCGTCAGAAATTATTTTCAAATGTGTAAAAATGGTGATTTTCGTAGTTAGTTTGAAGTTTTTCCAAGGGGTGGAGGCTTGTAAGTGTTTATTATACATTGGTATGCTGAATTTTTATTGCTTTTTTTATTTGGTTTGTCCAGGGAGCCGTTGACCTCGCTATAGTCAGTCGCTATCTCTTTCTGCTAATGTATACTCTTCTGTTGGGACAATTAATTGGAATCTGAAAAATAGGAACTTTTTGTGGTATTAAAATAGGAAAAATTTGTGTCTATTTTCCTATGCCAAAATCGATTGCTAATCTTTTTTTTTTTTTTTTTTTTTATCTGTTTTTGTTTAAAACGAAATCTTTCACTGCTGGTATTAATACGTAATAATAAATATTTATTGATTTTAAACTACCAGAGAAAACGAAGAGATACAACCCCCCCCCCCCCAGCATATTTTTATGTTTGAGATAATATCTACATATTTCAAAAAATACTTGGCCTTCGGGACAAGATCAAAGTGTAGTATTTGTTCTTCAGATGCTGCACTTCAATTTCTTGTTCTCTGTCAGTGGAGGAGAAATCCTTCACGACTGAGACAATTTTTATTTTTGTTCCTTTTCTCCACGTTAAAAACCGACCCTGGTGTCTAACTCTGTCCTCGTGGGGAGGCATTGTAAATAGGAACACTATAGTTAAATATTTAGAGATTTATAAAGAATCCGAATTCAGTAACATTGTGCAGGATCAGGAAAACTATTTGAATCGTCCCATCATTTCTAAATAATAGAAGAATATTCATTACAGGACGAGTAAAATTGGTTCTCCAAACAATTTTGCATTAATTTCACGTTCACGAAGATTAAGATCAAAATATTAAGGCATGTGACGATTTATGTCTAGAATCCTTATTCAAATTTTGACTACTTATGTCTAGAATCCTTATTCAAATTTTGATGAAAATCCATTGCATTAATCTTTAGAAAAAATCTAAAATTTCAAGGCTTAAGCTTAAGGGGTTTTAAGAAGTAATTTATGAAATCATAATTGGTGTTTTGATGATTATGGATCCAATTTCATACGAGTCTGAAATATTTTGTATTTTTAAATATGATGACTGTGCCTATAAGACCCTTTTAAGATAGTCAAAAGAAACTGAAATTTGGAGAATATTTATGAATTCATGTCTAATACTTATTTCTAAAATTTCCCAAAAATTTGATTTTTATAAAGGCTCTCGCCCTTTTGCATAAAACTAAATTAAACTATAGCACATTACGTACTATTAATGTACCTAGCAACCATGTTCCAAAATTGATGACGATCAGTTAATTAGTTTAGGAGTGAATCCTATACATAGAAATAGATAAACAGCTGAAGTCTTGCTTTGTTGAGATGTCTTTTGTTGTTGCTCAATGGATCGTGACATCTCTGTTTCTATCTTTCCTGATAGCATCAGTTGTGAAAGTTATTAAAAATGACAGCCTAAAATCATTTGTGGTTTAATAATATATATACATTTTTTTAAACATTATTTTTCTTCTACAATATACAGTGTTGGGACGATTAATCATCTATTTTCTTTTTTTTTTTTTCCTGATTAAAATTCAATTTTCTATTGATGCTGCTGGTAATGATAAATATTTATTGATTTTAAACCAAAATCTATCGATCATCCTTCCTCGGGTGTATTTTTACCTTTGCAAAAATATATTCACATATTACATACGGTAATCTGAAAATGCAAAAAAAAAAAAAAAAAAAAAAAAAAAAAAAAAAAAAAAAAACACAGCAACTATATAACTTTAGAGGTTTTTCAAAGAATCGGAATAAAGAATTTAGAACAGAATCGGTAATCGAATTGCAACTGCGGGAGGGGGGGTATTAGAATCTTCTCATCATTAGTGCATAGATATCTCCAACCTATTCCTGTTGAACCAGCCATTCAAAACACGCCTGTGCTTTTTCTCTTTTTCTTTGCCCTGAAAAAAAAGAAAAGGATTTGATCAGCTTATCTATTGTATGTCGCTATCAACTTTCTGTCTGATGCAATATTCTGACACGCAGCTTTAACCTTAAGCATTTCCCTTCTAAACGAATTTTCCCCTACTCTAACCTCAGATGGAAAATACCACTTTAATCATTATTTTCACCCACCCACATATAATCTTGCTACATATGTTGTTGGCATTCGTGCAATATAGTTAACAGCTCAAAAATCTAAAAGAAACAAATTATACAACACAACTTTTATAAAATGCCAGAAAAATTAATTTTCCACCAACCTGTATAGTCTTAAAGATCTGAAACTGTTTTAAAGTTTGTTTTTGTTTCAATATCAGATGTTGTTTATATCTGTCTTTTAGAGACAGTAAAAATCCAACATGGCCGAAATAAACAAATTTGAAAAGAACAAGTTTAGGTTTATACCGGTTTCTTTAACTTCCACTTCGCCTTTGCATGTTGTAAACAAATGAATAATAAACATCAGTTGTTTAGGGGGTCATAAAGGCGATTGTTTTCCTTTTTTTTTTTTTTTTCTTTTTCTTCCTTTTTTTTTTTTTTTTTCTTTTTCTTCCTTTTTTTTTTTTTTCTTTTTCTTCCTTTTTTTTTAATAGATTTTTTTATAAAGATTTACTTTAAGAATTTTTAGTATCATAAATTTTTGTTTTCAAATTCCTTCATTCTCTCTCGAAATATAAATTATTGTAACTAGCGGGACATTGAATCTTTTTATCATCAAATTAAAAAGTTGACCTTAAAATGAAATATAAATTCAATTCTAAATTGTTGAAAGCTGAATCTTGATGAATAATCTTATTAGTATAATTTTATTGGAATTCAACTGTTGAATTTTAACCTGTTATTTTTTTAATGTTAAATTAAAAGTTTTCATTGTGAATTCAACTTATTCCAATTTCTAATCTATCGTTTTTGATTTTAAATAATGTTGTCGTTTGAAAGTAATATTTTAATTTGAATTTCAACCTTTTAAATTTGAGAATAAAAAGGGTTAGTGTCAAGCGAAACTCACAGAAACTGGTATAAACTTGAATGCTGTTCCTTTCATGTTTGCTCATTTTTGGGGTCTTTGAAACCTAATTGATCCAAAAACGGGAAGGGGGAAAAAAATGAACAAATTTTTAAAGAAAACAAAGAGAAAAAAAAAAAAATGGGTGCTTATTCAGATTGGCACTTATAACGATAAACAAAAAAAATGTTGTACCTACTTGTCAAGGAATGAAGATTTCATATTCCAAAAATCACAAAAATTGATAAAATATTTTTATTTTTTTTTAATATTTATGAAAAACAAATTTGCCGATTTTTTTACCGATAAGTCACAGATGAGGTCATGTTTTCTGGAGAACATAATAAGGGAAGGTAATTAGTGATTATTTTGACTGTTTCCATGTGCAATTGGGTTGTCTGCCCTTGTCCCCTAATTCGTTAATTGTAATATGGACACTTTTTCACCCTTATTAAAACAGTAAAATTTATTTTTCTTGAATAAAAAAAAAACTACTTGATCAAATTTTTCATCTTCGTCGCTGGACTAGTGCATACATTATACAGACATCTCTGTAATTTTAAAAATTTTAATCGACGTCATAAGTGTCACTCTGAATAGGCACCAAAAAATGTCTCATTATGGGAATAGATTTACATTTTCCACTCCGTTATTCATTGGCCAGATTTTTGTGTAACGGAATGGAAATATATTTACAAATAAATACACGTTGCTTCTTATTATACGCTAGAGGATGACTGACTCATTTGTTATGAAAATGCATCAAGATTTTCATCCAGAGATGAAGCTGGTTTAAAAAGTAAGATTTTTACTCATGGTGGAGTGATTGTTGAAACTCCCAACAAAAGGCAATTTGGTAATATCATTTTGTACAAATAAGATTCTCTTTTTTTTTTTTTTTTTTTTAACCTTTTTTACTTTTCTTTTTTGTTTGTTTTTCAAAATCCATATTTTAATATTTACGAATGAATTAAAATTTCATAAAAGT
Source organism: Euprymna scolopes (assembly GCF_053919585.1). Lineage (NCBI taxonomy): Eukaryota > Metazoa > Mollusca > Cephalopoda > Sepiida > Sepiolidae > Euprymna > Euprymna scolopes. The sequence goes on from NC_136513.1 coordinate 93,784,457, forward strand.
ATATTTATAACTTTGTATATGAACTATTGTATGCGTCTTAACAAATGCTTAAAATGGAATTATTTCTTTAAATTCAAAGAAATTATTTTTTATATGTAAATATTTCACAGTATTATTGCTATTTAAATGAATACAAGAAGGAACCACTTATGTGAAAATTAGCTTCCAGTTTTTTTTGTTTTTTTTTTCTTTAACTTTCAAACTTTTTTAAACCTGTACCCTAATCCCCCACCCCGAAAAATGAAGAACCACTTATGTGAAAATTAGCTTCCATTTTTTTTTTTTTTTTCTTCTTCTTCAATTTTCAAACATTTTTAAATCTATGCCCTAATCCCTCTCAAAAAAAAAAAAGAAAAAGAACCACTTATGTGAAAATTAGCTTCCGAGTTTTTATTTTTCAACTTTTGAACATTTTTAAACCTCCCCCCCCCCCCCTAGGAAGGAACCACTTTTGTGAAAATTAGCTCCAGGGTTTTTTTGTTTTTTTTTCCTCAACTTTCAAACATTTTTAAACCTTGTCTCCTCCCCTGTCTCTCTCTCTCTCTCTCTCTCTCTCTCTCTCTCTCTCTCTCTCTCCAATAGAAGGAACCATTTTTGTGAAAATTATATCTTCCAGGTTTTCTTTTCTTCGACTTTCAAACATTTTTAAACCTGTACCCACTCCTCAAAAGAAATAATGGTTTAATGTTTTTAGCACAAGATCATCCCTATAATGCAACTGGTGTTTTTTTTTTTTTATATTATTATTGGAGGTGAGATGAATTTTCTAAGATAAAGCAGTTAAAAACACAAAAGAAATTCCCCTATGAAATTAATTTGATAGTTTTGTACGTGTTTCCCATACAAAATAATAAAAATCACATTGAATTACTTGATGAATTTGCTGAACAAATTTCTAAGTGTTTGAATTTGTGTCTAGCTAAAAGTCAAAAACCTGATATTTTTTTTTTTTTTTTTTTTATTCAGTCTCTTTGGAGTTAACAGAGATAAAAGTATGGGAGGGAGGGAAGTTTTATCCTTGAAGAATCTTGAGTTTAGTAAAATGTGCGATTAGAAATTTTCTAGTGTAATAGCCGGGGAGGGGAGTATATGTACAGAGAGATGCTTTCAAAGGATATTGCACACACTTTTCTATTTTGCTGTCCAAGCCCCTCCCGGACAACACCAGTAACCATACTAGTTAGTTAAAGATAAGTTATTTTTTACTTTTTGGTGCTTCTTAATAAATTTGTAAATATTTTCCATTCATCTTGTATATAATATTAAACATGTTTCAATTTTATCTATTTTTGTTTTTACCAATAAGTCACCACTTACCAAGGCCAAAAGCCACTCGACGACAAGGGTTAATGAGATTGTCTTTTGGATAATCTGGACTACTGTTCTCATTATATATAATTTTAGTTTTATGAAATCTTTTGAGATGAGGCTTCATAATTTGTGTATTGACCCTTTTGCGAACTGTTATCCTTATTTTTGTTGTTGTTTCACCATGTTTTGGCCAACCATTCCTCTGGCCATCTTTAGGTGGTTAACCGCAACGGAATAGTGATGCTGAGTCTTGTAACTGTATCCTCAGTAATTACTGCCTTCCAAAACATGGTGAGACAACAACAACTATGGAAGGCAGTAATTATTGGGGATACAGTTATGAGACTCAGCATTTCTATCCTGTCGCGGTGAATCACCTGAAGAGGGTTAGAGGAATAGTTGGCTGAAACGATGTGAAGCAACGACTACTATGAGGAGAGGACGACAGTCAACAAAAGCGTCGATATACATACAGTTCTCATCTTGGAATTTTTTGCTCACAATGTTTTGGCCAATGTAAACTCCATCATTCTCTAATTGCGAGTTTCTCTGATGTATCGTTATTTTCATGGAAAGTGTTCGACTGAGCTTCAGTCTATGGTCCCCCCTCGCCAAACTCTCACAAGAAACACTCGTCTAGCTGAAAACACTATCAATAATTCCCCCCACTCTTTATCTGTGCCTAAACCTAAACGTAGATTCCATGAACAAAGCTTCTTTCTTAGAACTGCACGCCTGTGGAATTGTCTTCCGTTTTCCTGCTTTCCGGTTGACTACAATATGGTTGTGTTCAAGTCTAACGTAAATAAATTCTTGATGAGCCGTTCCATATAAGTTATCAAATTTACCGAATTTTCATTACTAATGATTACTATATTGTCCAATTTCTACTGTACACTCTTTAACTCTTATCCTTGAGTGGCCTCTTGGCCTTGATAATGTGGCGATGCCTGTGTAAAAAAAAAAAGAAATTGTGGATTGTCAAACTCAGGTAAAACTGTATGGAATTTCAAATGGAACCCTTTATTTAATCCTTGGGAGTAGCTTCCACATCAGCCATGACCCGGTAGAAGTGTTAACTAATTCACAAACGTGTTATTATTTAAGACGTCTGCTTGGTCATGGCTAACAGAATGAGAGCAAGCTATCCCCATGGTTTAAATAAAGGCTTCTGAAGAAGGTTGTAAGTTACATCGGCTGAAACATTTGTAAGAATAATGTCCAGAATGAGAACAGTAGTCCACCTGATACAAATTGTTAATCCTCATCTCAAAAAATTTGTAAACAAAATTCTCAACTAGATTAATATGGTAATGGTTTTTAAAGTTTATTTGGTTGATTTTAAAGCATACTAAAATTCTTTTTCATTAATGAGTCACAACTTATCAAAGCCACTTGAGGATAATGGCTGGTGAGATTGCTAATTGGTGATAAACAACACTTCGAGAGGATAACTGTGAATTAGATTTGACTTTCTTTAAAATTATCCCCTCATGTTTGACGAAGGGTGATTTCCCGAAATATTACAGTATGGATACTCCATCTGACCATGCTGACGAAAATAAGAACACAATCACAATATAATGTAAAATATAAAAAAATAATCACACACGAATAATGTATTAATAAAGGTGAATCTGCATAGCTTATTCCACCATTATATCTAAATTTGTTTCAGTTTGTCTGTCCGTTACACCTATGCATTGTATTGCCTTCTATGAATTTAAATTTCATTTATATCCCTGCTTTATTTTTTTCTATTAGCAGTGTTCATAATAATGTCAGTATTTATAATTTTCACAAAATAAAAGTGTGCTTCTATAAGAGTGCACTATATCGACCTGAATGTGCCCAGTGTGCAAACGGATTGTAAATGGCTAAGCCATTGCTGAACAGTCAATTAGTATCTGCATTTTTTTAATTTGTTTTTTTTTTTTTTTTTACACAGGAATCACCACTTATCAAAGCTCGGAGGCCACTCGAGGATAAGGGTTAATAGGTATACAGTCGGTGTGATTATAGCATAGTAAACATAAGTAGTGGGAATTTAATAAATTGGATTACTTACAGGCACAGTTCATCAAGAACTTGTTTACATTGGACTTGAAGACAATCAGATTCTAGTCAACTGGAAAGCAGGCAATCGGAAGAGTTCCACAGGCGTGCAGTTCTAAGAAAGAAGCTTTTTTTCATGGAATCTACATTTAGGTTTAGGCACAGATAAAAAGAGTGGGAAGAAATTATTGATAGTGGTTTTGGCTAGATGAGTGTTTTTCGTGAAAGTTTGGCAAGGGGGGGGAGCATAGATTGAAGCTCGGCTGAGCATTTGCCATGAAAATAATGATAAGAAACAGGCTCGCAACATCTCTTCTGTGGGAAAGAGGTTGCAGGAAAGAGAAAACGACATCCCCCACTAGGTTACAAAGTCTATTTTGAACTCTGTCAATGCAGGATAAGCTGCTTCTAGCAGCTCCTGCCCAGATGTGGCAACAGTACTCCTGACTTAAGTTTAGGCAATTATCCCTGCACCCTTCCTTTCTTAAGATTGTGTTCCATAATTTTATTCAAGTAAATAATTTAACAAGTAAATCAATTTCTATTTTGTAGCTTTTTTTATATATTGCCTTTTTTTATTCAATTACTTTTATTTAAAAAAAAAAAATTCAATTTTATTTAAATTAAAAAATTTTTTATGAGGAAGTGGGGATCTAAACTCTTCCTACGCATAACTTAACCTGGTTTTACACTAAATATCAAAAATAAAGGAAAACTCTGTATGATGTGCATACCCATGACAAAACAAAATATCATATTCCAAAAATCATGTAAATTGATCAAATAATTTTATTTTGAAATTAAAAAAAAAAAAAATCAAATTTTATGAGTAACAGAAGAGCGGCTGTCTTGTCTGCTATTTTGCAAACAGTCTATTAAAAATACAAAGGAAGATAACTCAATAATTCAAACTTGTGAGATTTATCTTGTAATGCCTATGAATTCCAATTAATTGCTTAAAATGCTTAAAAGATTATTTTTTATAGAACCATATTTTTTTCGGCCAACTTTCAAATTGCAAACTGTTGCAGCCATTTCTAGTTTGGTTCGTAAATTGCATTAACATACTTTAGTTTCGTCTGCCTGTTTTATTTATTTATTCTGCCAACTGTCAAATTGCAAACTGCTGCGGCCATTTCTGGTTTGGTTTGTGAACTACAATCGGAAACATTCAGGTTGATATGGGTTCCCTTCTGTAAAAGCACCTGTACCGAATACGAAATACTTAAACTGAAAATAAAAGAACAATTACTATAAACATTAATGTCAAAATATGATTAACCAGTAATAACTAGGGCTATGACAACAGCATATTCTTTTCCTTGTTTTGATTCTCAGGTATATATCCATTGATATCTTATGTGTTTATATGTAGAGTGATGTGGTTCTCGGTTGATTGTGTCTAACTGTGTCGGACATATACTCGAGAGTCAAAACAATGAAAAGAATATGCTGTTGTCATAGCCCTAGTAATAACCAATCTCTGTCTTCCTGAATCAAACTGAACAAATATTTGAACAACTTGAAACATAAAAATACTGGATTCAGTATTAAATAACCCGAAAAAGGGTTGATATGCCGTAAAACAAAACAACCAAAGTAAACACCGTCTTCCCTTGCTCACTGGTCAGAGGTCGAGAACAGACAATCCCAGGCGAATAAACCTCTCCTTGTCTTCAACCATTGTCTCTTGGTCTTTATTTTCGGAGTATAAACGAAATTGTTTGCAGGTGGCATGTCCTCAGCTGGACAGGATCCATATAAGGATTGTATGTCGGATCAAATATTCAGCAAACTGTTATGAATGTTCATGTATTTTAATTCTTTGTTATTAATGAAGCATTACAGCTCCCCTAAAGGAGAGGTACATGTAATAGTGGGATTAAATTTAAGTAAAATAGGATATGATCTCAAAATAAATGGAGACTATTACCAACAGGTGTAGTCTGAATAAATTAATGTTCGAGTCGTGAAGTCAACTATATGCTGCCAGGTAAGCTAATTTAATAGCAGTGAGATTATCAAGTTCCCTCTTGTAATTAGATTTTTACTTCAAAATCGGTGTTGCATTCAGTTTTTTTTTTGTTTTTTTTTTTTTTTGCATTCAGTGGTTCCATTCATTCTCTGGAGCCACTAAATGTAAAAAAAAAAAAAAAAATCACTAAAAATAAAAATTTCAAGGTAAAAAATAAGTCAATACGTGTTAAATGAGTAGCTTCTGACCCAGAAAATTGCAATTCTTCTCCCTTTGTCGGAAACATCGCTCATGAAATGTAAAAAATAAGACAAAATAAGGGAACCAAGTGTTGTGAGACAGACGAAAGCAAACAAAGTCCACTGAGTTCGATTTAAATTTTTTTTTTTTTTTTTTTTTCAACTTTGTCTCCACATCTTAAAAGACTAAAAAGAACAAAATGGCTGATAACGAATGATCAATTTAAATTTATAAAGATTTAAAAACATATTTTTTCCTTTCTTTATTTATTTCTTTATTTATTTATTTTTGTATAGATTTATTTACAAATAAAGGTTTAAAAACATATTTTTTCCTTTCCCAAGACCAAAATAATTTTTTTTTTTTTTATATAGATTTATTTACAAATTGTTTATTATACCAACCAACCTTCGCAAAAAAATATTTTTATTTAATTCATAGAAAAGATAAAACACAAAATAAGTCAACATTTTTTTATTTTGTTTCGAAGACAACAAGCATTCCTCTATTGAATTGCAGTTGAAAATCTTCATTTGAGATGACTTGAATTGTGAAAATAACAATGTCCGAAACTGATTCTCTCCCTTGATAAAAATCTTTTTCTTCATCTGTCGAGGATGCTACCATTTATTTACTTTTTATTTATTCTTTTTTTTATTTATTTTTTATTAAAAATTGAATTGATGAATTCTTCATTTTTTTTTCCATTTTTTTTTTCTTTACCTGTTTTTACCCTTCATTTCCCCTTTTTTATATTTAATTTCTTTTCAGCTACTGGAATTCTATAAATATATGATATGCCTTAAGTTTACATAAAAATTTGAAATTTTTGTTGTAATTTCCTCTTTTTCTTTTTTCTTATTCATAATTTATTTCATCTTTCTGTTTCTGTACTAACAATTCCGATTTAAATGGCCAAAACCAAACATTTGAACTTTTTTTTTTTTATTTAATCTTAATTTGTAGGTTAAGATCTAATATTTTTGCCAATTTTTACATTAAGTTAAATGATTTCTTTTATAAAAAAAAAAACAATGTCATGTTTGCTTGAAGCATTGTCTAGTGTGTATATAAAGGAAATTAAAATTTATACAAGGCAATATAATGTAAAGCTGTAATATATAGCCATAATATGCACATTTGAATGTCAAACCCATATTTGACGAAGAGTGATTTCCCGAAATATTACAATACAGATACTTCATCTGACCATACTGTTGCGATTAAAAACATGATACAAGTAAAATATTAAAAACACATATAATGTAAATCTCACCTGTCTGTTTAAATGTATGTATGTCTCACAAAAACTTTTGACAGAAGTAACGGATTTTCACAAGATGGGTATCATTTTGAAGCTCGGCCCTTCAGACGACAAATATCGAAAAATTGGCAGAAAACATTAATTCCTTCACCCTCAATTGGGCCCTTTTCTACAGGGAAGGGGTTGCTTTTTTCGCTGATATTTTTGAAAGTCATCCCCACTTTTCGATTGTCTAGCCTTAATTTAAACCTACTTCACTTCCGGCTTGTCGATAGGTGCAACAGCTAACGCATCACGTTTTTTTTTTTTTTTTTTTTTTCACTTTCTTCCTTTGTAGTATGGGTTTGAGCCTGCCTGCCTACTACCACTTTTTTTTTTTTTTTTTTTTCTTAACACACACCTACAAACACCTGGGCAATGCTGGGTATCCAGGCTAGTGTATTAATAAAAGGTGAATTTGCATTGTCTTAATTTGTTTCAGTTTGTGTTGATCTGTTTCACTTCTGCATTATATTGCTTTCTATAAATTTAAATTTCCCTTGTGTCCCCGGTTCATTTTCTATCGGCTGTGTTCATAATAACGTCAATAATTTTCACAGATTTAAAACATTCAAAATCTTTTGTTTTGGATTTGATTTTTATTTATAGGTTAAGAAGACCTAACATTTCCCCCAATTTTTACATTAAGTTAAACTATTTTTTTAACAACAACAAAAAAGGTAATGTCATTTCAATCAGAAAGTGCGGCCAGAAATGGTCAAAAACACAGACGCCTATATTTCTTAAAAGAAGTTTATCATGATTATTTTTTTTAGCTTACGTTTAAATTTTGATTGTGTTTAAAAGATCAAAGTTAATCTCTAAACGGAAAAAATGTATATTTACGTGTTAAAAAAAAAAAAAAAATGAGAAAATAAAAGTTTATTTGAATTTCAAGTTTGAAATTTGAATGAATCAACTTTAAAAAATATCTGAAAAAATAATTATCAGTTTTTTAAAACTATTTCAATGATAATTATTAAATTAAAATCTTAAGATACCGAATTAAAAGAAATACATGCATACCTTTTTTCTTTTTTTTAAACTATTTCAATGATAATTATTAAATTAAAATCTTAAGATACCGAATTAAAAGAAATACATGCATACCTTTTTTCTTTTTTCTTTTTTTTTAAACTATTTCAATGATAATTATTAAATTAAAATCTTAAGATACCGAATTAAAAGAAATACATGCATACCTTTTTTCTTTTTTTTACTAAAAAATGCATATAAAAAACAAACAAGAAGCAATTAATGTTCAAGAAGCATCAGCACTCAAATGTAAATACAAACTGACCAATCAAATTTCATAAAAATATGGATGAATATTAATTGTATTCGTTTACTTAATTTTATTGCAATAAAAAAGGAAATACTCATTTAATTAAAATATTTTTGAAAATACACAAGAATTTATTTATTTTTCTTTTTATTATCCAATAAAATTATTGGTGACAACTATTTACCAATGTTTTTTTTCTTCTTTAGAATTTGAAATAAAATATAAATAAAAGGTTGTTCAAAACTTTGTATTTTTCCAATACAAACTGCATCCATTTTAGCAATTACATTATTCGATTTATTCTTAAATTTTATTATTCATTAAAAATTCTCTTCCCTACAACCTCTTTCCCACAGAATAGACGTTGCAGGCCTGTCTTTTCTCTATCACTATTTTCATGACAAGTGCTCCACTGAACTCCAATTTGTAATCCTCTCTTGCCAAATTTTCACAAGCACTCGACTAGTTATAATCACTATATATCATTTCCCCCAAACTCAGATTCCATGAACAAAGCTTCTTTCCCAGAACTGCTCGCCTGTGGAACACTGTTCCACTGGTCTGCTTACCGGTTGAATACAACATAGTAGCCTTCAAATTCAATGTAAACAAATTCTTGTTGAGCTGTCCCCATAAATAATCAAATTCTACCCAATCTACGCCTTTAACGATTACTACCCTACCACCTTACATTCATTAACCCTTATCCTCGTGTAGCCTTTGGGCCTTGATAAGTGGTGACTCCTAAGTAAGAAAAAAAATTAAGATAAAACAATTGTTTATTAATGATTAAGTAATTCAAATTTGAAAAAAAAAAATTATTTTTTAATGAAATTTATAAACTTATATATATATATTATATATATATTTTTTTTGCCGTTCTGCCTATTCATACTTTTCCAAATTAGTCGTTAGTAGAAATTTTCCCATTTTAAAATGTTTTTTGTCTTAGTGATCCAGGACCTCAATGTTTAATAATTTGTTTTTTCGAAATTATGAAAAAAAAATTATTACACTGATGTTTACACGTTCATGCATAAAAGAGAAATATTACAAAACCACATTAAAATTTCTCAAAAACTGTTATAAAAATCACATGAAATATTTCCTGCATTTATATTATTTTTTTGGTGAAAAATATTGAATAAACAACGCTTAATTCAATGATAATGTCGTTAGTTCAAGAAATTAATTTTTCTTTGAGTTATATTTCATTAGCACAGACCTTAGGGACTTTTTTTGTAATGTTCGTAAAATTTTTTAATTTTTAACGTCTATGATGTTTTAATTTCATAAGAAAACAAAGCAAAAATAAATATGTATTTTTAAAAAATCTTTTTTAGTATTTAAAACTATAACTTTAGTAAAGGTGTTTTTTATTTACTCAAAATAATATATTTCAACTAAGAATTAAAATGTATATATACAGGGTCGAACAATAAAAGTGTCGCCCTAAAGAAAACAACACTACAGCTTTATTTTAAAACTTTTATTGAAAAAAAATCAATTCAGGTAACTTGATTATGTAGTAAAGCTGACATCTATTCAATGTAACCGCCTTCAGCTTCAATCATCACCTTGATATGGGTCCAGAACTTGGAGAATGCCTTTTCCACAAGTGCCGGCAAGAGCTTTGCGAATACTCAGCAGATGGCGGCGATCAATCTGACTTTGGTGTTGTGGGAGGTCATGTTGGTGATGTTCTTGATGTATGACCAAAGGAAGTAGTCCAGCGGGTTCAAGTTGGAGGTAGATGGGGGTCAGTGAGAGAAGGGTACAAAGTCGTGGCACTCCTTCTGAAGCAAAGCCTAAGTCTCTTTGGACTTGTGGGCCAGTGTCGAATCTTGCTGCCATCTGATTGCACCAGGGGGTCACCACACCTTTCAGCACATCCAGGTACATTTTGGTATTGACTTTCAAGCAGACTTCAAAGATGTGAGGTGGTATGATGTGGCCCTCACTTGAAACCACACCAAAGACCATAACCGTGGCCAGAAACTTCGTTAAGCTGCGCTCTCAAGCATTGAACCATCCTAATTTGTACTTTGAGGATACTGGTCCTGTTGTCATAATTAGGATCGGTAGGAAGCACGAGTTTGACAGCAGTTCATCTCCGATTTTGTTTGTTGAATATTGTGTCATTTTCAGACGTGATAGAAGGCTTCTATGATTTGTACACAACTGGCCAACTAGTAGATGATTTGCAACAAAAAAAGAAAACCGGTTTTCATCAAACGGAAATGGAATCATGTCATCATTCCACCCTGTGCAGATATATATATATATAATTTTGTTACCCGTGATTTATACGAAGTTGGAATGGGTTTGCTCATCAGCTGACGGAAATAATCAGAAAAGGGCAGCCAAACGTTTGTCAATTTTTAAAACACTACGAAAAAAGTAAATGTTAATCTAACCCCAATCCTAACCCTAAACCTGAACCTGTATGATTAAAACTACATTTTTATTTCTTTCAATTTATGAAAAAGTCGCCTGCTTAGATTCATGTTAGCTAAAAACCGACAGCACATTCATTCCAAACATTGCGATCGGCCTTTTCCAGTTATTGATATCAGCTGCCAAGCAAACCTGAATAATTGTGATCGTACAATGCATATGCACCCAATCTGATCAAATATTATTTGGCCTCCTTTTGGTTCCAAGAGACAATGGATACCCCTTGTAAGGGTATCTACATGCAGTCAAGACTATAAAATGAAGATAGCGTTGTGCGATATCGACCACACCTTTCTTAATCCGCATTTCTTGAGTACAGCGGTAAGGATAAATGAGAAAAGGCAGACAGTGACTGTTGTTATTGCAAAGTTTTCATTCTCATAGATTAGTTGTGCAATTAAAGTTTGAAAGTCCAGTCTACCCTACTATTTAAATCTAAATTGTCAATGTGCCATTTCTTGGGTCCATTTCTATCAGTATTTTGTTTTATTTTCATGATTTAAGCGATTATTGAGATTTCCCAGATGAATGTCTGCCATCTTTTCATCGTTCTAACTTACCAACTTGACACGACTTGTGTTTTGAATTTAATAGACGCTTTAAAATTTGTTAAATCACACAAAACTTTTCCAGGAAGGTAGAAGAGTAACTTATCTTGCCTTTCATAACATTTATTTGTTATGTATTTGTTTTTTGACCACTTTTTTGTTTTCTCATATAAATTGCAAAATCCCCTATTTTCTTAGTGCAGTAGAGGGAACCCGTCTTCTTTGCAGCAGCCTTGGCAATGTTTTCTATGTATTTGTTTCAAGTCATGTTGCCTGTGAATGTTAATCCGAGGAGCCTGAACAATTGACTCTCAACTAGACAATCGACAATTGGTGGCCGGAAAAGTTCTTTTGTGATTATTAAAGGAAAGCAGCTTTTTCTTAGTAGCATTAAACATTATCACCCACTACAGAGTAAAGGTCAAGTTCTAGAAATTGCCTTTGATATGTGTACATTCATTTTTTCTACATATCTGGTGTTATCGGCAAATATGTCCTTCCCGGACACAATTTCATCAAGGAGGTCGTTTATGAACATCAGAAATAATAAAGGATTGAGAATCAACCTCTGGTGCACTTCCACATTAATGTCATGTTTAAATGTACGGCCGTCGAGGACAATCAAGATTTTTCTTTTATCTAAGAAGGATCTGATTATATTAAATATCCAGATCTAGAAATACTGTACAATTAATTTTCTTGAGAAAACCTTCATACCGGACCTTATCAAATGCTTTGGATTTGTCAAGGTCAATTGCTCTAGTTCCTCTTCCTTTGTCCAGTGGTATATTTGCATTTGGATATCCGCAGTAGAATGGACTTGCCTAAATCCACACTCTCGGATAGAAAGAAGTTAAGCATTTACAAGGTGGTGGACTAGCGCTTAATTGAAGAAAGGGAGGACACTAATAGTTACAACTGAGTTCTTTCATGAGAATTCTTAGATACTCATACCACAGGTAATTTTCCAGCTTTCAGAAAAGCAAGATTCGGCAAAGTATTTTGTAATGTTATTTCTAGAGCCAAGTGACACTAGATGGCCTTGCTGGACAGGTTCGGTGAGTCGAGTATGGTTATATTATGGCTAACTCTTTGTCAAAAATCTCAGATAACACAAGGAAGGATGAGATATTTTCTTTTTGGAGACATTGAAAAAAGTGAAAATTTTGGTGATAAATTAATATTGTTAGCCATCTGTCTTATATATAAAAAAAAAAAACTAATTAAAGTTTTTATTTATTTATTTATTTAATTTTTATTTATTTATTTTTTTATTTTTTTATGATAATGAATTTCGGGAAAAGAAAAATCACAAGATGTTTGCTTTCCTGAGTCAGAACGATGGGGTTATTGTGAACATATCAAAAGAAGACTCCCCAGAAAGTGATACAATAACAGAAAAAATAATTTAAATACTGCTGCCAGGGAATTCTGTAACCAATTTCTTTGGGGGAAAGAAAAAAAAAAGAAAGAGATTTAAGAAAAAGAGAGTATGAATAGGAAAAAGAGAAGAGAAAAAGGTGATTTTAGAGAGCCGGAGGAAGAAATAGCTGACTTTATAAAAACCAGATATGCAGCAAAAATCATAGTTCCTTTCCCTCTGACCTTGTAAGCTATTAAAGTAGCTCTGAAGTGAGGGAAAAAAAAACCTCTGAAAGAATTGATTCACTTACAAATCCTGCATCCAGAAAACAATTTGTTTTGCTTAAGTCCAGAGAAGCCCCAAATTATCTAATCTCCATGTTTTCATGTACGAACTATATCAGGGCTCTACGGACAAATTTATCTTTAGTTGACCTTTGACAACTAAATATTTTCGTTTACTCGCCAAACCCACATGATTTTTAGAATGTGACATCTTCGTTGTGACGAGTATGTACATCATAAATATTTTTCCGTATTTTTTATTTTTTTAAATAAGTGCAATTCTAAATGTAAAACAAATTTTATGTTGATACTTGAAGGTATAAACATTCTGATTTCTTCAGATATTTTTTAAACGGCATTCGTAAAAAAAACGAGTATATTGTTCTATTAAACTTTTATTGTTTAAATAATTTAATTTTGTTCGTTTTATTAAAAAAAAAAAATTTAAAAAAAAAGTTGAAAAGATATTTTTCACTCAGTAGTGAGCTTTGGAAGATTATCAGTGAAAGATCCTGGGCCCAACTCTTTTCCTGATCTATATTAATGATCTTCCAAATCACATCCTTACATCATTTGTAGACATTTATGCTGACGACACTACCATTTATGGTAGCACATCTAAGACAGTAAACGACCAAGTTCTCTCCAATTCTCTCTCCTCTGATCTTGAACACGTAGTACAATGGGGTAAGGAGTGGCTGGTTACTTTTAATGCATCTAAAACCAAGCTTCTCTCTTTACATCATCAACATTCTGATCCACATCTGGCATCAATTGAAATGAATGGCTCTCGTCTTCAGGAGGCCTCAAGTTTTGACAAGCTTCTTAGCTTGACCATTACTCCTGATCTTAAATGGAACACGTACATCAAATCTGTTGCCAAGGCCGCTGGAAAAATGGTGGGATCTTTCTATCGATCCGGTAGATATCTCACTGCTGATGCTATTCTCTATCTATATAAGAGCCAGGTACGTCCAAGGATGGAATACTGTCGCCACATCTGGGCAGGAGCTGCAAGAAAGGACTTGGCCTGCCTTGATAGAGTTCAAAATAGACTTCGTAGCCTCGTAGGAGATGTCCTTTTCTCTTCCTTGCAACCTCTATCTCACAGAAGAGATGTTGCGAGTTTGTCTCTGATGTATCGTTATTTTCATGGAAAGTGTTCGACTGAGCTTCAATCTATGGTCCCTCCTCGCCAAACTTTCACAAGAAACACTCGTCTAGCTGTAAACACTATCAATAATTCCCCCCCTCTTTATCTGTGCCTAAACCTAAACGTAGATTCCATGAACAAAGCTTCTTTCTTAGAACTGCACGCCTATGGAATTGTCTTCCGTTTTCCTGCTTTCCGGCTGACTACAATATGGTTGTCTTCAAGTCTAACGTAAATAAGTTCTTGATGAGCCGTTCCATATAAGTTATCAAATTTACCAAATTTTCATTACTAATGATTACTATATTGTCCAATTTCTACTGTACACTCTTTAACCCTTATCCTTGAGTGGCCTCTTGGCCTTGATAATGTGGTGATGCCTATGTAAAAAAAAAAAAAAAAAAAAAAAAAAAAAGAAGTGCAAGCGCCAAAAGATAAGCATTTCATTATTTCTAGTCGCCATTTTGAAAAATCCCTCGCAATGTAGAGCCCTGCCATAGAATAACAAGCAAGTTAGGTGTATGGGGAGGATGGGTCAGATTTTGAGACTGTTTAAGTCGTGGATATACTCGGCCACATCTTGAAAGGAATGCAACCGCCAAAAGATAAGCATTTCATTATTTCTAGTCGCCATTTTGAAAAATCCCTCGCAATGTAGAGCCCTGCCATAGAATAACAAGCAAGTTAGGTGTATGGGGAGGATGGGTCAGATTTTGAGACTGTTTAAGTCGTGGATATATTCGGCCACATCTTGAAAGGAATGCAACCGCCAAAAGATAAGCATTTCATTATTTCTAGTCGCCATTTTGAAAAATCCCTCGCAATGTAGAGCCCTGCCATAGAATAACAAGCAAGTTAGGTGTATGGGGAGGATGGGTCAGATTTTGAGACTGTTTAAGTCGTGGATATACTCGGCCACATCTTGAAAGGAATGCAACCGCCAAAAGATAAGCATTTCATTATTTCTAGTCGCCATTTTGAAAAATCACTCACAAATGCGACTGATTCACTCGCAATGTAGAGCCCTGTATGCAAATAATTATTTTATTTTTTATTTATTTTGATTAGGAAATGATCTCTGATGTCTTGTTATTCATTGGTTGCTTGTTGATTAGAAAATGACTCTGTCGTTTTCTAATCTTGTCCTGATCCCCAACACTCGGGCTGTAGCAAAGAGAAGCTGCATCGCAACCAATACCGTAACGTTTATGAAGGAAGAACTAAACTATGTCTAACAACAAACGATCAGCCAAGAGAGCCGTTTGGTAGGGTCACAGACCAGCCAGCATGTTAAAGGTATTGCCACACTAACTTAGGGTCACTGCACATTTTGTGCACTCAGAGTTATGGAGTGGTAAATTCCAGTGACCAGTAAGTATCAGATTACATTTTGAGGGGTCCGACACTAGACGAAGCTAAAGATGTTGTCACTGGTGTAACAGAGCACGTATGGATGCATGTGTGAAAATCAGCAGCAGTCAAAGGATAGCTGGCTTGCAAAAATTTTAGCAGCAGCCGTTAAAGCGCTAAGCAAGTTAGCAAGTGTGTGCGAGCTTGCGTCACAAGAAAAGGAGGGAAAAATACACCACATGGTCAAGGAAAGAAGCAAGTTGTTTCCGGGCAAGATAGACGTGTAAATACGAGGGCAAGAAAGCACTAGCTAACGGTCAACGGAAGGTGATGAGGAGAAAGACTTTTAAAAAGCATGTGTGTCCAAAAAAAACTTTTGCAAAATAATGAAATGCGTTTTTGGCAGAACCATGAATAAATGCATTTCATTTTAAAAAAATTTTGAGTCAGATTTTTATTTCTTTTTTATTTGTTTGTTCCTTTGCGATGGTATCAGACAACGTGTGGGTCCGAGAGGTTTGCAATATAACGGCACAGTTAAAGAATAATGGCCACATTACACTGGGACTTAGGGTTAGTGCATATCTTGCATTTGTGTATGGTCGGTATCCAAAGGATTACAATTTATTGTTTGGAGAGAAAATGGGACTAGCTCAGCAGAGCATTTCTTTACTAGTATAGCAAGTTTCAGATCAGACCTACTTAGAGATATCGAGGTTTTTAATATCATCATGGACATGGGAAGTGACCATTCAGTGTGATTTCTGACCACAAAGGGAAATTTGGGAAGCAGTGGTTTGTGATCGCTAAGGTGAAATTAAAAGCAAATCTCCAGTCAAGCAGTTCAGCTTTCTTTAGTTATCATGCAGGTGACATCGTTGTGTGTCAATAATGTGGAGCTGGTTTGAGCCCAGCTTGCTTGTATCAAGTTGAGTGCAAAGGGGTAAAAAAAAAGGTTACCGGTGACATAGATCAAAACCCATTGACTTCCATTGACACCACGCACATCTGCATGCAACAAGGGGTCACGAGGCAGGTCAGTACATTTGGAGTGGAAGCCAGTTGACAAAGAATTTTGCGACCCAGGTTTGGTTATACAGCAAATACCGTAACTAGGGGTCATCTTGCGCATATTATTTGGATTCTTTAAACTACTATTCTCATCTTGATTGGCATTTTTCACGTTTCGGACGATGTAATCTCCAACCTTCTTCAGGTGTATCTTGTCAAACACGGGAATGTTTCTTTTGAACTCGGGAATTTGGACAGAAAAACATCATATTCCACATCGTAACCTGACAAAAACTTATCTGAGGGCCACCTTATTACAGGATTCTACTGTGTGTGTATATATATATATACTAGCAGGTCGGCCGATGTTGCCCAGTCGTAAAATATGCATAAATATTATATTTGAATTCATACAGAAACTGAGATCTGTACATGTGAGTATTGTTTTTTTCTAAACAGTTCACTTCTCGTGAGTAAAAAAATAAAAAATAATCAAGCTGAGATCGAAACCAAAGCCTAAAAACAATGAGTCAAGGACGATAACCATTAGACCAGCTTGACATGATCTTTAAAAGTGTTTTTAAACTTACTTATTCTTAACATAAAGAATCTGTCATATTTCATGACCATGCATGCACAGTCATAAAACAGTTGATAAACAGATAAAAATCCGATGATCCCCAAGTACCAATTTGAATTAATAAGTGACCTTATTTAAATGCAAGCATGAATGATTTTCTTAGACAGCAAATGGTAAATTCATCACTAACCAATGGTTTTCTGAAATGGTAAATGTTAAATTCACAGATAACCAAAGGTTTTCTGAGACTGCTAATGGTAAAAATCATAAATAACCGAAAGTTTTTCTAAGATGGTAAATGTTTTCTGAGATGACAAATGGTAAATTCATAACAAAAGTTTTTTGAGAAAACTATTTAGATCAATTCATAAATAACCAAAGGTTTTCTAAGATGGCAAATTCATAAATAACCAACACTTTCCTGACATGGCAAATGGTAAATCCATAAATAACCAATGGTTTTCAGGGATGGTCAATGGTAAATTCATAAATAACTAATGGTTTTCTGAGATGGTAAGGTGTTAAATTCACAAATAACCAAAGGTTTTCAAAAACGATTAATGGTAAAATCATAAATAACCAATGGTTTTCTGAGATGGTAAACTCATCAATAACAAAAAGTTTTGTGGAATGGCACATGGTTAATTCATAAATAACCAACACTTTCCTGAGATGGCAACTGGTAAATATATAAATAATTAATGGTTTTCTGAGATGGTAAGTGTTAGTATTACAAATAACCAAAGGTTTTCTAAAACATCTAATGGTAAAATCATAAATAACCAACGGTTTTCTGAGATTGTAAATTTATCATTAACAAAAAGTTTTCTGGGATGGGAAATGAGAAATCCATAAATAATTAACGGTTTTTGGGGAGGATCAATGTTAACTTCATAAATAACCAACACTTTCCTGACATGGCAAATGGTAAATCCATAAATAACCAATGGTTTTCAGGAATGGTCAATGGTAAATTCATAAATAACCAATGGTATTCTTAGATGGTAAGTGTTAAATTCAAAAATAAACAAAGGTTTTCTTTAATACCTAATGGTAAAATCGTTAATATCCAACGGTTTTCTAAGATAGTAAATTCATAACTAACAAAAAGTTTTCTGGGATGGCAAATGTTAAATTCATAAATAACCAATGCTTTTTTTAGATGGGTATTTGTAAATTCATAAATAACCAACGGTTTTTTTAGATGGATATTTGTAAATTCATAAATAACCAACGGTTTTTTTAGATGGATATTTGTAAATTCATAAATAACCAACGGTTTTTTTAGATGGGTATTTGTAAATTCATAAATAACCAATGCTTTTTTTAGATGGATATTTGTAAATTCATAAATAACCAACGGTTTTCCAAGACGGTAAATGGTAAAGTCAGAAAAAAGCAAAAGTGTTTTGTATAATAAAGAACAAATATAGACATTCGTGGCCTGGTTGGAGATGTCCTTTTCTCTTCGCTACAACCTCTATCTCACAGAAGAGATGTTGTGAGTTTGTCTCTGCTTTATCATTATTTTCATGGAAAGTGTTCAACTGAGCTTCAATCTATGGCCCCCCCCCTCGCCAAACTTTCACAAGAAACACTAGACTAGCTGAAAACATTATCAATAATTTTCCCCACTCTTTATCTGTGCCTAAACCTAAACATAGATTCCATGATTAAAGCTTCTTTCTTAGAACTGCACGCCTGTGGAATTGTCTTCCGTTTTCCTGCTTTTCAGCTGTCTATAATATGGTTGTCTTCAAGTCCAACGTGAACAAGTTTCTGATGAGCCGTTCCACTTAAGTTAACAAATTTACTGAACTTCCATTACTATCGATTACTATATTGTCCTTTTGACTACTCTACACTCTTTAACCCTTATCCTTGAGTGGCCTATCGGCCTTGATAAGTGGTGACGCCTATGTAAAAAAAACAAAAAAAACATTAAGAATTTAGCAACATTTTTTTTTTAATTTAGAAATATTGAGTTACAGTTATTTGTATTTTTCTAATAAAATGTTTTTAAGATGAAAATGATTTCAGTTTTAAATTGCATTTTCAAACATAATAATTATTAAGAATAAAATTTATTTATTTTTTCATTTTAAAGTTTAGTAAGTTTATTTTTTTTTTATATATATATTAAAGTTTGATAAGTTTACTAGAAGGGAAAGTAAGATTTGAAAATATCTTGTAAATAATTAAAGTTGTTCACAAATATTGAAAAAGTGTTCAATATTTGTTGAACTTGAAAATTAAAGATTAAAAAAAAAACGTTAATGTGCAAATTTTTTTTTTTTTTTTTTTTTTTGGTTATGAGTTTCTTTTTCGTGAGACGTGGAAATTCATGCCAAGATTTGATGTTTATGAAACTCGGACAACGATAAGAAACCTTAACGGATTCAAGTTTTTTTGTGAGTCATGACGAGAGAGAGGGGGAAAAAAAAGTCGTTCAAAAGTGTCTTTTATAAAAGTCCCGATATTTCACGATTAAATATTCGGTAAATGATCAAATTTGCTTTTCAATTTTATTGGATACGTCGACTTTGTTGGTCCGGGTGAAGTGGGCTGGATTGTCAGGATTGAGGGTAGGTTACCAAATGGGAACTGAAAAATGAAGAGAAAACTACAGTTCATCTCTAACATCATATAGACATGGGGTCTGTAATACACACACACACACACACACACACACACACATATATATACACACACACACATATATACACATACATATATATACACATACATACAAGTATAAAACAAGTGAAGAATGCATGGTTCCTCGTGAGTGCACAATGAACGAGGCATAAAAAATGACTAAGTTCAGCATTTGCCCCCCCCCCCTATTTAGCCCCAATTAAATTAAGCTCAATAAAAATGTGTCTACACTTTCAGAGCATATATATGTCGATAGTAAACATTCGAAAGCCACAGAAGTGTTTATTTATTTCCATTCATTTTGTTTTATTGCTGCTATGTTGCCTCTTACACATGTTTCATTGAATGGTAAAAATTCGCCAAACAAATCTCCAGAGACATATCAGCAATAATACAATATGTATGCGAAATAATATATATGAAATTCATTAAAAGGAGACTTATCGGGATAATGCAAATTGAATCTCTACCTCAATTGGAGCTTAGATAAAAAAGAGAAAAAAAAACAATATGAAAATATATACTAATGCATATAAATAGTCCAATAGTGTGGGTTTTAGGAGAGTTGTATACACAGACACACACAGATACTCACGAACGCTACTATGGTGTCCACCATCCCTGGCTGGGGAACCGTCGGGTTTGGTCATGATCAGTCCAATGGTATAGGAGAGTTGTACACACACAGACACACACACATGAATGCTACTACTGTATAGATATAGATGTTGCACACTATTCTGAAATGGGAGACCATCATCATGCCAGGTTTGGTTATTATCAGTCCAGTAGTTTGGGCTGTAGGAATGTTGTACACACAGACACACACCGTTACGAATGCTACTACTTTATATATATATATATATATATATATATATATATATATATATATATATATATATAAAGTAGATTGAAATTTTAAATTCGACCATTTTGGATTTTACCATTTTTGGATTTTTACCCTTCACCGGACTATCCATTCATGTGAAATCTTTTTATCATTTTTCTTTTGCCTCCTGTTCCCCTTACCTCACCCTTTTTTTTAACCAAGTAAGATCTTTGACTTACTTGTAGTTTCATTAAATACTTTTATATGCAAAATTCGATCCTGCATTTTGCTAATTCCTGCCCTCTGATGAGAAGGAGAGTATTTCTTCGAAACTCCGCGGATTAAAGACTATCCACTTATCTTGTGCTTCCTTTTTTAAAATTAAATATGTTTTTAACTCTTTTTCAAGATGTCTTTTAACATGTTTTATTAATCATTTGTTCATATATATATATATATATATATATATATATATATATAGTAAGTTATGAAAATATATATGGCAATTAAGCTACACAGAATATTCCGTGTTTCATTCTCGTGAGAATTTGTCAGGCTGACACATTCTCACGCGAATGAAATGTGAAATTTTCTTTGTAGCTTAATTGCCATATATATTTTCATAATTTTTTACCTAACTCTACCTATGTACTGAGCACTGTTGAAGTAAATACTGAAAATTTATGCATAAAATTATATCTTCGTATATTAATTTATGTGATTAAATGAAGTAGTCATATATATATATATATATATATATATATATAGAGAGAGAGAGAGAGTGAGTGTGTGTGTTTGCCAAAAAAGGATGTAGGAAATCCCAAGAAGAGTTTAAAAAATTCCCGTATAAGGTTGAAATAAATTTATAATGCAATATGAGCATGGTTCTTCAGAGAATATCATTCTTCTTTATTACGACTAGACTAGAATTTATAAAATATATTCACAGAACAGTAGAATCAATATTTTTTAACAAAGCGAATGTTTTTTAGAAGGCAAATTTTCTACCAATTGTAATATATTATATTATATGAACTACGAACTAATAAAATTTTAAATTTGATTATTTCAATTATCATAACTTATATGCATAATCATCCTAATGATACTACAGTGATCAACTAATATCATAGCTGTTATTGTGATAAATCTTTATGACTGTTTTAATACACAAGTTAATCTAGAAATGAATTACGCTAAATTTTACAATTTTGATAATAATGGACGTGAGATAAATAAGGATATTATTTGTGTTAGTGCTTCCACAGGTTCTATTCATTTAGTGACTGCTGCCAGATGATAATAATAATAATAATAATAATAATACTAGAAAAAAATTCCTATATGATAATTATGATAACTTGCAATGTGGCAGCAGTAACAATTGGGATGGGTTTGAAAAGGTTACGCAGTTAGAGTATATTGGGATTTCGCGTTGAAAAATTAGAATATTTGGGGAGATTGTTAGTATATCGTTGTGGATACGGTAATATATCTATTAATTTTAAAGTAGAGGGTACCGGATTTAAACCTGGTATATAGTCTCATTGGTAGCTATGGAAACTGCAGATTAGGTTGTGGAGATATATTCAATTAAGACAGTAAAGCTGATTAAGGGCTAGTATATTATTTAAAATAAATTAACAGTAAGATAAGATGGGAATAAGTGGAGGATTAAGTAGGGTTAGTTATTAGGCAGTGGAAAGTGTGCCAGGTAGGTTAGGGCATTTCAAAGTTATTATATGTGTATTTAGCTTTATGTTTGCATTAGAATATTAACTCACTTTTAGTGTTAAGCAAAACAATATTTTGTGGGAAAGTTATTATTCTGATTCGGATAAGCACAGGTGATAGATTTTAGAACCTGGGGTATAGGATTTAGAATTACTAATAATTGCCGTTTAACAGAGAAAGGGGTGTTTTTAGATTTAAGCCTTTTCATTAATGTTGCAAGAGATGTTCTGTTTCACTTCTGCATCCGTATTGTTAAATGATAACATGTGATTTGAGATTCTCAGCTTAATAAATGTGGAGGTGGATACTATATAGGTATAAGTATTTTTAGTGCATTTTGGTTATTTTTGTTGGGGTTGTGGATTCTACTGTTATTATGTTTGGGGTACATTATGGGAAGAGAGCTCGAGTTTTTGTGGCGGGGTTAGTTGTTATTATGGGTAAAGTCTAAGGGGAATCCTTATTGTTTGTACTGTTAGTATTATCTCTATGTAGGTTCATTGTAGGAGAGTGTTGATTTATTTTATTATTATTAGACTACAACTGGACAGAAGAGTTTATTAGGAGAAAGGGGATTTAGATGGTATTTCAGTCACAGTGCAAGAATAGATCATATCCTTATGTATGCAGTTGTTGTCAAGAGGGCATTCACACTTATTTTGGCAATTGCATATAGTTTTAGTGGCTAATGGGAAAGAGATTGCTTGAGCTTCTTTGATTTTCTTACTATTAGAAAATATAATTGTCAGGGCTAAGTTAGGCATTGTAGGCTATAAGATTTGGATGGTGCTTTTATTGAATAAAGAGTTATATTTATGTGGGTATTTGAATGAATTTTCAACAATATTGAAGAACTCTCTAGGGATATTGGTTTTTACATTCAAGCTGAAGAAAAGGTTGAACCAGATGTTATTTTTTCTCCTTATTATTTTTCTTGGGATAGACTTATTGTAGTTAGGGGTTTTGTTGGAGTGTGCATGGATGAAAGGATTCAAGTTATTATTTCTTTTGTTATTAGACTGAGGGTTTCTTTTAGTATGTGACATATTGTGTGTAATTACTGAACATAAACGGTGAGAGTCAATATTCTTATTGTTGTAATTCATCTTGTCAGAACATCTTGAGTTTGTCAGGGCATTGTTAGAACATTAAGATTCTAGCTCCACACTATATATACAATCTGCTAACCAGTTTCTATTCTCTGACGAGAAGAACATTACATTCTTTGAAACTCCACGAAAAAAGGATATTTCACTGCCACTTTTTTTTATTGGAAGTATTCTGTCGAAAAATAAATTTGTAAATTTCTGATTTACAGTTTTTATTTATATTTATGGTATACTAGTAAAAGTACCTGTCGTTGACTGGGTTCAAAAACAGCCTACAGAAAATGAACTCTGATTTATGAAAGTATGATAGGTTATGAAAAGGAAGGGTTGTAAAGAGATAGCTTCGAATTTGGGGGTATCAAAACCAAAGCAAAATATGATGAAAGTAAAAATAAAATAGATAAACCCCATAATTTATTATACCATACCTGTTCACACTGAAACACTTATCACAATATTCTGTGGATCTATATTAAAAAAAACCTTGTTAAACTTTGTGAGATATTTCCATTCTATGGAGGTCAGGCGCGAACGAACACCCCATAATTTTATTATACCATATTTCTTCAAACTAAAACATAATTATCAAAATATACTTACGCAGATAGATATGAAAAGTCTTTATTAAAGTTTGTGCCTATTTCCATTCTATGGAGGCCAGGCACAAACGCATAATTTTATTATACCATCCCTATTTAAGTTAAAACATACTTATCAAAGTATTATTATGTACATTTATATCAAAAACACTTGTAAACGTTTTTTTTTTTTAATTTTTTAATGTTTTATTTCCATACTTTGTGGACCAGGCACGTACCACAATTTTAATGAATCATCATTATGCCAGATCAAATATATCCATTCCTGTGTCTCGATACATCTTCTATCATTATATGTGATCAGTTTTCTATAATAATCAACCATATAGGAGCCTATTCATGAACACACACACACACACACACACACACACACACACACACACACACACACACACACACATACACACACACACACAGATGTTCAGCTTTATATTATAGATATATATATTTTCAACAGATGCACCTCGGATTTTTCCTGTTCTGGAATTTACCATCTTTCCAATTGGACTTTTACCATATAATTTTTCTCCCTTTTTCCCGTTTCTTGCTGTACCATTCAAATAAAATCCCTATAAACTGTTAAATGACTTTTATGCAAATATGATAAACTTCGTATTATTTGTTTTGTCTAATGCGTTAACCTGCAAAATTTATTGTATATTTTGTGAACCTCTTCCCTCTGATGAGGAGAAGTGCATTCTTTGAAACTCCACGGAACAAGGTTTTTCTTGTTTTATTTGTACTCCTTGTTGAATAATTAAAATTTTGTATACCTTCCTTACAGGCTTAAAAGGTTTTTTGAAAATTTGAAAAACAATTTTTTTCAACATCAAGATTTTTATTTTATACAAGTGGCTGCGCCGCATCAGCTCATACAACGCCGAGTCAAACACAAAATCGAGTACACTCAACATCAAGTACACTCAACATCAAGTACACTCAACATCAAGTACACTCAATATCAAGTACACTCAACATCAAGTACACTAAACATCAAGTACACTCAACATCAAGTACACTAAACATCAAGTACACTCAACATCAAGTACACTCAACATCAAGTACACTCAACATCGTCTTATCATCAATGCTTACCCTGTGAACTCGGAGTATGGGAAATTCCCATATGCACAAAATAAAATCACTGAAAAAACAAAAATACACTAACTAAGAGTAAGGATAATGAGTAAACGTTAGATAAAATAATGGTTAAAATTATTACGAACTTGCCAGGATTTGAACCTGGAATCTTCTGATCCATAGTCAGACGTGTTATCTATTGCCTCACAAGTCCTGTCCGTATGCCGAAAGATGCTACCACAACTGTATTACAAACAGTGCTAAATTCCATTGACATGGGCAGATAACTTTTTCAACAAGTTTACGAAACGGCCCCAGGCTTTTTGTGTGACTCGGCGTTGTTCGTTACGAACCATATATAGATTAGGACAATCTAGGGACTCATACCTTTCAGAGAAAAAAAAGAATTTTTCAATTCGGTGCATCCGTTCAAAAGTTTTATTGGTATATAGGCACACACACATAAATAAATAAACATTTAGAATTTTATTAATAGAATAAATATATATATATATATATATATATATATATATATATATATATATATAACTACTTCATTTATTCACATAAATTTGTGTGTGCACATAGGTATATTTATATGTATAAAAAAAAAAAAAAGAAAAGGAGAACGGCCACCTAAAACCACTAACCTAGTTCTAAAACAGATCCTTTGTTTGATAAAATGCATGCCCATTGGCTGGTAGGAAGGGGCGCGGTGAATACTAGAAAGCTGATTGGCCGACTAGAAATCCTCAACATGTATAAAAACAAGAAGCAACGACAGAATTCGCGCATAAGCCTGACGAATCCTATAGTTGGATGAAACGCAGAATATTCAGTGTAGCTTAATTGCCATATATATTTCATAAATTACTATATATATATATATATATATATATATATATATAAGAACTAAGAGCAGATAACTCTAATTCCTTGTTATATAGAACAAGGATATCTTATCTCTGTACGAATATAGAACAAAGGAGATAACGCTTAGCAATTTGAAGACATTAAAAACTTCAACACAATTTTGACAAAGAAATATTGAAATCGATTTAAAAAATAGTAAAAAATTTAAATCATATAGATTAAACTATTCTCACACTGGTTGTTATATTGACATTTCGGTCGATGTAACCTCTGACCGTCTTCAGATGCATGCTTATAACTTGAGAATCTTCTTGTCAAACTCAGGAATCTGGACAAAATTTCTAATGATTTCTATTTCTAAACTGAATCCTTTATTTAATTCATGGGGGTAGATTGTTTTCATTCCATCAGTCATGACCGAGTAGAATTATGTTAATGTTCGTTAATTTTAGTTATTATGTGCAGTAAAAATTTTTCTGTTTCTTTCTTTGTGTTGTTTCTGCATCAGATGCATGGTGCATGTGCATATGTGTGAGTCGATCTCATATAGACTCCAAAACGGCTGGGACGATTTATTTTTGAAATTTTAGACACATGAACCTTATGACTCTGGGAGTGTTCTTAGATAGATTTTGTATCGAAATACCTTGGATAAGTATCGAAAATCATTAAACCAAAAAATGTCATTAAAGACGAAGCAGTCAAATTTTGACAAATTTATTCAAACTTTTGTCACCATGACAACACATAGCAGCTTTCTCCATAAAACTCCATTATTTATGTTGCTTCCGATGTGCCATCGCTTGCGAGTCATTCCAAATCTTCCTCGCCTTTTTTCTTGCTCACCCTCAATTGAGATGAAATTACAACATTAAGAACGTTGACTTCCACCGTTTACATTCAGTAATTCCACACAATATATCGCATACTAAAAGAATTTACGTTCAATAATTACACACAATATATCGCATACTAAAAGAATTTACGTTCAATAATTACACACAATATATCGCATACTAAAAGAATTTACGTTCAATAATTACACACAATATATCGCATACTAAAAGAATTTACGTTCAATAATTACACACAATATATCGCATACTAAAAGAATTTACGTTCAATAATTACACACAATATATCGTATACTAAAAGAATTTACGTTCAATAATTACACACAATATATCGTATACTAAAAGAATTTACGTTCAATAATTACACACAATATATCGTATACTAAAAGAATTTACGTTCAATAATTACACACAATATATCGTATACTAAAAGAATTTACGTTCAATAATTCCACACAATATATCGCATACTAAAAGAATTTACGTTCAATAATTACACACAATATATCGCATACTAAAAGAATTTACGTTCAATAATTACACACAATATATCGCATACTAAAAGAATTTACGTTCAATAATTACACACAATATATCGCATACTAAAAGAATTTACGTTCAATAATTACACACAATATATCGTATACTAAAAGAATTTACGTTCAATAATTACACACAATATATCGTATACTAAAAGAATTTACGTTCAATAATTACACACAATATATCGTATACTAAAAGAATTTGCGTTCAATAATTACACACAATATATCGTATACTAAAAGAATTTGCGTTCAATAATTCCACACAATATATCGCATACTAAAAGAATTTACGTTCAATAATTACACACAATATATCGCATACTAAAAGAATTTACGTTCAATAATTACACACAATATATCGCATACTAAAAGAATTTAAGTTCAATAATTACACACAATATATCGCATACTAAAAGAATTTACGTTCAATAATTACACACAATATATCGTATACTAAAAGAATTTACGTTCAATAATTACACAATATATCGCATACTAAAAGAATTTACGTTCAATAATTACACACAATATATCGCATACTAAAAGAATTTAGTTCAATAATTACACACAATATATCGCATACTAAAAGAATTTACGTTCAATAATTACACACAATATATCGCATACTAAAAGAATTTACGTTCAATAATTACACACAATATATCGCATACTAAAAGAATTTACGTTCAATAATTACACACAATATATCGCATACTAAAAGAATTTACGTTCAATAATTCCACACAATATATCGCATACTAAAAGAATTTACGTTCAATAATTACACACAATATATCGCATACTAAAAGAATTTACGTTCAATAATTACACACAATATATCGTATACTAAAAGAATTTACGTTCAATAATTACACACAATATATCGCATACTAAAAGAATTTACGTTCAATAATTCCACACAATATATCGCATACTAAAAGAATTTACGTTCAATAATTACACACAATATATCGCATACTAAAAGAATTTACGTTCAATAATTACACACAATATATCGCATACTAAAAGAATTTACGTTCAATAATTACACACAATATATCGCATACTAAAAGAATTTACGTTCAATAATTACACACAATATATCGCATACTAAAAGAATTTACGTTCAATAATTACACACAATATATCGCATACTAAAAGAATTTACGTTCAATAATTACACACAATATATCGCATACTAAAAGAATTTACGTTCAATAATTACACACAATATATCGCATACTAAAAGAAATCCTTAGTCTAATAACAATAGAAATAATAACTTGAACCCGTTCACATGCACACTCCAACCAAACCCCTAACCACAATATATTCATCGAATCAGAACTTTGTACAACATGCCTATACCACTATAAGCAGTTACAAAGCAGAGCTGACTCTAGATTGAGTACTTTCAGCCTTGATAGCTGTAGTTAAGATTACTAGTTAGTACAATAGTGGGTTAGTTGCTGTTGGGTTAGGGTATGATTCTGTTCATTCCTAAGAGATATCCCTTCCTAAGATTTACCTTTTCAGTTAGAGAAAAGAGTTAGTTTTTTGTCATTCAGAGTGGTGCATTTGAAGAAGGTCGGAGGTTATATCGGTCGAAACATTGTAAGCATACAAGACTGATTCGTTGTTTTTGTATCAATTGTGTTAGCTTATTTAATGATGCGAAGGATTATTTATCATAGATTCTTATGTGTAGGTTAATTGCAGTGACATAGGATTATATTTTTTTTTTTTCGCTTTTTTCTTTTTAACATATAGAAGCAGGAGGATACGGCATAATCACATTGACACACTGGTTCTCGCTGGATCACAAAAGTTAAGCAATGTTAAACCTGGTCAGTACTAAGTGGGTGATCATTTGGGACTTCCAGGTGCTGTATGTGCTCTCCGCTTATCTCTGCATTGTTTCCAGTCGTCCTGGTTTTCTTCTTCCCACTGGACTCAAACAGTGCCGATTTAAGAGGTGCGGTTGGGATTGCACAACCCTTACCTCACAATTACATCCACTACTACCCCTACAGGGGGTATCCTTTGTCTTTTGAGACTGAACGGAGGCATCGATAGAAGTAGGAATATTTGGGAGGTAAAAGATTTTATTGTATCTTTATTTTTTTATTTTATCTTTATTTTTTTATTGTATCTATTTATCTATGTATGCTTATTGTTGGCAAGTTTTGACCTTAAAGTAGTATTTTTTGAGCTCCTTACATCAAATGGCTTCATGCCTTGTCTAAAGTGATTCCCATTAAAAACAAAAGTCTTAATATAAAAAAAAAACTCAGAAGCTACAATGAGATCAGTCGTCGAAATAATTCAAATTATGAATCTTTATCTGAAAAATTTCGAAGCAATTTTCATCTTTTTGTCTAATACGTACGGGTGCTAATTTATTCCGACCTCCATTCTTCTGTGAACGCTTCTCGCCAATTTCTTTCCGTCTTTGTTCAGCCTCCACATCACGTTCAAAAATATCGCGACTGTAATCCAGGTAAGGATGCTCCATAAGTTGCGCACACGTTAAGCGTAGAGATGGATCTAATGCAAGGCAACCCTGAAATAAAAGGAAATATCTTCAAGTCCAACGTTAACAAATTCCTAATGAACCGTCCCCTTAAGTAAACACTTCATCAAATCTCCACACTAACGTACTGTACTTGCAATAACCCTTATCCCTGAGTGGCTTCCGGGCCTTGATAAATGGTGACCATCGTGAAAAAAAAAAAAAAAAATTTGACGTTTTTAAATTTTATAAATGGAGATAAGCATACACTGCTTACCCCAATACACGATATATTTTTTGTTATTTTTTTTGCAATTTAGTTGAGACGTGTAAAGCGATAATTTGCATACTTTAAAATACTTTTTAAATTTTTTTTATAAAAACAACACACAAGCATTTTTCATACAAGTGACACAATGTTGGTTGGTTGGTTGTTTTTGTTTTACGGCATATCAACCCTTTTCAGGTTATTTAATGCCGAATCCAGTGATTTTGAAGAACAATTTTCGGATAGAGTATATTTGTTTTTTTTAAAGTCAGTTCACAATGTTGGACATTGTGACTCCCGGGCAGCGCTAGATTGCCAAAGATAAACCGCGACATGTTCAATGTTTTTAGGAATATGAAATATTTCGATAGCAGAAGAATGGTATTGAAATAGAATAAATATTTGTAACAATAGTAGATTTTAAAAGTTGCAATAAAATATTACCTGATCAAATATTTTAAGGCAGTTAAGGCCTGTCTAGCATTATGTAAAGTTACAGTTTACTTTATTCATAAAAATAAAACTGAAAAAAAAAAAATTGGGGTCGTCATTTTTTTCTTTTTATCATTATTATTTCATCATTATTATTTCATCATTATTATTTCATCATTATTATTTCATCATTATTATTTTATCATTATTACAAACAATGGAAGATTTTGCTTTAAAGAAAATCAAATAAAAAAAGACAATTAAAAGAATTGTTTTGTCATCGGCAAATAGGCACCAATTTTTCCGATTCCGATACTCCCAAATGTGTTGATTTTTCTGATTCCCGATTCCGATTAATCATCTCGACACTAATATACACCCATTATACATGCATTTCAAGAGAGACGTTGTTTATTTGTTCATTTGTTGACAGCTGAATATACACTCGTTTCCCTCAAATATGAATATTACACATTATTTGGTTAAAAACACAAGTATATAAAATATATTGTAGATGCCTGTGGAACTCTGTTCTGTCTGCCTGCTTCCCACCTGACTACAACTTGGATGTGTTCAAGTCCAACGTTAACAAATTCCTAATGAACCACCCCCTTAAGTAAACACTTCATCAAATCTCCACACTAACGTAATGTACTTGCAATAACCCTTATCCCTGAGTGGCTTCCGGGTCTTGATAAGTGGTGACCACTGTGTAAAAAAAAAAAAGATAATACATACATCAAACAACGCGTTTATATGAACACAGTTACATAGACAGCCACAATGCAACACACATACATATATATATATACGTATATATATATATATATGTATATACACACACACACATCAAAATATGTCTCTTTCAGTTATATTTCACCTTTTATTTATACCAATCCTTTAATTTAGGAAGCTCAATGTAATTACAGAGCATATAACAAATTTATACTCCTATAAATTTGAATTTTTGTGTATTGAAATTCATAATAAAAACCCTTTTTTCTATTTTATTAAAAAAGAAAATACAACTTTGTTATATATGGGTCGTGGAATTGCATTCATCTGCAAAAGATCTAGCTAATTTGCATATTCTTTTAAACATTCATTTTAATTAATTCCCTATTAGTTTTTTTTCAGTTTTCTTTTGGGATGATCATCTTTAGTTAACTATTACGTGTAATTATATTCATGCAGATATTCTACATGATTTATACTTGCGTAATATTTACGTAAAAAGGTTATAGTAAACACAAACCTCTTTTTATATATATTTATGTATGCATATATATATTTGTTTAAAAAAATTTGCCTACCAAACTCCTCTGTTAGTTTTTGTTCTACAGACATGAAACTTAATATATAGGGTATTCAAACCCATGCAAAACTTTGTATTTGGGTTTTGGCAGGGGAAAATCAGTGCAAAAGTATGAAAATTAAAGAAATGGAATTTACCAGCTAAAGGTCGAACGATGGCATTACGAATATGCATGCATAACGTAATAGCTATTAGTTCATGTTTTAATTTTTAGTCTTGCAGCAAACATGTCTTCATAGCTCAGCATGAACATCAAAGGAAAAAGTAAATCCTAAGCTAAACGTTTTGGTTTCAATTATCAGTGGTGGCGCACGATTATTTTTTTTTAATTTTAAATCATGACTATATTTTGAATATGGTCCAATATAATATAATAATAAATATGAAATCTGCATTAATCAAAATATCATATTTAAGCGTATTTTATGACTGGGTAATACCGGGCAATACCGGGCAGTATGCTAGTAAATGGCAAAAGCCTATATTCCAAATTTCAAGATGTTGTCCATCTTACGATTTATTCCTTTAAGTATGTTGAGATGCACAATTCCTGACAGCACTTGTTTTGTAGCGCAAAATCATTCATTCTGATGAGTTAAGGGTGAAATAAATTCATTGACTGATATAATAATTAAATGAATATTTTGCGCTACGAAACAGGTGCTTTCAAGAATTGTGCATGTCAACATACCTAAAGGAATAAACTGTGAGATGGACAACATCTTGAAATTTGGAATATAGACTTTGTCGTTTATATATATATACTAGCATGGGTGCCCGGTGTTGCCCGGGTGTTTGGAGGTGTGTGTTAAGCAAAAAAAAAAAAAAAATGGCAGTAGGAAAGCAGGCTCAAACCCGTACCGTAAAGGAGGAAAAGAACGGGAAAAAAACCTGAGGTCTTTGCTGTTACGACCACCGGCAAACCGGAAGTGGCGTAGGTTTTAATTAAGGCTAGACAATCGAAAGGAGAGGATGGCTCTCGAAAATGTTGGCGAAAAAAACGACTCCCTCTGTAGAAAAGTGCCCAGTTGAAGATGAAGATATTAATGTTTTTCGCCAATTTTTCGATATTTGTCATCTGAAAGGTGGAACTTTAAAATGATACTGATCTTGTAAAAATCCGTCGCCTCTGTTGAAAGTTTTAGGCAGACATACAAACATACATACATACACACATACATTTATATATTGGTAACTAAAAATTTTCGAACAAAACTGATGAAAAAGCTTGCCCTATCTCTGAATACCCTTTATGTCAAATTTACAATGTTTAGACCAGAAATTGTCTGAGTAATTTGGTAGAGATCGAAGTGGTCAATTTTTTTAAACTTTAACCCCTATTATGACCCCTTAACATTTATTGTTTTGGGCTCAAATCAAGTTATTAAGTTAGATCCATGTCCAAGGAATCTATATCTAAAATTTCAAGTGTTTAGACCCAAAATTGGTGAAGGAGATTGGTAGAGTTCTCAAATCGTTGAATTTTGACCCCTTAACAACCAAATTTCTGTCCGAAAACTGATTACAAAGATTTTCCCAAATCTCAATACCCTGTATATCAAATTTCGAGTCTGTAGACTGAAAATTGACAGTTATTGTGTAGGGAGACACAGACACACACAGACAGACACTTTCACTTTTATATATATATATATATATATATATATATATATATGTTACACGAATGACCCAGTCTAAGCTGGGTTGACATGCTAGTATATATATGTGTATAGGTGTATATACATATATGTATGTTCATGAATTAAAATGTGTATAGGTGTATATACATATATGTATGTTCATGAATTAAAATGTGTATAGGTGTATATACATATATGTATGTTCATGAATTAAAATGTGGCACGCGTCTGCGGATGAAATGTCAGAAATTAACAAGCTAAACGGGAATTGTTTCAATATTTCTCACAAATATAAACAAACCTTGTTATTGTTATGAAAAATGTAACAGAAAGGAATCTGGTTATGTGGATGTTTTGAAAAGATTGACAGGAAAAAGTGACAGAAGGAAAAAGATTGCAGTTGGAGATTTGATTGTCAACCGAGTGGACGCCACGATAATTCTTTCTGTCGCTCCCCCACTCTCTCTCTCTATCTACCATAAGCAAGAACAACAGGAGAAATAAAAAACGGACTGTTGCTTACACCAATGGTTGTTGTGTTTGGAATTCTTAAAAAGGGTTTATAATATATTGCTATGCTATAAGTCTATGTGTCTGTGTAGTTGGGGTCCTGGTGTTAGTGTTTTTATTTCTGGGCTATTTCTCAAGCTAACAATCACGCTGAGGTTTTTTATCAATCTACTCATCATGATCATTCACTGATGCTTTATAAGAAACATCGCTCATGGAATGTGAGGATTAAAAGATAAAATAAGAGAAGCAAGAAAAAAAAAGCAACTAAAAACTGTCTTCTATAAAAACATGCTGATGATATAAAGGAGGAAGAGATGCCTGGGAAGATAACCTAACAAAGAATGAATATATATTACACTACCCACCACCAAAAGAGAAGATAATGCTTGGGAGGGTGGTACTATGACAACAGAACAGATATTACGCCAGTATCCTGTACCTCTATAAGGCAACCATTCGCCCATGTATGGAGTATTGCTGTCATATTTGGGCTGGTGCATCGGCTACTAGTCTCTCGCTCCTTGACAGGGTTCAAAAGAGAGTCGCAAATCTGATAGGCCCTAAACTGGCATCTAAGCTTCAGCCTCTGTCCCATCGACGAAACGTTGCATCCCTCTGCCTGTTCTACAAGTATTTTAATGGTGAATGCTCTGATGAACTGCAAGCACTTGTGCCCCCACGACGTGAACACTCTCGACAGACCCGACAAGCTGCAAAATCCCACCCCCACACTGTAGAGATCCCTAGATGTAAAAGATCTTTCTACTCCGGTAGTTTCTTCCCCAGAACCGCTAGACTTTGGAATTCCATTCCAGGTCACTGCTTCCCCAACTGTACTGACATGCAGAAGTTCAAGTGCAACGTGAACCAACATCTTGCTGCCCAAATCCCTGCATAGTACCCCAGTAGTTGTTTCCCCTGATAGTAGCTCCCTACACCAAAGTGGCAATGTGCCTTGTTTGGGGTGAAAATGTAATAAAAAAAAAAAAAAGAAAAGAAAAAAAAAAAATCTGTCTCCTTGAGTTGAACACTGAACGTATTACATTAGTCTGAAATAATCAATGCCTCTATTCAGTCTCAAGAGACAATGGATAACCCCTCCAAGGGTAGTTGTGTGTGTAATTCTGACGCAAGGATTGACAAGTGTTCAAATGTGAAGCAAGAGTTACGCAATCCTAATCCACTCCTCTCTTGATTTCAGTAGCAAGAACTCCAGAACAACGGAGATAAACGGAGAGCACATACAGCACCTGGACTTCCCAAGTGGTCATCCATTTTACTACTGACCAGGCTTATGTTGCTTAACTTCAATGATCTAATGGAAGCCGGTGTGTCGATGTGAATTCTGCTGAAATAGTATAATAAACTCAATTGAGCATTGCTAGATGTGAAGTGGAAAACTTATATCAAATCTGTTGCTAAGGTCGCTGGGAAAATTGACTGGATCATTCCACAGCTCTAGAAAGTATCTTATTTCTGACACAATTAAAAAAAAAGAGCCAGATACTTCCTAAAATGTAGTTCTGTTGTCACATCTGTAGAGGTGCCGCTCAGAGAACTCTTTTCTGTTTTGGCAAAGTACAAAATCAATTTTGAAATCTAGTAGAAGATATTTTTTTAGAGGGGGACGGGGGTCACTGCTTATCAAGGCCTGGAGGCCACTCTAGGATAAGGGTTAAGTGTTAGGTAGATGGTGAGACAACAAGATCAGTAATGCTGGAACTTGCATAAGGCTCGATCATTCAAGAGGGCGGCTCAGCTGGAACTTATTCACATTACATACAGAAAAGACATTGTTTGTCTTTCTCTATCATTTTTTTGATGGCAGGTGCTCGACTGCAAAACATCACACCGAAAACTTGTCTAGCTACAACCTGTACGAAATAATATCCCTTTCTTTCTTTGAATTCTATTTTTTTTTTTTACAAGGGAGTCACCATATATCAAGGCCCGAAGGCCACTCGAGGATAAGTGTTAATAAATGTAAGGTGGTAGTTTAGTAATTGTTAATGGTGTAGATTGGGTAGAATTTGGATTATTTAAGGGGACGGCTCAACAAGAATTTGTTTACATTGGACTTGAAAGCTACCATATTGTAATCGGCCGTGAAACAGAACTTTCATGAGCAGAGTTTCTTTCAAAGAACTATCGATTTGTGGAACACAATATCATGAGACTGCTTTCCAACTGACTACAACATAGTCATTTTCAAGTTAGCAAATAATTGTTGACCTTTCAACAATCAACTTCTGTCCAGTTTCAATCATTGTCTCCAATCAAGGTGTTTGTCTCGTCATCCCCATGAAATGCTTATTAACCTTTATCCTCAAGTGGCCTCTGGGCCTTCATAAGTGCTGGCTTATTAGTATCCCCAAAATTAGTAAAATCGTATAGTTTCGGTTTCAGATGGACAGCTACCAAATCTCCATTAGCAATGAATTTAACACACATATTAATATTTATAAGTTTTTGTTTGCTGCTTACATGAAGTGCTCGATACCTTCTTAGATAGAGCTTTACAATAGTTAAATAAATTGTTTTTTAATGGGATGTTACGACGGTTTCACATATAGAAGCAAATCTACAATCTGAAATTGCAAGACTCTCTCCTATAATAATATTTCGATAAGTATTGCATATATACAGGAAAACAGGACAACAGAATTACAAATGAATAAGAACCAACATTAATTTCTTATAAATTGTTAATATAAGGCTTTCACTTACACTTGAACTTCTGCATATCAGTACAGTTGGGGAAGCAAGGAACCGGGAGGGAATTCCAAAGTCTAGCAGTTTGAAGGAAGAAACTATTTGAGTCGAAGGCTGTTCGGCATTTAGGATTTCTACAGTGAAAAGGTGGGATTTTGTTGCTTGTTGGGTTAGTTGGGTATATTTACATCGAGAGGATACAAGTGCTTGGAGTTTGTTGGAGCACATTCCATTAAAATTGTCTAATTGATAGGTGATAAGAGAGAGTGTAGACTATCTAGAAACTCCATGTTAGCTCTGCAAACCCTGAAGGTCTACATATATATATATATATATATATATATATATATATATATATATATATATATATATATACATATATATTAAAAAAAATCAACTACTTACCCCCCCCCCCGCTTATAATGAAAATACTGATATATGTAAGATAAATTAGTTCATGCTCAGCCGAGACATTGTCAGTTCTTAACGTATCGCATATTTCGTTCCGTGGACTTTATATCTTACTTGGGTTTGATAGAGTATTTATTTACTTGCTTTGCCACGAGGGCAGAGTGAGGCACAATATATATATGGAGAGAGGGAGAGAGAGAGAGAGAGAGATCTTAATTTTAATCTTCATAAGAGGACATAAAATTGATGAAACCCTGTTCGCAGAATTAATTTTGCCTTAGATGGTTATTCTTTCATATAAGGGCGCAGTCATATTTGTTTGTTTGTGAATTTTCATTGACCATGAAAAAAATGTTTGACAACTTCCATTCGTACTTGCTCGTCCATAACTGATCTTCATAACAGGAGAGAACTCGAATACCTACTAGACAATATACCCGCGTGCCTAAGGTTTCTCTCTACAGGAGTTTGTCAGAAAAACCTGAAATTAAGATACTTTTTTCTACAAGTAAACACGACCCAAATAAGACCTCCTCATACTAGTTTTCGTATAAGCAATGGTGCACTTTTTCAAGTGATGTAAAAAAAAAAAAAAGGATACTTTTTTCTACATATAAAACCCGACTAAATATTCAAAATCACATGGTATTTCCGGTTCAAATAAGATCTCTTCGGTACGGCTAACCCACACTGACTTACGAGGAATGGTGCACTTTCTCCAAGTGATGTTACCTCAAGTAATAGCATGAAGCTGGATACTCCACCAGAATAGATGAATTCTTATTCTGGAATCCAATATTTTTTTTTTTTTTACACGGTGGTCACCACTTATCAAGGCCCGAAAACCACTCAGGGATAATATACCAATAATACCAAGATATCACACAAAAAAAGTATACTATAACATATTTAAATAGTCAATTTGGGAGAGGAAAATTATACTCCTAACTTCTTTACTAACTCAGTATTTGAGATGTAAAATATAACTCTAATGGAATAATCAAATATCTTTGTATCTCATATAAAGATCAAGTGTTAGATCCTCAGAAAAATAATATTGAAAAAATGGCCAAAACGGTCAAGTCTAAGTTGGTGAGCTGGCCGGTTTTCTGCATGGAGTGGGGGGGGGGGGTCAATAAATTACACGATATTTTAACCTAAATTCTATATAATTCTATAGTTTTCTAATGTTATTTATATTTGAAAAAAATGCTTACTCATGTTACCGGATGTGACGTCAGTTCTCTATCATGGCGACTTTTAATACTTACATTACTCGCCTGCTTAAGGGTGTCATGATATTATAACCGGGATTGAAATACTAATTTTCGAGTCAAAAACATTGGTACCAACGTGATATCGTATTTCAAAGCGTAAAATATCAAAGCATCATGAAAATCGATGAGAAAAAAATAATTCATTTTCGACTGAAATAAAATTAAACTATGAGGAAATTTTTTCAACAAGTGTTACTTTCAAAAATTTTTCAATGACCAACAATCTAACCATACCTTCTGCCTCCAATCTTTTTTTTATTTTCAACCGAACGTCACCCGATGTACTTACTTACCTTTAAGAAGCTAAGCGCTTGCGAGCTAATCATTGGAATTCGTTCTTCTAATGTTTCCTGAAATATAAAAAGAAGGATAACATTTTTCAGACAATTACAAATTATGTACATAGATGACATCATTAGCAAGTTCTGCACAGATCTCCCTTTAATCTTCAGATTTAATCTTCCTCTGAGATCATCTGATCTAACCTGTCTTTAAGACTCATAATACACAATCAAGCTCAAATCATTTCTCTCCATGCAACGTATATCCTCAACCCTCACTTCCTCTGAGGTCTCAAAATAGATAAACTAAATGAATATGCATAAAAATAAGCAACAATAAATAAAAATAAAAATACATAAAAATAAGCAACAATAAATAAAAATAAGCATAAATAAATAAAAATAGATAAAATAAATAAAAACAAAAATAAGTACAAATAAATAAAAATAAACAAAAGTAAACAAAAATAAATAAAAATAGATAAAAGACATAAAATAAATAAAAACAAGCAAAAGTAAATAAAAAATAAAATAAATGAAAATAAATAACAAGATATACAAAAGAGGAATAAAAATTAATACAAATAAATACATAATATAAAAAATAAAAACAAACTAAGTATATACAAATAAAAAATTACATAAGTAAAAAATTAAAAAATAAAAATAGATAAAAATAAAAATAATTAACTATAACGAACGAAAAATAATAAAAAAAGTAATTAAAATAAAAATGAAAAATAAAAATATTAAAATAAATAAATACAAATAAATTAAACAGAAAATAATTAAATACCAAATAGATAATAAATAAAAAATTAAAATGAAACACATAAAGATAAATTATTTAATAAATATAAAAATAATTTTATAAGAATAAATAAAAAATTAAAATGATTAAAAATAAATAAAAAGTAATTAAAGAAATATAAATAAATAAATAATTTCATAAATTGAATAAAAATAAAATTAATTAATTAATTAAATTAAAAAATTAAATTCAAATAAGCAAATCAATTAATAAAAATTAAATAACGAAATAAAACAAATATAAATGAATAAAAAATTATAAATAATTAATATAAAATAAGCAAAAAATGACTACAGATAAATAAATAAAATAAAAACAAATAAAAATAGCGAAATATAAATAAATAAATAAAAATAAATAAAAATAAAATTTAATAATTAATATAAAATAAGCAAAAAATGAATACAAATAAATAAAAATAAAAACAAATAAATCAAAAATACATACAAATAAAAGTTGTAGATGTTTGCAGAAATACTTGTATGATATTAGCAAACTTTTGTATGATATTGCCAAATTATTTGTACGATATTGCAAAACTTTTTTATGATATTGCAAAATTATTCATACGATATTACAACATTATTTGAACAATATTGTAATTTTATTCATACGGTATTGAGAAATTATTCATGAGGTGTTGCAAAATTATTTGTGCGATATTGCCAAATTATTTGTACGATATTGCAAAACTTTTTTATGATATTGCAAAATTATTCATATGATATTGCAACATTATTTGAACAATATTGCAATTTTATTCATACGGTATTGCGAAATTATTCATGAGGTGTTGCAAAATTATTTGTACGGTATTGCAAAATTATTTGTATGGTATTGCCAAACTTTCGTACAATATTACAAGATTATTTGTATTGTATTACAAGATTATTTGTATTGTATTACAAGATTATTTGTATTGTATTACAAAATTATTTGTATTGTATTACAAGATTATTTGTATTGTATTACAAGATTATTTGTATTGTATTACAAAATTATTTGTATTGTATTACAAAATTATTTGTATTGTATTACAAAATTATTTGTATTGTATTACAAGATTATTTGTATTGTATTACAAAATTATTTGTATTGTATTACAAAATTATTTGTATTGTATTAAAAAATTATTTGTATTGTATTACAAAATTATTTGTATTGTATTACAAAATTATTTGTATTGTATTACAAGATTATTTGTATTGTATTACAAGATTATTTGTATTGTATTACAAAATTATTTGTATTGTATTACAAAATTATTTGTATTGTATTACAAAATTATTTGTATTGTATTACAAAATTATTTGTATTGTATTACAAGATTATTTGTATTGTATTACAAAATTATTTGTATTGTATTACAAGATTATTTGTATTGTATTACAAAATTATTTGTATTGTATTACAAGATTATTTGTATTGTATTACAAGATTATTTGTATTGTATTACAAAATTATTTGTATTGTATTACAAAATTATTTGTATTGTATTACAAGATTATTTGTATTGTATTACAAGATTATTTGTATTGTATTACAAGATTATTTGTATTGTATTACAAGATTATTTGTATTGTATTACAAAATTATTTGTATTGTATTACAAAATTATTTGTATTGTATTACAAAATTATTTGTATTGTATTACAAAATTATTTGTATTGTATTACAAGATTATTTGTATTGTATTACAAGATTATTTGTATTGTATTACAAAA
Source organism: Euprymna scolopes (assembly GCF_053919585.1). NCBI lineage: Eukaryota > Metazoa > Mollusca > Cephalopoda > Sepiida > Sepiolidae > Euprymna > Euprymna scolopes. The sequence continues at coordinate 93,825,549 of NC_136513.1, forward strand.
TTATTTGTATTGTATTACAAGATTATTTGTATTGTATTACAAGATTATTTGTATTGTATTACAAAATTATTTGTATTGTATTACAAGATTATTTGTATTGTATTACAAAATTATTTGTATTGTATTACAAAATTATTTGTATTGTATTACAAAATTATTTGTATTGTATTACAAAATTATTTGTATTGTATTACAAGATTATTTGTATTGTATTACAAGATTATTTGTATTGTATTACAAAATTATTTGTATTGTATTACAAGATTATTTGTATTGTATTACAAGATTATTTGTATTGTATTACAAAATTATTTGTATTGTATTACAAGATTATTTGTATTGTATTACAAGATTATTTGTATTGTATTACAAGATTATTTGTATTGTATTACAAAATTATTTGTATTGTATTACAAGATTATTTGTATTGTATTACAAAATTATTTGTATTGTATTACAAAATTATTTGTATTGTATTACAAAATTATTTGTATTGTATTACAAAATTATTTGTATTGTATTACAAAATTATTTGTATTGTATTACAAGATTATTTGTATTGTATTACAAGATTATTTGTATTGTATTACAAAATTATTTGTATTGTATTACAAGATTATTTGTATTGTATTACAAGATTATTTGTATTGTATTATAAAATTATTTGTATTGTATTACAAGATTATTTGTATTGTATTACAAGATTATTTGTATTGTATTACAAGATTATTTGTATTGTATTACAAAATTATTTGTATTGTATTACAAGATTATTTGTATTGTATTACAAAATTATTTGTATTGTATTACAAGATTATTTGTATTGTATTACAAAATTATTTGTATTGTATTACAAGATTATTTGTATTGTATTACAAGATTATTTGTATTGTATTACAAGATTATTTGTATTGTATTACAAAATTATTTGTATTGTATTACAAGATTATTTGTATTGTATTACAAAATTATTTGTATTGTATTACAAGATTATTTGTATTGTATTACAAGATTATTTGTATTGTATTACAAGATTATTTGTATTGTATTACAAAATTATTTGTATTGTATTACAAAATTATTTGTATTGTATTACAAGATTATTTGTATTGTATTACAAGATTATTTGTATTGTATTACAAGATTATTTGTATTGTATTACAAAATTATTTGTATTGTATTACAAGATTATTTGTATTGTATTACAAGATTATTTGTATTGTATTACAAGATTATTTGTATTGTATTATAAAATTATTTGTATTGTATTACAAGATTATTTGTATTGTATTACAAGATTATTTGTATTGTATTACAAGATTATTTGTATTGTATTACAAAATTATTTGTATTGTATTACAAGATTATTTGTATTGTATTACAAAATTATTTGTATTGTATTACAAGATTATTTGTATTGTATTACAAAATTATTTGTATTGTATTACAAGATTATTTGTATTGTATTACAAGATTATTTGTATTGTATTACAAGATTATTTGTATTGTATTACAAAATTATTTGTATTGTATTACAAGATTATTTGTATTGTATTACAAAATTATTTGTATTGTATTACAAGATTATTTGTATTGTATTACAAGATTATTTGTATTGTATTACAAGATTATTTGTATTGTATTACAAAATTATTTGTATTGTATTACAAAATTATTTGTATTGTATTACAAGATTATTTGTATTGTATTACAAGATTATTTGTATTGTATTACAAAATTATTTGTATTGTATTACAAGATTATTTGTATTGTATTACAAAATTATTTGTATTGTATTACAAAATTATTTGTATTGTATTACAAGATTATTTGTATTGTATTACAAAATTATTTGTATTGTATTACAAAATTATTTGTATTGTATTACAAAATTATTTGTATTGTATTACAAAATTATTTGTATTGTATTACAAGATTATTTGTATTGTATTACAAGATTATTTGTATTGTATTACAAAATTATTTGTATTGTATTACAAGATTATTTGTATTGTATTACAAGATTATTTGTATTGTATTAGAAAATTATTTGTATTGTATTACAAGATTATTTGTATTGTATTACAAGATTATTTGTATTGTATTACAAAATTATTTGTATTGTATTACAAGATTATTTGTATTGTATTACAAAATTATTTGTATTGTATTACAAGATTATTTGTATTGTATTACAAGATTATTTGTATTGTATTACAAGATTATTTGTATTGTATTACAAAATTATTTGTATTGTATTACAAAATTATTTGTATTGTATTACAAAATTATTTGTATTGTATTACAAAATTATTTGTATTGTATTACAAGATTATTTGTATTGTATTACAAGATTATTTGTATTGTATTACAAAATTATTTGTATTGTATTACAAGATTATTTGTATTGTATTACAAGATTATTTGTATTGTATTACAAAATTATTTGTATTGTATTACAAGATTATTTGTATTGTATTACAAGATTATTTGTATTGTATTACAAGATTATTTGTATTGTATTACAAAATTATTTGTATTGTATTACAAGATTATTTGTATTGTATTACAAAATTATTTGTATTGTATTACAAGATTATTTGTATTGTATTACAAAATTATTTGTATTGTATTACAAGATTATTTGTATTGTATTACAAGATTATTTGTATTGTATTACAAAATTATTTGTATTGTATTACAAAATTATTTGTATTGTATTACAAGATTATTTGTATTGTATTACAAGATTATTTGTATTGTATTACAAAATTATTTGTATTGTATTACAAGATTATTTGTATTGTATTACAAGATTATTTGTATTGTATTAGAAAATTATTTGTATTGTATTACAAGATTATTTGTATTGTATTACAAGATTATTTGTATTGTATTACAAAATTATTTGTATTGTATTACAAGATTATTTGTATTGTATTACAAAATTATTTGTATTGTATTACAAGATTATTTGTATTGTATTACAAGATTATTTGTATTGTATTACAAGATTATTTGTATTGTATTACAAAATTATTTGTATTGTATTACAAAATTATTTGTATTGTATTACAAAATTATTTGTATTGTATTACAAAATTATTTGTATTGTATTACAAGATTATTTGTATTGTATTACAAGATTATTTGTATTGTATTACAAAATTATTTGTATTGTATTACAAGATTATTTGTATTGTATTACAAGATTATTTGTATTGTATTACAAAATTATTTGTATTGTATTACAAGATTATTTGTATTGTATTACAAGATTATTTGTATTGTATTACAAGATTATTTGTATTGTATTACAAAATTATTTGTATTGTATTACAAGATTATTTGTATTGTATTACAAAATTATTTGTATTGTATTACAAGATTATTTGTATTGTATTACAAAATTATTTGTATTGTATTACAAGATTATTTGTATTGTATTACAAGATTATTTGTATTGTATTACAAGATTATTTGTATTGTATTACAAAATTATTTGTATTGTATTACAAGATTATTTGTATTGTATTACAAAATTATTTGTATTGTATTACAAGATTATTTGTATTGTATTACAAGATTATTTGTATTGTATTACAAGATTATTTGTATTGTATTACAAAATTATTTGTATTGTATTACAAAATTATTTGTATTGTATTACAAGATTATTTGTATTGTATTACAAGATTATTTGTATTGTATTACAAAATTATTTGTATTGTATTACAAGATTATTTGTATTGTATTACAAAATTATTTGTATTGTATTACAAGATTATTTGTATTGTATTACAAAATTATTTGTATTGTATTACAAAATTATTTGTATTGTATTACAAAATTATTTGTATTGTATTACAAAATTATTTGTATTGTATTACAAGATTATTTGTATTGTATTACAAGATTATTTGTATTGTATTACAAAATTATTTGTATTGTATTACAAGATTATTTGTATTGTATTACAAGATTATTTGTATTGTATTAGAAAATTATTTGTATTGTATTACAAGATTATTTGTATTGTATTACAAGATTATTTGTATTGTATTACAAAATTATTTGTATTGTATTACAAGATTATTTGTATTGTATTACAAAATTATTTGTATTGTATTACAAGATTATTTGTATTGTATTACAAGATTATTTGTATTGTATTACAAGATTATTTGTATTGTATTACAAAATTATTTGTATTGTATTACAAAATTATTTGTATTGTATTACAAGATTATTTGTATGTTATTGCATGTACTCTATAGAAGTACCAAAAAGGTTATCTTCAAGTTTAGCCACCCCGTGTTTACAAAATACCAAATTCATTAAGTACAACAACTGCTATTGTGTTTTAGTAAAAAAAAAATAAGATAAAAAGTCCATCTGCCATTAAAGTGTTGAAAAGGAAGATAAATATGTCCCCTGTATTCGCAATCTTCAAAGTGTTCATATTTAAAGAAAATGCACTTAGCTTCTTAAAAGGTAAGTAAGTACATTCGTGTGACTATGAATAATTTTGCAATATTTTATGAATATTTTTGCAAACGTCTATATATAAATAAAATAAAAAAAAAATTAAATATGAAATAAGGAAAACAATAATAAAACTGCCACAATCCAATCCTGTATGAATATTTGTTAAACTATTTTTTTTTTTAGAACTCTCCTCGTCAATAGAAATATTTTTTTTCCATACCTCTTGTTCCGGTTCAGGAATGCAGGATCCTCGGAAGAAACTGTTGTTACTGAAAATTTCTTTGTGACGAGGAATTAAATCACCTACAAAAAAAAAATATGGCGGCATTTTATTCGGATGATGGAACAATTTAATCATTCTTTTTTATTATTATTTTCACTATAAAGGCTAAAAGCCACTCAAAGATAAGGCCTAATGAGATAGATAGATTGTCAGTTGAATCATGAAGAATATTATGATTGACGGAATCATCAGCATCATCATAGCGTTTCGCTTCATCTCAAGATTCATCGTCAGACAGTAACCAAGGCATGACCATGTTGTATCCCTCAGGGATAGAAATTCTGTGGTAATGTGTTCCACAGTTCTGTTCATAGGAATTTTATATGGTGTTAGACAAACGCCGGAATGGAAAGAAGTATGAGGTATCTTAATAAAGTTTCCAGACTTTTTCCGTATGCCCACTTTTATTGATAGTACACATGAAACTATAGTCCTCTTTGTGCAAATCCTCTGTATCTTCAGTTCCTCACGAATAGTTGTGTGTACAGTTCCCACACTGACATCAAACTGTGCACTTATTGTCTCTGTAGACACACGACGGTCCTTATCCATGAAATTCTTTATTTGGCCAATCAACTCTGGTGTCTGATTGCTTACTCCTCCTACACCTCTCATCACCCCTCACAGACTCCCTGCCTTCCTTGAATCTCTTATGCCACTCAAAAACTGATGCTCAATTCATGCAAGATGGTCCAAAAACAGTCTGAAGCACTCCATACGTTTCTGTGCCATTTTTTCCAAATTTAAAACAGAATTTTATTGCATATCGTTCTTCTAAAGTGTCCTCACATCTAGCACTTTTGAAATTTACCAGCTATGACGGTCAGACTTTAGTAGGGTGTATTCCAATTCCTGCTGTAGCTGTTCATTTCATAAGATGTATAGCAATAACATAGTGAATTTTCAAGAGTCTATGACAATGTTAAATGTCTGTACAAAAAAGTTTGGAAACTTATTGAAGGCAGTTCGTAGTTTGAGTGATAATAATTAGATGAATTCTTGTTGTGAATGTCTTACAGGAAGGAATCAGAGATTGAAGCTCAGCCGAGCATTTTTCATGAAAATAATGACAGAAGTGTAGCAGACGAAACTGAAACAAACACAAGCAGGAGCGAATTCTCGCGGCTCGAAATTTTGAATACACTTCCTTTTTGGTTTGTCCAATCAGAAGTCAGCTCTCAGTCACGTGACTGAGTTTATAAAACGTTAAACCACCAACACATTCCCTCTCTTTCTTCCCAGATCATAGATTAACAGCAACACCATATGGAACGGACCTGTTGACCCCAACTTCTTTCTTGGGACGCAACAGAACTCACCCAGCCTTCGGGCTCGGGGTTCGACTAAGACATGAATGCAAACAAGCCAACATGGTTATCTCCACACACAGACTTCAATGCAGCACACACACAAACTCTCTCTCTCTCTCTCTCTCTCTCTCTCTCTCTCTCTCTCTCTCTCTCTCTCATCCTACAGTACTATCTCTAATCTTTTGTGACGCACGTTTCCACTATTATTTTAGAAACAAACATATATAAACTCTGTCGCTTTCAACAATCCTGTTTAATCTCCATTTCCACATAGAAACACTTTCCACGACTCATTTCCTTATTCTTACTAACGAAGATTCACAATAAAGCTTAGAATAAGATGTCACGCCTTCTTTATTTTACAGTTTGGCGACTCCCGACGTGATGGTAAACATGCAACGTTCGTCGATATCTTACAGCACACCAGAGATAGATTAGCAACATCTCTTCTGAGAGAAGAGGGATGTAGAGTACCAGATTTCCAAGTCTATTTCAGACCTTGTCAAAGAGTGCTCTAATTTTCAAAAACTTAAACATTTGTTATCTATAATATAAATCTCACCTGTCTGTTTAAATGTATGTATGTGTGTATAACTGTATGTATGTATGCATGTATGTATGTCTGCCTAAAACTTTTGATAGAAAGGACGGATTTTCACAAGATTGGTATCATTTTGAAGCTCGACCCTTCGGATGACAAATATCGAAAAATTGGCTAAAAACATGAATTCATTTACCCTTAATTGGGCACTTTTCTACAGGGAGGGGTTGCTTTTTTTGCAGATATTTTCAAAAGTCATCCCCTATTTTCGATTGACTAGCGTTAGTTTAAACCTACATCACTTCCGGTTTGGCGATGAGTGCAACAGCAAAGACGTCACTTTTTTTTTTCACATTCTTTTTCTTCTTCATGACTCAGGTTCAAGTTTTTTTTTGTTTTTTTTTGCTCAACACACACCTCCAAACATGCGGACAATGCCGGGCACTCAGGCTAGTCTATTTATAAAAGTAAGAATGTGCATGTGTGTGTGGACACTTCTCAACCTAGAGACTCAACGAATTTTATATCTACAGACTTGAAATTTGGTATGTAGGGTATTCAGACATGTGAAAAACTTTTTAATCAGTTTTAATCCTGAAAAAAAGGGCTGCTAAGGTGTCGGAATTGAAAAATTGGTACTTAGGGGTCATCGGATTTTTATCTGTTTGTTAACTGCTTCACGACTGTGCGTGCACGAATTGTTAACATTATGTTAAGAATACATAGGTTTGAAAACACTTTTTAAAGATCATGTCAAGTTGGACTAATGGTTATCGTACTTGACAGTGTCTTTAGGTTTTGGTTTCGATCTCAGCTGAAGTATTTTTTTTTTACTCACAAGAAGTAAACTGTTTCGAAAAAACATAATACTCGCATGCACATGTCTCAGTTTTGTTTTTACATCTCTTTTTTTAAAAGGAATTTATTGTTACGTTTAATACTGGACAACGTCGGGTACAGCTTCTAGTTTGTTTATAAACTTGTAGCTTTGTAAGGGATGAGAATTCTTTGCTTCAGGACTGAGCTGAATAGCAACTTTGCACCCGGCACAATGAGCATAACGATCACAACCAGAGCAATCTAAGAGATGAACTACTGAGTTTGACGAGATGACAGCTTACTATAAAAACTTTCAATATGAGGTATTTGTTTTGTTTGATGCAGTGAAAAAGAGAATTTGAATTGTATTTTTGAAATCCTTTGAGATGAGGTTTCATTATTTGTGCATTCATTTTTTTTTTTTGTAGACTGTTATCCTCATCTTCATAGTTGTTGTTTCCTCATGTTTCAGCCAACTTATCCTCTGGCCTTCTTCAGGTTATTAACAGCAACAGCATAGGAATGTTGGGTCTTGTAAATTATTCCCAGTAATTAATGCTTTCCATAGTTGCTATCTCACCACATTTTTGGCCAACTAATCTTCTGGCCTGCTTGGGAAGGATACATATGGAAAACTAGAAGCTGACTATAATGAAATGCTGAGTTGGCTAAAATATAAGCATAATTTTTTTAAAAAACAAAAATATTTTGTCCGTTTTATACTCAGCCATTTTGTTTCACCTATCAAACTTATCCTTTTGTCGGACCCTAAACAATTAAAATAAAACTTTCTCTGAGAAAAACAAAGAAGAAATAGCGACTACACATTTGACTCCAATTTAAACCAGTGGTGTCAATATTAGATTTTTGTGGACATAAATTCACAAGAACTATTGACAAAACAACTTGTCAGAACTCATTTAGACTCCAACGTTTAACACCGGGATATATCCATGACATAATAGCACCACAGTTGGTACCTTTAACCTGAATCAGACCATGGCTATGCGCGAGCCTTTTCTAGTCTCACACAAAAACACGCGTTCACATTTCAAGCTATATTACTTGTCATATACATACGCGCACACAAACATACGCGCCCACGTCCACACACGTACATATATTCACGTTCGCATACATACACTCACATTCACGTGTATACACACACACGCTAATGTACGCACATACATGCAATCTTTGGGTGTGTATGTGTGTGACACCATTGACCTTTTGAATGCTAATGTCCATATCTACATCTACTGCCGAGGTTGTGTTCATCACTCAGTTGAACAATTCATTTCCCCATCTCCTCCAAGCTACAAACTGTTTTCAACTTTCTCCAACCTATAACTGTCATTAATCATCGCAAACCCAAGACTGTCTCTAACTGTTCCTTATTGTTGTAAAACTCATTGCCGCTCCTCAAAGTGTCTACAAACTAAATCTAAATATATGTCAGGTCTTTTTGTTTCACTAATACTCATTGACCAACAATCCTGTATCAGCTTTCTTTTGTGTTCCTTTGTGAACAACTTTCTATCCATTGTTCTGCCAATAAATCCATTTTCCCTTTCTTACTTTTTTTTCTCTTTCTCCTCTACTTCTCAACACAATGGTACAGCACAACTTGCTCCCAATGACTAAAAATCAGACTATGTTCAGTAGTATGTAGGGCTATGACAACAGCATATTCTCTTCATTGTTTTGATTCTCAGGTATATATCCATTGATATCTTTTATTTTTTATGTAGAGTGATATGGTTCTCAGTTGATTAATTGTGTCTAAATGTATTGTATATATACTCGAGAGTAAAAACAATGAAAAGAATATGCTGTTGTCATAGCCTTAGTGATGAGTTACACAGAGTATGACACTGAATACTACCCTCGGGCAATAAGTATCACAATGGCCCTATGTCAAGATACAATCACAATGGTCTCCTCATAGTATCACATTTATTTGAATATATATTTGTTAAGCTTTTATATATTGGCTATAGATTAGTAAAAGCCCGTTCTTTAACCAAAACATTTTGTCGATACACAAACGTAAAAATAAAACATCAAATAATCTTAAGTTTCAGTACAATATGAAAAAGAAATTTTTCATCACGCTCTTTTCACTGAAATCTCAAAAATAAAAAAATTCAAAATTACCCAAAGTTTTCATTGAAATATCCAAAATAAAAATCGAAAATTCAAATTCACCTAAAGTTTTCATAGAAATCTCCAAAATAAAAATTCAAAATGACACAAAGTTTTCATTGAAATATCAAAAATAAAAATTAAAAATTAAAATTTACCCAAAGTAAAATGTGAAAAAAATTATTTGTCACTTTTCCTTAACGTTTCAAAAATAAAAATTCAAAATTAAAATTACAATTTTTATTGAAATCTTGACAATAAAAATAAAAATTCAAAATTCAAAATCACCAAAAGTTTTCATTGAAATCTTCAAAATAAAAATTCAAAATTACCCAAAGATTTCATTGAAATATTCAAAATAAAAATTCCAAATTACCCAAAGATTTCATTGAAATATCAAAAATAAAAATTCAAAATTACCCAAAGATTTCATTTAAATATCAAAAATAAAAATTCAAAATTACCCAAAGATTTCATTGAAATATCAAAAATAAAAATTCCAAATTATCCAAAGATTTCATTGAAATATCAAAAATAAAAATTCCAAATTACCCAAAGATTTCATTGAAAGATCCAAAATAAAAATTCCAAATTACCCAAAGATTTCATTGAAATATCAAAAATAAAAATTCAAAATCACCCAAAGTTTTCATTGAAATCTCCAAAATAAAAATTCAAAATTACCCAAAGATTTCATTGAAATATCAAAAATAAAAATTCAAAATTACCCAAAGATTTCATTGAAATATCAAAAATAAAAATTCAAAATTACCCAAAGATTTCATTGAAATATCAAAAATAAAAATTCAAAATTATCCAACGATTTCATTGAAATATCAAAAATAAAAATTCAAAATTACCCAAAGATTTCATTGAAAATATCAAAAATAAAAATTCAAAATTATCCAAAGATTTCATTGAAATATCAAAAATAAAAATTCAAAATTACCCAAAGATTTCATTGAAATATCAAAAATAAAAATTCAAAATTACCCAAAGATTTCATTGAAATATCAAAAATAAAAATTCAAAATCACCCAAAGTTTTCATTGAAATATCCAAAATAAAAATTCAAAATTATCCAAAGATTTCATTGAAATATCAAAAATAAAAATTCAAAATTACCCAAAGATTTCATTGAAATATCAAAAATAAAAATTCAAAATTATCCAAAGATTTCATTGAAATATCAAAAATAAAAATTCAAAATCACCCAAAGTTTTCATTGAAATATCCAAAATAAAAATTCAAAATTATCCAAAGATTTCATTGAAATATCAAAAATAAAAATTCAAAATTATCCAAAGATTTCATTGAAATATCAAAAATAAAAATTCAAAATCACCCAAAGTTTTCATTGAAATATCAAAAATAAAAATTCAAAATTATCCAAAGATTTCATTGAAATATCAAAAATAAAAATTCAAAATTACCCAAAGATTTCATTTAAATATCAAAAATAAAAATTCAAAATTACCCAAAGATTTCATTGAAATATCAAAAATAAAAATTCAAAATTACCCAAAGATTTCATTGAAATATCAAAAATAAAAATTCAAAATTACCCAAAGATTTCATTGAAATATCAAAAATAAAAATTCAAAATTACCCAAAGATTTCATTGAAATATCAAAAATAAAAATTCAAAATTACCCAAAGATTTCATTGAAATATCAAAAATAAAAATTCCAAATTACCCAAAGATTTCATTGAAATATCAAAAATAAAAATTCAAAATTACCCAAAGATTTCATTGAAATATCAAAAATAAAAATTCAAAATTACCCAAAGATTTCATTGAAATATCAAAAATAAAAATTCAAAATTACCCAAAGATTTCATTGAAATATCAAAAATAAAAATTCAAAATTACCCAAAGATTTCATTGAAATATCAAAAATAAAAATTCAAAATTACCCAAAGATTTCATTGAAATATCAAAAATAAAAATTCAAAATTATCCAAAGATTTCATTGAAATATCAAAAATAAAAATTCAAAATTACCCAAAGATTTCATTGAAAATATCAAAAATAAAAATTCAAAATTATCCAAAGATTTCATTGAAATATCAAAAATAAAAATTCAAAATTACCCAAAGATTTCATTAAAATATAAAAAATAAAAATTCAAAATTACCCAAAGATTTCATTGAAATATCAAAAATAAAAATTCAAAATCACCCAAAGTTTTCATTGAAATATCCAAAATAAAAATTCAAAATTATCCAAAGATTTCATTGAAATATCAAAAATAAAAATTCAAAATTACCCAAAGATTTCATTGAAATATCAAAAATAAAAATTCAAAATTATCCAAAGATTTCATTGAAATATCAAAAATAAAAATTCAAAATCACCCAAAGTTTTCATTGAAATATCCAAAATAAAAATTCAAAATTATCCAAAGATTTCATTGAAATATCAAAAATAAAAATTCAAAATTATCCAAAGATTTCATTGAAATATCAAAAATAAAAATTCAAAATCACCCAAAGTTTTCATTGAAATATCAAAAATAAAAATTCAAAATTATCCAAAGATTTCATTGAAATATCAAAAATAAAAATTCAAAATTACCCAAAGATTTCATTGAAATATCAAAAATAAAAATTCAAAATTACCCAAAGATTTCATTGAAATATCAAAAATAAAAATTCAAAATTACCCAAAGATTTCATTGAAATATCAAAAATAAAAATTCAAAATTACCCAAAGATTTCATTGAAATATCAAAAATAAAAATTCAAAATTACCCAAAGATTTCATTGAAATATCAAAAATAAAAATTCAAAATTACCCAAAGATTTGATTGAAATATCAAAAATAAAAATTCAAAATTACCCAAAGATTTCATTGAAATATCAAAAATAAAAATTCAAAATTACCCAAAGATTTGATTGAAATCTCCAAAATAAAAATTCAAAATTACCCAAAGATTTCATTGAAATATCAAAAATAAAAATTCAAAATTACCCAAAGATTTCATTGAAATATCAAAAATAAAAATTCAAAATTACCCAAAGATTTCATTGAAATATCAAAAATAAAAATTCAAAATTACCCAAAGATTTCATTGAAATATCAAAAACAAAAATTCAAAATTACCCAAAGATTTCATTGAAATATCAAAAATAAAAATTCAAAATTACCCAAAGATTTCATTGAAATATCAAAAATAAAAATTCAAAATTATCCAAAGATTTCATTGAAATATCAAAAATAAAAATTCAAAATTACCCAAAGATTTCATTGAAATATCAAAAATAAAAATTCAAAATTACCCAAAGATTTCATTGAAATATCAAAAATAAAAATTCAAAATTACCCAAAGATTTCATTGAAATATAAAAAATAAAAATTCAAAATTACCCAAAGATTTGATTGAAATCTCCAAAATAAAAATTCAAAATTACCCAAAGATTTCATTGAAATATCAAAAATAAAAATTCAAAATTACCCAAAGATTTCATTGAAATATCAAAAATAAAATTCCAAATTACCCAAAGATTTCATTGAAATATCAAAAATAAAAATTCAAAATTACCCAAAGATTTCATTGAAATATCAAAAATAAAAATTCAAAATTACCCAAAGATTTCATTGAAATATCAAAAATAAAAATTCAAAATTACCCAAAGATTTGATTGAAATATCAAAAATAAAAATTCAAAATTACCCAAAGATTTCATTGAAATATCAAAAATAAAAATTCAAAATTACCCAAAGATTTCATTGAAATATCAAAAATAAAAATTCAAAATTATCCAAAGATTTCATTGAAATATCAAAAATAAAAATTCAAAATTACCCAAAGATTTCATTGAAATATCAAAAATAAAAATTCAAAATTACCCAAAGATTTCATTGAAATATCAAAAATAAAAATTCAAAATTACCCAAAGATTTGATTGAAATATCAAAAATAAAAATTCAAAATTACCCAAAGATTTCATTGAAATATCAAAAATAAAAATTCAAAATTACCCAAAGATTTCATTGAAATATAAAAAATAAAATTCCAAATTACCCAAAGATTTCATTGAAATATCAAAAATAAAAATTCAAAATTACCCAAAGATTTCATTGAAATATCAAAAATAAAAATTCAAAATTACCCAAAGATTTCATTGAAATATCAAAAATAAAAATTCAAAATTACCCAAAGATTTCATTGAAATATCAAAAATAAAAATTCAAAATTACCCAAAGATTTGATTGAAATATCAAAAATAAAAATTCAAAATTACCCAAAGATTTCATTGAAATATCAAAAATAAAAATTCAAAATTACCCAAAGATTTCATTGAAATATCAAAAATAAAAATTCAAAATTACCCAAAGATTTCATTGAAATCTCCAAAATAAAAATTCAAAATTACCCAAAGATTTCATTGAAATATCAAAAATAAAATTCCAAATCACCCAAAGATTTCATTGAAATATCAAAAATAAAAATTCAAAATTACCCAAAGATTTCATTGAAATATCAAAAATAAAAATTCAAAATTACCCAAAGATTTCATTGAAATATCAAAAATAAAAATTCAAAATTACCCAAAGATTTCATTGAAATATCAAAAATAAAAATTCCAAATTACCCAAAGATTTGATTGAAATATCAAAAATAAAAATTCAAAATTACCCAAAGATTTCATTGAAATATCAAAAATAAAAATTCAAAATTACCCAAAGATTTCATTGAAATATCAAAAATAAAAATTCAAAATTACCCAAAGATTTCATTGAAATATCAAAAATAAAAATTCAAAATTACCCAAAGATTTCATTGAAATATAAAAAATAAAAATTCAAAATTACCCAAAGATTTCATTGAAATATCAAAAATAAAAATTCAAAATTACCCAAAGATTTCATTGAAATATCAAAAATAAAAATTCAAAATTACCCAAAGATTTGATTGAAATATCAAAAATAAAAATTCAAAATTACCCAAAGATTTCATTGAAATATCAAAAATAAAAATTCAAAATTACCCAAAGATTTCATTGAAATATCAAAAATAAAAATTCAAAATTACCCAAAGATTTCATTGAAATCTCCAAAATAAAAATTCAAAATTACCCAAAGATTTGATTGAAATATCAAAAATAAAATTCCAAATCACCCAAAGATTTCATTGAAATATCAAAAATAAAAATTCAAAATTACCCAAAGATTTCATTGAAATATCAAAAATAAAAATTCAAAATTACCCAAAGATTTCATTGAAATATAAAAAATAAAAATTCAAAATTACCCAAAGATTTCATTGAAATATCAAAAATAAAAATTCCAAATTACCCAAAGATTTGATTGAAATATCAAAAATAAAAATTCAAAATTACCCAAAGATTTCATTGAAATATCAAAAATAAAAATTCAAAATTACCCAAAGATTTCATTGAAATATCAAAAATAAAAATTCAAAATTACCCAAAGATTTCATTGAAATATCAAAAATAAAAATTCAAAATTACCCAAAGATTTCATTGAAATATAAAAAATAAAAATTCAAAATTACCCAAAGATTTCATTGAAATATCAAAAATAAAAATTCAAAATTACCCAAAGATTTCATTGAAATATCAAAAATAAAAATTCAAAATTATCCAAAGATTTCATTGAAATATCAAAAATAAAAATTCAAAATTACCCAAAGATTTCATTGAAATATCAAAAATAAAAATTCAAAATTACCCAAAGATTTCATTGAAATATCAAAAATAAAAATTCAAAATTACCCAAAGATTTCATTGAAATATCAAAAATAAAAATTCAAAATTACCCAAAGATTTGATTGAAATCTCCAAAATAAAAATTCAAAATTACCCAAAGATTTCATTGAAATATCAAAAATAAAAATTCAAAATTACCCAAAGATTTCATTGAAATATCAAAAATAAAATTCCAAATTACCCAAAGATTTCATTGAAATATCAAAAATAAAAATTCAAAATTACCCAAAGATTTCATTGAAATATCAAAAATAAAAATTCAAAATTACCCAAAGATTTCATTGAAATATCAAAAATAAAAATTCAAAATTACCCAAAGATTTGATTGAAATATCAAAAATAAAAATTCAAAATTACCCAAAGATTTCATTGAAATATCAAAAATAAAAATTCAAAATTACCCAAAGATTTCATTGAAATATCAAAAATAAAAATTCAAAATTATCCAAAGATTTCATTGAAATATCAAAAATAAAAATTCAAAATTACCCAAAGATTTCATTGAAATATCAAAAATAAAAATTCAAAATTACCCAAAGATTTCATTGAAATATCAAAAATAAAAATTCAAAATTACCCAAAGATTTCATTGAAATATCAAAAATAAAAATTCAAAATTACCCAAAGATTTCATTGAAATATCAAAAATAAAAATTCAAAATTACCCAAAGATTTCATTGAAATATCAAAAATAAAAATTCAAAATTACCCAAAGATTTGATTGAAATATCAAAAATAAAAATTCAAAATTACCCAAAGATTTCATTGAAATATCAAAAATAAAAATTCAAAATTACCCAAAGATTTGATTGAAATCTCCAAAATAAAAATTCAAAATTACCCAAAGATTTCATTGAAATATCAAAAATAAAAATTCAAAATTACCCAAAGATTTCATTGAAATATCAAAAATAAAAATTCAAAATTACCCAAAGATTTCATTGAAATATCAAAAATAAAAATTCAAAATTACCCAAAGATTTCATTGAAATATCAAAAACAAAAATTCAAAATTACCCAAAGATTTCATTGAAATATCAAAAATAAAAATTCAAAATTACCCAAAGATTTCATTGAAATATCAAAAATAAAAATTCAAAATTATCCAAAGATTTCATTGAAATATCAAAAATAAAAATTCAAAATTACCCAAAGATTTCATTGAAATATCAAAAATAAAAATTCAAAATTACCCAAAGATTTCATTGAAATATCAAAAATAAAAATTCAAAATTACCCAAAGATTTCATTGAAATATAAAAAATAAAAATTCAAAATTACCCAAAGATTTGATTGAAATCTCCAAAATAAAAATTCAAAATTACCCAAAGATTTCATTGAAATATCAAAAATAAAAATTCAAAATTACCCAAAGATTTCATTGAAATATCAAAAATAAAATTCCAAATTACCCAAAGATTTCATTGAAATATCAAAAATAAAAATTCAAAATTACCCAAAGATTTCATTGAAATATCAAAAATAAAAATTCAAAATTACCCAAAGATTTCATTGAAATATCAAAAATAAAAATTCAAAATTACCCAAAGATTTGATTGAAATATCAAAAATAAAAATTCAAAATTACCCAAAGATTTCATTGAAATATCAAAAATAAAAATTCAAAATTACCCAAAGATTTCATTGAAATATCAAAAATAAAAATTCAAAATTATCCAAAGATTTCATTGAAATATCAAAAATAAAAATTCAAAATTACCCAAAGATTTCATTGAAATATCAAAAATAAAAATTCAAAATTACCCAAAGATTTCATTGAAATATCAAAAATAAAAATTCAAAATTACCCAAAGATTTGATTGAAATCTCCAAAATAAAAATTCAAAATTACCCAAAGATTTCATTGAAATATCAAAAATAAAAATTCAAAATTACCCAAAGATTTCATTGAAATATAAAAAATAAAATTCCAAATTACCCAAAGATTTCATTGAAATATCAAAAATAAAAATTCAAAATTACCCAAAGATTTCATTGAAATATCAAAAATAAAAATTCAAAATTACCCAAAGATTTCATTGAAATATCAAAAATAAAAATTCAAAATTACCCAAAGATTTCATTGAAATATCAAAAATAAAAATTCAAAATTACCCAAAGATTTGATTGAAATATCAAAAATAAAAATTCAAAATTACCCAAAGATTTCATTGAAATATCAAAAATAAAAATTCAAAATTACCCAAAGATTTCATTGAAATATCAAAAATAAAAATTCAAAATTACCCAAAGATTTCATTGAAATCTCCAAAATAAAAATTCAAAATTACCCAAAGATTTCATTGAAATATCAAAAATAAAATTCCAAATCACCCAAAGATTTCATTGAAATATCAAAAATAAAAATTCAAAATTACCCAAAGATTTCATTGAAATATCAAAAATAAAAATTCAAAATTACCCAAAGATTTCATTGAAATATCAAAAATAAAAATTCAAAATTACCCAAAGATTTCATTGAAATATCAAAAATAAAAATTCAAAATTACCCAAAGATTTCATTGAAATATCAAAAATAAAAATTCAAAATTACCCAAAGATTTCATTGAAATATCAAAAATAAAAATTCAAAATTACCCAAAGATTTCATTGAAATATCAAAAATAAAAATTCAAAATTACCCAAAGATTTCATTGAAATATCAAAAATAAAAATTCAAAATTACCCAAAGATTTCATTGAAATATAAAAAATAAAAATTCAAAATTACCCAAAGATTTCATTGAAATATCAAAAATAAAAATTCAAAATTACCCAAAGATTTCATTGAAATATCAAAAATAAAAATTCAAAATTATCCAAAGATTTCATTGAAATATCAAAAATAAAAATTCAAAATTACCCAAAGATTTCATTGAAATATCAAAAATAAAAATTCAAAATTACCCAAAGATTTCATTGAAATATCAAAAATAAAAATTCAAAATTACCCAAAGATTTCATTGAAATATCAAAAATAAAAATTCAAAATTACCCAAAGATTTGATTGAAATCTCCAAAATAAAAATTCAAAATTACCCAAAGATTTCATTGAAATATCAAAAATAAAAATTCAAAATTACCCAAAGATTTCATTGAAATATCAAAAATAAAATTCCAAATTACCCAAAGATTTCATTGAAATATCAAAAATAAAAATTCAAAATTACCCAAAGATTTCATTGAAATATCAAAAATAAAAATTCAAAATTACCCAAAGATTTCATTGAAATATCAAAAATAAAAATTCAAAATTACCCAAAGATTTGATTGAAATATCAAAAATAAAAATTCAAAATTACCCAAAGATTTCATTGAAATATCAAAAATAAAAATTCAAAATTACCCAAAGATTTCATTGAAATATCAAAAATAAAAATTCAAAATTATCCAAAGATTTCATTGAAATATCAAAAATAAAAATTCAAAATTACCCAAAGATTTGATTGAAATATCAAAAATAAAAATTCAAAATTACCCAAAGATTTCATTGAAATATCAAAAATAAAAATTCAAAATTACCCAAAGATTTCATTGAAATCTCCAAAATAAAAATTCAAAATTACCCAAAGATTTCATTGAAATATCAAAAATAAAAATTCAAAATTACCCAAAGATTTCATTGAAATATCAAAAATAAAAATTCAAAATTACCCAAAGATTTCATTGAAATATCAAAAATAAAATTCCAAATTACCCAAAGATTTCATTGAAATATCAAAAATAAAAATTCAAAATTACCCAAAGATTTGATTGAAATATCAAAAATAAAAATTCAAAATTACCCAAAGATTTCATTGAAATATCAAAAATAAAAATTCAAAATTACCCAAAGATTTCATTGAAATATCAAAAATAAAAATTCAAAATTACCCAAAGATTTGATTGAAATATCAAAAATAAAAATTCAAAATTACCCAAAGATTTCATTAAAATATCAAAAATAAAAATTCAAAATTACCCAAAGATTTCATTGAAATATCAAAAATAAAAATTCAAAATTACCCAAAGATTTAATTGAAATCTCCAAAATAAAAATTCAAAATTACCCAAAGATTTCATTGAAATATCAAAAATAAAATTCCAAATCACCCAAAGATTTCATTGAAATATCAAAAATAAAAATTCAAAATTACCCAAAGATTTCATTGAAATATCAAAAATAAAAATTCAAAATTACCCAAAGATTTCATTGAAATATCAAAAATAAAAATTCAAAATTACCCAAAGATTTCATTGAAATATCAAAAATAAAAATTCAAAATTACCCAAAGATTTCATTGAAATATCAAAAATAAAAATTCAAAATTACCCAAAGATTTCATTAAAATATCAAAAATAAAAATTCAAAATTACCCAAAGATTTCATTGAAATATCAAAAATAAAAATTCAAAATTACCCAAAGATTTCATTGAAAATATCAAAAATAAAAATTCAAAATTATCCAAAGATTTCATTGAAATATCAAAAATAAAAATTCAAAATCACCCAAAGTTTTCATTGAAATATCCAAAATAAAAAGTCAAAATTATCCAAAGATTTCATTGAAATATCAAAAATAAAAATTCAAAATTACCCAAAGATTTCATTGAAATATCAAAAATAAAAATTCAAAATTACCCAAAGATTTCATTGAAATCTCCAAAATAAAAATTCAAAATTACCCAAAGATTTCATTGAAATATCAAAAATAAAATTCCAAATCACCCAAAGATTTCATTGAAATATCAAAAATAAAAATTCAAAATTACCCAAAGATTTCATTGAAATATCAAAAATAAAAATTCAAAATTACCCAAAGATTTCATTGAAATATCAAAAATAAAAATTCAAAATTACCCAAAGATTTCATTGAAATATCAAAAATAAAAATTCAAAATTACCCAAAGATTTCATTGAAATATCAAAAATAAAAATTCAAAATTACCCAAAGATTTCATTGAAATATCAAAAATAAAAATTCAAAATTATCCAAAGATTTCATTGAAATATCAAAAATAAAAATTCAAAATTACCCAAAGATTTCATTGAAAATATCAAAAATAAAAATTCAAAATTATCCAAAGATTTCATTGAAATATCAAAAATAAAAATTCAAAATCACCCAAAGTTTTCATTGAAATATCCAAAATAAAAATTCAAAATTATCCAAAGATTTCATTGAAATATCAAAAATAAAAATTCAAAATTATCCAAAGATTTCATTGAAATATCAAAAATAAAAATTCAAAATCACCCAAAGTTTTCATTGAAATATCAAAAATAAAAATTCAAAATTATCCAAAGATTTCATTGAAATATCAAAAATAAAAATTCAAAATTACCCAAAGATTTCATTTAAATATCAAAAATAAAAATTCAAAATTACCCAAAGATTTGATTGAAATCTCCAAAATAAAAATTCAAAATTACCCAAAGATTTCATTGAAATATCAAAAATAAAAATTCAAAATTACCCAAAGATTTCATTGAAATATCAAAAATAAAAATTCCAAATTACCCAAAGATTTGATTGAAATATCAAAAATAAAAATTCAAAATTACCCAAAGATTTCATTGAAATATCAAAAATAAAAATTCAAAATTACCCAAAGATTTCATTGAAATATCAAAAATAAAAATTCAAAATTACCCAAAGATTTCATTGAAATATCAAAAATAAAAATTCAAAATTACCCAAAGATTTCATTGAAATATAAAAAATAAAAATTCAAAATTACCCAAAGATTTCATTGAAATATCAAAAATAAAAATTCAAAATTACCCAAAGATTTCATTGAAATATCAAAAATAAAAATTCAAAATTATCCAAAGATTTCATTGAAATATCAAAAATAAAAATTCAAAATTACCCAAAGATTTCATTGAAATATCAAAAATAAAAATTCAAAATTACCCAAAGATTTCATTGAAATATCAAAAATAAAAATTCAAAATTACCCAAAGATTTCATTGAAATATCAAAAATAAAAATTCAAAATTACCCAAAGATTTGATTGAAATCTCCAAAATAAAAATTCAAAATTACCCAAAGATTTCATTGAAATATCAAAAATAAAAATTCAAAATTACCCAAAGATTTCATTGAAATATCAAAAATAAAATTCCAAATTACCCAAAGATTTCATTGAAATATCAAAAATAAAAATTCAAAATTACCCAAAGATTTCATTGAAATATCAAAAATAAAAATTCAAAATTACCCAAAGATTTCATTGAAATATCAAAAATAAAAATTCAAAATTACCCAAAGATTTGATTGAAATATCAAAAATAAAAATTCAAAATTACCCAAAGATTTCATTGAAATATCAAAAATAAAAATTCAAAATTACCCAAAGATTTCATTGAAATATCAAAAATAAAAATTCAAAATTATCCAAAGATTTCATTGAAATATCAAAAATAAAAATTCAAAATTACCCAAAGATTTGATTGAAATATCAAAAATAAAAATTCAAAATTACCCAAAGATTTCATTGAAATATCAAAAATAAAAATTCAAAATTACCCAAAGATTTCATTGAAATCTCCAAAATAAAAATTCAAAATTACCCAAAGATTTCATTGAAATATCAAAAATAAAAATTCAAAATTACCCAAAGATTTCATTGAAATATCAAAAATAAAAATTCAAAATTACCCAAAGATTTCATTGAAATATCAAAAATAAAATTCCAAATTACCCAAAGATTTCATTGAAATATCAAAAATAAAAATTCAAAATTACCCAAAGATTTGATTGAAATATCAAAAATAAAAATTCAAAATTACCCAAAGATTTCATTGAAATATCAAAAATAAAAATTCAAAATTACCCAAAGATTTCATTGAAATATCAAAAATAAAAATTCAAAATTACCCAAAGATTTCATTGAAATATCAAAAATAAAAATTCAAAATTACCCAAAGATTTCATTGAAATATCAAAAATAAAAATTCAAAATTACCCAAAGATTTCATTGAAATATCAAAAATAAAAATTCAAAATTATCCAAAGATTTCATTGAAATATCAAAAATAAAAATTCAAAATTACCCAAAGATTTCATTGAAAATATCAAAAATAAAAATTCAAAATTATCCAAAGATTTCATTGAAATATCAAAAATAAAAATTCAAAATCACCCAAAGTTTTCATTGAAATATCCAAAATAAAAATTCAAAATTATCCAAAGATTTCATTGAAATATCAAAAATAAAAATTCAAAATTATCCAAAGATTTCATTGAAATATCAAAAATAAAAATTCAAAATCACCCAAAGTTTTCATTGAAATATCAAAAATAAAAATTCAAAATTATCCAAAGATTTCATTGAAATATCAAAAATAAAAATTCAAAATTACCCAAAGATTTCATTTAAATATCAAAAATAAAAATTCAAAATTACCCAAAGATTTGATTGAAATCTCCAAAATAAAAATTCAAAATTACCCAAAGATTTCATTGAAATATCAAAAATAAAAATTCAAAATTACCCAAAGATTTCATTGAAATATCAAAAATAAAAATTCCAAATTACCCAAAGATTTGATTGAAATATCAAAAATAAAAATTCAAAATTACCCAAAGATTTCATTGAAATATCAAAAATAAAAATTCAAAATTACCCAAAGATTTCATTGAAATATCAAAAATAAAAATTCAAAATTACCCAAAGATTTCATTGAAATATCAAAAATAAAAATTCAAAATTACCCAAAGATTTCATTGAAATATAAAAAATAAAAATTCAAAATTACCCAAAGATTTCATTGAAATATCAAAAATAAAAATTCAAAATTACCCAAAGATTTCATTGAAATATCAAAAATAAAAATTCAAAATTATCCAAAGATTTCATTGAAATATCAAAAATAAAAATTCAAAATCACCCAAAGTTTTCATTGAAATATCCAAAATAAAAATTCAAAATTATCCAAAGATTTCATTGAAATATCAAAAATAAAAATTCAAAATTATCCAAAGATTTCATTGAAATATCAAAAATAAAAATTCAAAATTACCCAAAGATTTCATTGAAATATCAAAAATAAAATTCCAAATTACCCAAAGATTTCATTGAAATATCAAAAATAAAAATTCAAAATTACCCAAAGATTTCATTGAAATATCAAAAATAAAAATTCAAAATTACCCAAAGATTTCATTGAAATATCAAAAATAAAAATTCAAAATTACCCAAAGATTTGATTGAAATATCAAAAATAAAAATTCAAAATTACCCAAAGATTTCATTGAAATATCAAAAATAAAAATTCAAAATTACCCAAAGATTTCATTGAAATATCAAAAATAAAAATTCAAAATTATCCAAAGATTTCATTGAAATATCAAAAATAAAAATTCAAAATTACCCAAAGATTTGATTGAAATATCAAAAATAAAAATTCAAAATTACCCAAAGATTTCATTGAAATATCAAAAATAAAAATTCAAAATTACCCAAAGATTTCATTGAAATCTCCAAAATAAAAATTCAAAATTACCCAAAGATTTCATTGAAATATCAAAAATAAAAATTCAAAATTACCCAAAGATTTCATTGAAATATCAAAAATAAAAATTCAAAATTACCCAAAGATTTCATTGAAATATCAAAAATAAAATTCCAAATTACCCAAAGATTTCATTGAAATATCAAAAATAAAAATTCAAAATTACCCAAAGATTTGATTGAAATATCAAAAATAAAAATTCAAAATCACCCAAAGTTTTCATTGAAATATCCAAAATAAAAATTCAAAATTATCCAAAGATTTCATTGAAATATCAAAAATAAAAATTCAAAATTATCCAAAGATTTCATTGAAATATCAAAAATAAAAATTCAAAATCACCCAAAGTTTTCATTGAAATATCAAAAATAAAAATTCAAAATTATCCAAAGATTTCATTGAAATATCAAAAATAAAAATTCAAAATTACCCAAAGATTTCATTTAAATATCAAAAATAAAAATTCAAAATTACCCAAAGATTTCATTGAAATATCAAAAATAAAAATTCAAAATTACCCAAAGATTTCATTGAAATATCAAAAATAAAAATTCAAAATTACCCAAAGATTTCATTGAAATATCAAAAATAAAAATTCAAAATTACCCAAAGATTTCATTGAAATATCAAAAATAAAAATTCAAAATTACCCAAAGATTTCATTGAAATATCAAAAAAAAAAATTCAAAATTACCCAAAGATTTCATTGAAATATCAAAAATAAAAATTCAAAATTACCCAAAGATTTCATTGAAATATCAAAAATAAAAATTCAAAATTACCCAAAGATTTCATTGAAATATCAAAAATAAAAATTCAAAATTACCCAAAGATTTCATTGAAATATCAAAAATAAAAATTCAAAATTACCCAAAGATTTCATTGAAATATCAAAAATAAAAATTCAAAATTACCCAAAGATTTCATTGAAATATCAAAAATAAAAATTCAAAATTATCCAAAGATTTCATTGAAATATCAAAAATAAAAATTCAAAATTACCCAAAGATTTCATTGAAAATATCAAAAATAAAAATTCAAAATTATCCAAAGATTTCATTGAAATATCAAAAATAAAAATTCAAAATTACCCAAAGATTTCATTAAAATATAAAAAATAAAAATTCAAAATTACCCAAAGATTTCATTGAAATATCAAAAATAAAAATTCAAAATCACCCAAAGTTTTCATTGAAATATCCAAAATAAAAATTCAAAATTATCCAAAGATTTCATTGAAATATCAAAAATAAAAATTCAAAATTACCCAAAGATTTCATTGAAATATCAAAAATAAAAATTCAAAATTATCCAAAGATTTCATTGAAATATCAAAAATAAAAATTCAAAATCACCCAAAGTTTTCATTGAAATATCCAAAATAAAAATTAAAAATTATCCAAAGATTTCATTGAAATATCAAAAATAAAAATTCAAAATTATCCAAAGATTTCATTGAAATATCAAAAATAAAAATTCAAAATCACCCAAAGTTTTCATTGAAATATCAAAAATAAAAATTCAAAATTATCCAAAGATTTCATTGAAATATCAAAAATAAAAATTCAAAATTACCCAAAGATTTCATTTAAATATCAAAAATAAAAATTCAAAATTACCCAAAGATTTCATTGAAATATCAAAAATAAAAATTCAAAATTACCCAAAGATTTCATTGAAATATCAAAAATAAAAATTCAAAATTACCCAAAGATTTCATTGAAATATCAAAAATAAAAATTCAAAATTACCCAAAGATTTCATTGAAATATCAAAAATAAAAATTCAAAATTACCCAAAGATTTCATTGAAATATCAAAAATAAAAATTCAAAATTACCCAAAGATTTCATTGAAATATCAAAAATAAAAATTCAAAATTACCCAAAGATTTGATTGAAATCTCCAAAATAAAAATTCAAAATTACCCAAAGATTTCATTGAAATATCAAAAATAAAAATTCAAAATTACCCAAAGATTTCATTGAAATATCAAAAATAAAAATTCAAAATTACCCAAAGATTTGATTGAAATATCAAAAATAAAAATTCAAAATTACCCAAAGATTTCATTGAAATATCAAAAATAAAAATTCAAAATTACCCAAAGATTTCATTGAAATATCAAAAATAAAAATTCAAAATTACCCAAAGATTTCATTGAAATATCAAAAATAAAAATTCAAAATTATCCAAAGATTTCATTGAAATATCAAAAATAAAAATTCAAAATTACCCAAAGATTTCATTGAAATATCAAAAATAAAAATTCAAAATTACCCAAAGATTTCATTGAAATATCAAAAATAAAAATTCAAAATTACCCAAAGATTTCATTGAAATATCAAAAATAAAAATTCAAAATTACCCAAAGATTTGATTGAAATATCAAAAATAAAAATTCAAAATTACCCAAAGATTTCATTGAAATATCAAAAATAAAAATTCAAAATTACCCAAAGATTTCATTGAAATATCAAAAATAAAATTCCAAATTACCCAAAGATTTCATTGAAATATCAAAAATAAAAATTCAAAATTACCCAAAGATTTGATTGAAATATCAAAAATAAAAATTCAAAATTACCCAAAGATTTCATTGAAATATCAAAAATAAAAATTCAAAATTACCCAAAGATTTCATTGAAATATCAAAAATAAAAATTCAAAATTACCCAAAGATTTGATTGAAATATCAAAAATAAAAATTCAAAATTACCCAAAGATTTCATTAAAATATCAAAAATAAAAATTCAAAATTACCCAAAGATTTCATTGAAATATCAAAAATAAAAATTCAAAATTACCCAAAGATTTCATTGAAATCTCCAAAATAGAAATTCAAAATTACCCAAAGATTTCATTGAAATATCAAAAATAAAAATTCAAAATTACCCAAAGATTTCATTGAAATATCAAAAATAAAAATTCAAAATTACCCAAAGATTTCATTGAAATATCAAAAATAAAAATTCAAAATTACCCAAAGATTTCATTGAAATATCAAAAATAAAAATTCAAAATTATCCAAAGATTTCATTGAAATATCAAAAATAAAAATTCAAAATTACCCAAAGATTTCATTGAAAATATCAAAAATAAAAATTCAAAATTATCCAAAGATTTCATTGAAATATCAAAAATAAAAATTCAAAATCACCCAAAGTTTT
This sequence comes from Euprymna scolopes, assembly GCF_053919585.1. Classification (NCBI taxonomy): domain Eukaryota; kingdom Metazoa; phylum Mollusca; class Cephalopoda; order Sepiida; family Sepiolidae; genus Euprymna; species Euprymna scolopes. The sequence goes on from NC_136513.1 coordinate 93,852,539, forward strand.
CATTGAAATATCCAAAATAAAAATTCAAAATTATCCAAAGATTTCATTGAAATATCAAAAATAAAAATTCAAAATTATCCAAAGATTTCATTGAAATATCAAAAATAAAAATTCAAAATCACCCAAAGTTTTCATTGAAATATCAAAAATAAAAATTCAAAATTATCCAAAGATTTCATTGAAATATCAAAAATAAAAATTCAAAATTACCCAAAGATTTCATTTAAATATCAAAAATAAAAATTCAAAATTACCCAAAGATTTCATTGAAATATCAAAAATAAAAATTCAAAATTACCCAAAGATTTCATTGAAATATCAAAAATAAAAATTCAAAATTACCCAAAGATTTCATTGAAATATCAAAAATAAAAATTCAAAATTACCCAAAGATTTCATTGAAATATCAAAAATAAAAATTCAAAATTACCCAAAGATTTCATTGAAATATCAAAAATAAAAATTCAAAATTACCCAAAGATTTCATTGAAATATCAAAAATAAAAATTCAAAATTACCCAAAGATTTGATTGAAATATCAAAAATAAAAATTCAAAATTACCCAAAGATTTCATTGAAATATCAAAAATAAAAATTCAAAATTACCCAAAGATTTCATTGAAATATCAAAAATAAAAATTCAAAATTACCCAAAGATTTCATTGAAATATCAAAAATAAAAATTCAAAATTACCCAAAGATTTCATTGAAATATCAAAAATAAAAATTCAAAATTATCCAAAGATTTCATTGAAATATCAAAAATAAAAATTCAAAATTACCCAAAGATTTCATTGAAAATATCAAAAATAAAAATTCAAAATTATCCAAAGATTTCATTGAAATATCAAAAATAAAAATTCAAAATTACCCAAAGATTTCATTAAAATATAAAAAATAAAAATTCAAAATTACCCAAAGATTTCATTGAAATATCAAAAATAAAAATTCAAAATCACCCAAAGTTTTCATTGAAATATCCAAAATAAAAATTCAAAATTATCCAAAGATTTCATTGAAATATCAAAAATAAAAATTCAAAATTACCCAAAGATTTCATTGAAATATCAAAAATAAAAATTCAAAATTATCCAAAGATTTCATTGAAATATCAAAAATAAAAATTCAAAATCACCCAAAGTTTTCATTGAAATATCCAAAATAAAAATTAAAAATTATCCAAAGATTTCATTGAAATATCAAAAATAAAAATTCAAAATTATCCAAAGATTTCATTGAAATATCAAAAATAAAAATTCAAAATCACCCAAAGTTTTCATTGAAATATCAAAAATAAAAATTCAAAATTATCCAAAGATTTCATTGAAATATCAAAAATAAAAATTCAAAATTACCCAAAGATTTCATTTAAATATCAAAAATAAAAATTCAAAATTACCCAAAGATTTCATTGAAATATCAAAAATAAAAATTCAAAATTACCCAAAGATTTGATTGAAATATCAAAAATAAAAATTCACAATTACCCAAAGATTTCATTGAAATATCAAAAATAAAAATTCAAAATTACCCAAAGATTTCATTGAAATATCAAAAATAAAAATTCAAAATTACCCAAAGATTTCATTGAAATATCAAAAATAAAAATTCAAAATTACCCAAAGATTTCATTGAAATATCAAAAATAAAAATTCAAAATTACCCAAAGATTTGATTGAAATCTCCAAAATAAAAATTCAAAATTACCCAAAGATTTCATTGAAATATCAAAAATAAAAATTCAAAATTACCCAAAGATTTCATTGAAATATCAAAAATAAAAATTCAAAATTACCCAAAGATTTGATTGAAATATCAAAAATAAAAATTCAAAATTACCCAAAGATTTCATTGAAATATCAAAAATAAAAATTCAAAATTACCCAAAGATTTCATTGAAATATCAAAAATAAAAATTCAAAATTACCCAAAGATTTCATTGAAATATCAAAAATAAAAATTCAAAATTATCCAAAGATTTCATTGAAATATCAAAAATAAAAATTCAAAATTACCCAAAGATTTCATTGAAATATCAAAAATAAAAATTCAAAATTACCCAAAGATTTCATTGAAATATCAAAAATAAAAATTCAAAATCACCCAAAGTTTTCATTGAAATATCCAAAATAAAAATTAAAAATTATCCAAAGATTTCATTGAAATATCAAAAATAAAAATTCAAAATTATCCAAAGATTTCATTGAAATATCAAAAATAAAAATTCAAAATCACCCAAAGTTTTCATTGAAATATCAAAAATAAAAATTCAAAATTATCCAAAGATTTCATTGAAATATCAAAAATAAAAATTCAAAATTACCCAAAGATTTCATTTAAATATCAAAAATAAAAATTCAAAATTACCCAAAGATTTCATTGAAATATCAAAAATAAAAATTCAAAATTACCCAAAGATTTGATTGAAATATCAAAAATAAAAATTCACAATTACCCAAAGATTTCATTGAAATATCAAAAATAAAAATTCAAAATTACCCAAAGATTTCATTGAAATATCAAAAATAAAAATTCAAAATTACCCAAAGATTTCATTGAAATATCAAAAATAAAAATTCAAAATTACCCAAAGATTTCATTGAAATATCAAAAATAAAAATTCAAAATTACCCAAAGATTTGATTGAAATCTCCAAAATAAAAATTCAAAATTACCCAAAGATTTCATTGAAATATCAAAAATAAAAATTCAAAATTACCCAAAGATTTCATTGAAATATCAAAAATAAAAATTCAAAATTACCCAAAGATTTGATTGAAATATCAAAAATAAAAATTCAAAATTACCCAAAGATTTCATTGAAATATCAAAAATAAAAATTCAAAATTACCCAAAGATTTCATTGAAATATCAAAAATAAAAATTCAAAATTACCCAAAGATTTCATTGAAATATCAAAAATAAAAATTCAAAATTATCCAAAGATTTCATTGAAATATCAAAAATAAAAATTCAAAATTACCCAAAGATTTCATTGAAATATCAAAAATAAAAATTCAAAATTACCCAAAGATTTCATTGAAATATCAAAAATAAAAATTCAAAATTACCCAAAGATTTCATTGAAATATCAAAAATAAAAATTCAAAATTACCCAAAGATTTGATTGAAATATCAAAAATAAAAATTCAAAATTACCCAAAGATTTCATTGAAATATCAAAAATAAAAATTCAAAATTACCCAAAGATTTCATTGAAATATCAAAAATAAAATTCCAAATTACCCAAAGATTTCATTGAAATATCAAAAATAAAAATTCAAAATTACCCAAAGATTTGATTGAAATATCAAAAATAAAAATTCAAAATTACCCAAAGATTTCATTGAAATATCAAAAATAAAAATTCAAAATTACCCAAAGATTTCATTGAAGAATCAAAAATAAAAATTCAAAATTACCCAAAGATTTCATTGAAATATCAAAAATAAAAATTCAAAATTACCCAAAGATTTCATTAAAATATCAAAAATAAAAATTCAAAATTACCCAAAGATTTCATTGAAATATCAAAAATAAAAATTCAAAATTACCCAAAGATTTCATTGAAATCTCCAAAATAAAAATTCAAAATTACCCAAAGATTTCATTGAAATATCAAAAATAAAATTCCAAATCACCCAAAGATTTCATTGAAATATCAAAAATAAAAATTCAAAATTACCCAAAGATTTCATTGAAATATCAAAAATAAAAATTCAAAATTACCCAAAGATTTCATTGAAATATCAAAAATAAAAATTCAAAATTACCCAAAGATTTCATTGAAATATCAAAAATAAAAATTCAAAATTACCCAAAGATTTCATTGAAATATCAAAAATAAAAATTCAAAATTATCCAAAGATTTCATTGAAATATCAAAAATAAAAATTCAAAATTACCCAAAGATTTCATTGAAAATATCAAAAATAAAAATTCAAAATTATCCAAAGATTTCATTGAAATATCAAAAATAGAAATTCAAAATCACCCAAAGTTTTCATTGAAATATCCAAAATAAAAATTCAAAATTATCCAAAGATTTCATTGAAATATCAAAAATAAAAATTCAAAATTATCCAAAGATTTCATTGAAATATCAAAAATAAAAATTCAAAATCACCCAAAGTTTTCATTGAAATATCAAAAATAAAAATTCAAAATTATCCAAAGATTTCATTGAAATATCAAAAATAAAAATTCAAAATTACCCAAAGATTTCATTGAAATATCAAAAATAAAAATTCAAAATTACCCAAAGATTTCATTGAAATATCAAAAATAAAAATTCAAAATTACCCAAAGATTTCATTGAAATATCAAAAATAAAAATTCAAAATTACCCAAAGATTTCATTGAAATATCAAAAATAAAAATTCAAAATTACCCAAAGATTTGATTGAAATATCAAAAATAAAAATTCAAAATTACCCAAAGATTTCATTGAAATATCAAAAATAAAAATTCAAAATTACCCAAAGATTTCATTGAAATATCAAAAATAAAAATTCAAAATTACCCAAAGATTTCATTGAAATATCAAAAATAAAAATTCAAAATTATCCAAAGATTTCATTGAAATATCAAAAATAAAAATTCAAAATTACCCAAAGATTTCATTGAAATATCAAAAATAAAAATTCAAAATTACCCAAAGATTTCATTGAAATATCAAAAATAAAAATTCAAAATTACCCAAAGATTTCATTGAAATATCAAAAATAAAAATTCAAAATTACCCAAAGATTTGATTGAAATATCAAAAATAAAAATTCAAAATTACCCAAAGATTTCATTGAAATATCAAAAATAAAAATTCAAAATTACCCAAAGATTTCATTGAAATATCAAAAATAAAATTCCAAATTACCCAAAGATTTCATTGAAATATCAAAAATAAAAATTCAAAATTACCCAAAGATTTGATTGAAATATCAAAAATAAAAATTCAAAATTACCCAAAGATTTCATTGAAATATCAAAAATAAAAATTCAAAATTACCCAAAGATTTCATTGAAGAATCAAAAATAAAAATTCAAAATTACCCAAAGATTTCATTGAAATATCAAAAATAAAAATTCAAAATTACCCAAAGATTTCATTAAAATATCAAAAATAAAAATTCAAAATTACCCAAAGATTTCATTGAAATATCAAAAATAAAAATTCAAAATTACCCAAAGATTTCATTGAAATCTCCAAAATAAAAATTCAAAATTACCCAAAGATTTCATTGAAATATCAAAAATAAAATTCCAAATCACCCAAAGATTTCATTGAAATATCAAAAATAAAAATTCAAAATTACCCAAAGATTTCATTGAAATATCAAAAATAAAAATTCAAAATTACCCAAAGATTTCATTGAAATATCAAAAATAAAAATTCAAAATTACCCAAAGATTTCATTGAAATATCAAAAATAAAAATTCAAAATTACCCAAAGATTTCATTGAAATATCAAAAATAAAAATTCAAAATTATCCAAAGATTTCATTGAAATATCAAAAATAAAAATTCAAAATTACCCAAAGATTTCATTGAAAATATCAAAAATAAAAATTCAAAATTATCCAAAGATTTCATTGAAATATCAAAAATAGAAATTCAAAATCACCCAAAGTTTTCATTGAAATATCCAAAATAAAAATTCAAAATTATCCAAAGATTTCATTGAAATATCAAAAATAAAAATTCAAAATTATCCAAAGATTTCATTGAAATATCAAAAATAAAAATTCAAAATCACCCAAAGTTTTCATTGAAATATCAAAAATAAAAATTCAAAATTATCCAAAGATTTCATTGAAATATCAAAAATAAAAATTCAAAATTACCCAAAGATTTCATTGAAATATCAAAAATAAAAATTCAAAATTACCCAAAGATTTCATTGAAATATCAAAAATAAAAATTCAAAATTACCCAAAGATTTCATTGAAATATCAAAAATAAAAATTCAAAATTACCCAAAGATTTCATTGAAATATCAAAAATAAAAATTCAAAATTACCCAAAGATTTCATTGAAATATCAAAAATAAAAATTCAAAATTACCCAAAGATTTCATTGAAATATCAAAAATAAAAATTCAAAATTACCCAAAGATTTCATTGAAATATCAAAAATAAAAATTCAAAATTACCCAAAGATTTCATTGAAATATCAAAAATAAAAATTCAAAATTACCCAAAGATTTCATTGAAATATCAAAAATAAAAATTCAAAATTACCCAAAGATTTCATTGAAATATCAAAAATAAAAATTCAAAATTACCCAAAGATTTCATTGAAATATCAAAAATAAAAATTCAAAATTACCCAAAGATTTCATTGAAATATCAAAAATAAAAATTCAAAATTATCCAAAGATTTCATTGAAATATCAAAAATAAAAATTCAAAATTACCCAAAGATTTCATTGAAAATATCAAAAATAAAAATTCAAAATTATCCAAAGATTTCATTGAAATATCAAAAATAAAAATTCAAAATTACCCAAAGATTTCATTAAAATATAAAAAATAAAAATTCAAAATTACCCAAAGATTTCATTGAAATATCAAAAATAAAAATTCAAAATCACCCAAAGTTTTCATTGAAATATCCAAAATAAAAATTCAAAATTATCCAAAGATTTCATTGAAATATCAAAAATAAAAATTCAAAATTACCCAAAGATTTCATTGAAATATCAAAAATAAAAATTCAAAATTATCCAAAGATTTCATTGAAATATCAAAAATAAAAATTCAAAATCACCCAAAGTTTTCATTGAAATATCCAAAATAAAAATTAAAAATTATCCAAAGATTTCATTGAAATATCAAAAATAAAAATTCAAAATTATCCAAAGATTTCATTGAAATATCAAAAATAAAAATTCAAAATCACCCAAAGTTTTCATTGAAATATCAAAAATAAAAATTCAAAATTATCCAAAGATTTCATTGAAATATCAAAAATAAAAATTCAAAATTACCCAAAGATTTCATTTAAATATCAAAAATAAAAATTCAAAATTACCCAAAGATTTCATTGAAATATCAAAAATAAAAATTCAAAATTACCCAAAGATTTGATTGAAATATCAAAAATAAAAATTCAAAATTACCCAAAGATTTCATTGAAATATCAAAAATAAAAATTCAAAATTACCCAAAGATTTCATTGAAATATCAAAAATAAAAATTCAAAATTACCCAAAGATTTCATTGAAATATCAAAAATAAAAATTCAAAATTACCCAAAGATTTCATTGAAATATCAAAAATAAAAATTCAAAATTACCCAAAGATTTGATTGAAATCTCCAAAATAAAAATTCAAAATTACCCAAAGATTTCATTGAAATATCAAAAATAAAAATTCAAAATTACCCAAAGATTTCATTGAAATATCAAAAATAAAAATTCAAAATTACCCAAAGATTTGATTGAAATATCAAAAATAAAAATTCAAAATTACCCAAAGATTTCATTGAAATATCAAAAATAAAAATTCAAAATTACCCAAAGATTTCATTGAAATATCAAAAATAAAAATTCAAAATTACCCAAAGATTTCATTGAAATATCAAAAATAAAAATTCAAAATTATCCAAAGATTTCATTGAAATATCAAAAATAAAAATTCAAAATTACCCAAAGATTTCATTGAAATATCAAAAATAAAAATTCAAAATTACCCAAAGATTTCATTGAAATATCAAAAATAAAAATTCAAAATTACCCAAAGATTTCATTGAAATATCAAAAATAAAAATTCAAAATTACCCAAAGATTTGATTGAAATCTCCAAAATAAAAATTCAAAATTACCCAAAGATTTCATTGAAATATCAAAAATAAAAATTCAAAATTACCCAAAGATTTCATTGAAATATCAAAAATAAAATTCAAAATTACCCAAAGATTTCATTGAAATATCAAAAATAAAAATTCAAAATTACCCAAAGATTTCATTGAAATATCAAAAATAAAAATTCAAAATTACCCAAAGATTTCATTGAAATATCAAAAATAAAAATTCAAAATTACCCAAAGATTTGATTGAAATATCAAAAATAAAAATTCAAACTTACCCAAAGATTTCATTGAAATATCAAAAATAAAAATTCAAAATTACCCAAAGATTTCATTGAAATATCAAAAATAAAAATTCAAAATTATCCAAAGATTTCATTGAAATATCAAAAATAAAAATTCAAAATTACCCAAAGATTTCATTGAAATATCAAAAATAAAAATTCAAAATTACCCAAAGATTTCATTGAAATATCAAAAATAAAAATTCAAAATTACCCAAAGATTTGATTGAAATCTCCAAAATAAAAATTCAAAATTACCCAAAGATTTCATTGAAATATCAAAAATAAAAATTCAAAATTACCCAAAGATTTCATTGAAATATCAAAAATAAAATTCAAAATTACCCAAAGATTTCATTGAAATATCAAAAATAAAAATTCAAAATTACCCAAAGATTTCATTGAAATATCAAAAATAAAAATTCAAAATTACCCAAAGATTTCATTGAAATATCAAAAATAAAAATTCCAAATTACCCAAAGATTTCATTGAAATATCAAAAATAAAAATTCAAAATTACCCAAAGATTTGATTGAAATATCAAAAATAAAAATTCAAAATTACCCAAAGATTTCATTGAAATATCAAAAATAAAAATTCAAAATTACCCAAAGATTTGATTGAAATATCAAAAATAAAAATTCAAAATTACCCAAAGATTTCATTGAAATCTCCAAAATAAAAATTCAAAATTACCCAAAGATTTCATTGAAATATCAAAAATAAAATTCCAAATCACCCAAAGATTTCATTGAAATATCAAAAATAAAAATTCAAAATTACCCAAAGATTTCATTGAAATATCAAAAATAAAAATTCAAAATTACCCAAAAATTTCATTGAAATATCAAAAATAAAAATTCAAAATTACCCAAAGATTTCATTGAAATATCAAAAATAAAAATTCCAAATTACCCAAAGATTTGATTGAAATATCAAAAATAAAAATTCAAAATTACCCAAAGATTTCATTGAAATATCAAAAATAAAAATTCAAAATTACCCAAAGATTTCATTGAAATATCAAAAATAAAAATTCAAAATTACCCAAAGATTTGATTGAAATATCAAAAATAAAAATTCAAAATTACCCAAAGATTTCATTGAAATATCAAAAATAAAAATTCAAAATTACCCAAAGATTTCATTGAAATATCAAAAATAAAAATTCAAAATTACCCAAAGATTTCATTGAAATATCAAAAATAAAAATTCAAAATTATCCAAAGATTTCATTGAAATATCAAAAATAAAAATTCAAAATTACCCAAAGATTTCATTGAAATATCAAAAATAAAAATTCAAAATTACCCAAAGATTTCATTGAAATATCAAAAATAAAAATTCAAAATTACCCAAAGATTTCATTGAAATATCAAAAATAAAAATTCAAAATTACCCAAAGATTTGATTGAAATCTCCAAAATAAAAATTCAAAATTACCCAAAGATTTCATTGAAATATCAAAAATAAAAATTCAAAATTACCCAAAGATTTCATTGAAATATCAAAAATAAAATTCCAAATTACCCAAAGATTTCATTGAAATATCAAAAATAAAAATTCAAAATTACCCAAAGATTTCATTGAAATATCAAAAATAAAAATTCAAAATTACCCAAAGATTTCATTGAAATATCAAAAATAAAAATTCAAAATTACCCAAAGATTTGATTGAAATATCAAAAATAAAAATTCAAAATTACCCAAAGATTTCATTGAAATATCAAAAATAAAAATTCAAAATTACCCAAAGATTTCATTGAAATATCAAAAATAAAAATTCAAAATTATCCAAAGATTTCATTGAAATATCAAAAATAAAAATTCAAAATTACCCAAAGATTTGATTGAAATATCAAAAATAAAAATTCAAAATTACCCAAAGATTTCATTGAAATATCAAAAATAAAAATTCAAAATTACCCAAAGATTTGATTGAAATCTCCAAAATAAAAATTCAAAATTACCCAAAGATTTCATTGAAATATCAAAAATAAAAATACAAAATTACCCAAAGATTTGATTGAAATATCAAAAATAAAAATTCAAAATTACCCAAAGATTTCATTGAAATATCAAAAATAAAATTCCAAATTACCCAAAGATTTCATTGAAATATCAAAAATAAAAATTCAAAATTACCCAAAGATTTGATTGAAATATCAAAAATAAAAATTCAAAATTACCCAAAGATTTCATTGAAATATCAAAAATAAAAATTCAAAATTACCCAAAGATTTCATTGAAATATCAAAAATAAAAATTCAAAATTACCCAAAGATTTGATTGAAATATCAAAAATAAAAATTCAAAATTACCCAAAGATTTCATTGAAATATCAAAAATAAAAATTCAAAATTACCCAAAGATTTGATTGAAATATCAAAAATAAAAATTCAAAATTACCCAAAGATTTCATTGAAATCTCCAAAATAAAAATTCAAAATTACCCAAAGATTTCATTGAAATATCAAAAATAAAATTCCAAATCACCCAAAGATTTCATTGAAATATCAAAAATAAAAATTCAAAATTACCCAAAGATTTCATTGAAATATCAAAAATAAAAATTCAAAATTACCCAAAGATTTGATTGAAATATCAAAAATAAAAATTCAAAATTACCCAAAGATTTCATTGAAATATCAAAAATAAAAATTCCAAATTACCCAAAGATTTCATTGAAATATCAAAAATAAAAATTCAAAATTACCCAAAGATTTCATTGAAATATCTAAAATAAAAATTCCAAATTACCCAAAGATTTGATTGAAATATCAAAAATAAAAATTCAAAATTACCCAAAGATTTCATTGAAATATCAAAAATAAAAATTCAAAATTACCCAAAGATTTCATTGAAATATCAAAAATAAAAATTCAAAATTACCCAAAGATTTGATTGAAATATCAAAAATAAAAATTCAAAATTACCCAAAGATTTCATTGAAATATCAAAAATAAAAATTCAAAATTACCCAAAGATTTGATTGAAATATCAAAAATAAAAATTCAAAATTACCCAAAGATTTCATTGAAATATCAAAAATAAAAATTCAAAATTACCCAAAGATTTCATTGAAATATCAAAAATAAAAATTCAAAATTACCCAAAGATTTGATTGAAATATCAAAAATAAAAATTCAAAATTACCCAAAGATTTGATTGAAATATCAAAAATAAAAATTCAAAATTACCCAAAGATTTCATTGAAATATCAAAAATAAAAATTCAAAATTACCCAAAGATTTCATTGAAATATCAAAAATAAAAATTCAAAATTACCCAAAGATTTCATTGAAATATCAAAAATAAAAATTCAAAATTACCCAAAGATTTGATTGAAATATCCAAAATAAAAATTCAAAATTACCCAAAGATTTCATTGAAATATCAAAAATAAAATTCCAAATCACCCAAAGATTTCATTGAAATATCAAAAATAAAAATTCAAAATTACCCAAAGATTTCATTGAAATATCAAAAATAAAAATTCAAAATTACCCAAAGATTTCATTGAAATATCAAAAATAAAAATTCCAAATTACCCAAAGATTTGATTGAAATATCAAAAATAAAAATTCAAAATTACCCAAAGATTTCATTGAAATATCAAAAATAAAAATTCAAAATTACCCAAAGATTTGATTGAAATATCAAAAATAAAAATTCAAAATTACCCAAAGATTTGATTGAAATATCAAAAATAAAAATTCCAAATTACCCAAAGATTTGATTGAAATATCAAAAATAAAATTCCAAATCACCCAAAGATTTCATTGAAATATCAAAAATAAGAATTCAAAATTACCCAAAGATTTCATTGAAATATCAAAAATAAAAATTCCAAATTACCCAAAGATTTGATTGAAATATCAAAAATAAAAATTCAAAATTACCCAAAGATTTCATTGAAATATCAAAAATAAAAATTCAAAATTACCCAAAGATTTCATTGAAATATCAAAAATAAAAATTCAAAATTACCCAAAGATTTGATTGAAATATCAAAAATAAAAATTCAAAATTACCCAAAGATTTCATTGAAATATCAAAAATAAAAATTCAAAATTACCCAAAGATTTCATTGAAATATCAAAAATAAAAATTCAAAATTACCCAAAGATTTCATTGAAATATCAAAAATAAAAATTCAAAATTACCCAAAGATTTCATTGAAATATCAAAAATAAAAATTCAAAATTACCCAAAGATTTCATTGAAATATCAAAAATAAAAATTCAAAATTACCCAAAGATTTGATTGAAATATCAAAAATAAAAATTCAAAATTACCCAAAGATTTCATTGAAATCTCCAAAATAAAAATTCAAAATTACCCAAAGATTTCATTGAAATATCAAAAATAAAATTCCAAATCACCCAAAGATTTCATTGAAATATCAAAAATAAAAATTCAAAATTACCCAAAGATTTCATTGAAATATCAAAAATAAAAATTCAAAATTACCCAAAGATTTCATTGAAATATCAAAAATAAAAATTCAAAATTACCCAAAGATTTGATTGAAATATCAAAAATAAAAATTCAAAATTACCCAAAGATTTCATTGAAATATCAAAAATAAAAATTCAAAATTACCCAAAGATTTGATTGAAATATCAAAAATAAAAATTCAAAATTACCCAAAGATTTGATTGAAATATCAAAAATAAAAATTCCAAATTACCCAAAGATTTGATTGAAATATCAAAAATAAAATTCCAAATCACCCAAAGATTTCATTGAAATATCAAAAATAAAAATTCAAAATTACCCAAAGATTTCATTGAAATATCAAAAATAAAAATTCCAAATTACCCAAAGATTTGATTGAAATATCAAAAATAAAAATTCAAAATTACCCAAAGATTTCATTGAAATATCAAAAATAAAAATTCAAAATTACCCAAAGATTTCATTGAAATATCAAAAATAAAAATTCAAAATTACCCAAAGATTTGATTGAAATATCAAAAATAAAAATTCAAAATTACCCAAAGATTTCATTGAAATATCAAAAATAAAAATTCAAAATTACCCAAAGATTTCATTGAAATATCAAAAATAAAAATTCAAAATTACCCAAAGATTTCATTGAAATCTCCAAAATAAAAATTCAAAATTACCCAAAGATTTCATTGAAATATCAAAAATAAAAATTCAAAATTACCCAAAGATTTCATTGAAATATCAAAAATAAAAATTCAAAATTACCCAAAGATTTCATTGAAATATCAAAAATAAAAATTCAAAATTACCCAAAGTTTTCATTGAAATCTCCAAAATAAAAATTCAAAATTACCCAAAGATTTCATTGAAATATCAAAAATAAAAATTCAAAATTACCCAAAGATTTCATTGAAATATCAAAAATAAAAATTCAAAATTACCCAAAGATTTGATTGAAATCTCCAAAATAAAAATTCAAAATTACCCAAAGATTTCATTGAAATCTCCAAAATAAAAATTCAAAATTACCCAAAGATTTCATTGAAATATCAAAAATAAAAATTCAAAATTACCCAAAGATTTCATTGAAATCTCCAAAATAAAAATTCAAAATTACCCAAAGATTTCATTGAAATATCAAAAATAAAAATTCAAAATTACCCAAAGATTTCATTGAAATATCAAAAATAAAAATTCAAAATTACCCAAAGATTTCATTGAAATATCAAAAATAAAAATTCAAAATTACCCAAAGATTTCATTGAAATATCAAAAATAAAAATTCAAAATTACCCAAAGATTTCATTGAAATATCAAAAATAAAAATTCAAAATTACCCAAAGATTTCATTGAAATATCAAAAATAAAAATTCAAAATTACCCAAAGATTTGATTGAAATATCAAAAATAAAAATTCAAAATTACCCAAAGATTTGATTGAAATCTCCAAAATAAAAATTCAAAATTACCCAAAGATTTCATTGAAATATCAAAAATAAAAATTCAAAATTACCCAAAGATTTCATTGAAATATCAAAAATAAAAATTCAAAATTACCCAAAGATTTGATTGAAATCTCCAAAATAAAAATTCAAAATTACCCAAAGATTTCATTGAAATCTCCAAAATAAAAATTCAAAATTACCCAAAGATTTCATTGAAATATCAAAAATAAAAATTCAAAATTACCCAAAGATTTCATTGAAATATCAAAAATAAAAATTCAAAATTACCCAAAGATTTCATTGAAATATCAAAAATAAAAATTCAAAATTACCCAAAGTTTTCATTGAAATATCAAAAATAAAAATTCAAAATTACCCAAAGATTTCATTGAAATCTCCAAAATAAAAATTCAAAATTACCCAAAGATTTCATTGAAATATCAAAAATAAAAATTCAAAATTACCCAAAGATTTCATTGAAATATCAAAAATAAAATTCCAAATCACCCAAAGATTTCATTGAAATATCAAAAATAAAAATTCAAAATTACCCAAAGATTTCATTGAAATATCAAAAATAAAAATTCAAAATTACCCAAAGATTTGATTGAAATATCAAAAATAAAAATTCAAAATTACCCAAAGATTTCATTGAAATATCAAAAATAAAAATTCAAAATTACCCAAAGTTTTCATTGAAATATCAAAAATAAAAATTCAAAATTACCCAAAGATTTCATTGAAATATCAAAAATAAAAATTCAAAATTACCCAAAGATTTCATTGAAATATCAAAAATAAAAATTCAAAATTACCCAAAGTTTTCTTGATAAGATACAGTTGATCAACATCTGAAAGTCCCGGCCAAAGTGCCTGCCCAGTTAAAAGTTCTGCAAAGACGCACCCAATGGCCCAGACATCAACAGGAGGGCCATACTGCGTATCACCAACCAATAATTCAGGACCTCGATACCAACGTGTAGCAACGTAGTCAGTGTATTCGTCACCTGGACCGGCTTGAAAATAGTCGAGCAAACTTGAATAAATTTTCGCATTAAATTAACTCCAAAACAATTGACCTTTAAACAGACAAACTTAAACAAAGATTTTTCAATTCCTAAAAATAGTGAAACTTTATCTTTAATTAATTTGAAGAGTAATATTTTAATGTTTTTTAACCAATGTTTAATTGATGCTTAATTAATGTTTCTTTTTTACTTTATTAATTGATGCTTATTAATGTTTCTTTTTTACTAAACAGGGCACAATGCAACCTGAACGCAAGTAGCTACTATTTGGGATTAAAGCCACAGGGGTACTATATAGTGAGTTGAGAAAAATGTCTATTCAGATCACATTAAATTTGAATTTCTGTATGTCAGTATAGCCAGAGACACAAGAGACTGGGAGGGAATTCCAAAGTCTAGCAGTTTGAGGGAAGAAACTATTAGGGTAGTAGGCTTTTTGGCATCTAGTGATCTCAACAGTGTCGGGATGCGATTTTGATGCTTGTCGGGTTAATTGGGGATATTTATGTTTTTTTTTTGTTTTTTTTTACACAGTGATCACCACTTATCAAGGCCCAGAAGCCACTCAGGGATAAGGGTTATTGCAAGTACATTACGTTAGTGAAGAGATTTGCTGATATGTTTACTTAAGGGGGCGGTTCATTAGGAATTTGTTAACATTGGACTTGAAGACAACCAAGTTGTAGTCCGGAGGGAAGCAGGCAGACGGAACAGAGTTCCACAGGCATGCAGTTCTAAGAAAGAAGCTTTGTTCATGGAATCTGCGTTTTGATTTAGGCACAGATATAGAGTGGGGGAAAATTTTCACAGTGGATTCAGCTAGACGGGTGTTTTTCGTGAAAAAAAAGGACAGGCTCGCAACATCTCTTCTGTGGGAGAGAGGTTGCAGGGTAGAGAAAAGGGCATCCCCCACTAAGCCACAAAGTCTATTTTGTACTCTGTCAAGGCAGGATAGGCTGTTTTTAGCAGCTCCTGCCCATATATGGCAACAGTATTCCATCCTTGGACGTACTTGGCTTTTATATAGATAGAGAATTGCATCCGTAGTGAGATATCTTCTGGAGCAGTAGAAGGATCCCACCATCTTTCCAGCGACCTTGGCAACAGACTTGATGTACGTGTTCCATTTCAGATCAGGAGTAAAGGTCAAACCCAGAAGCTTGTCAAAACTGTTGAAGAAGTAGAAGTGCTTCAAGTTCGTCGGAGCACATTCACATTTTTTTTTTACAAGATGGTCACCACTTATCAAGGCTTGGAAGCCACTCAGGGATAAGGGTTATTGCAAGTACATTACGTTAGTGTGGAGATTTAATGAAGTGTTTACTTAAGAGGGCGGTTCATTAGTAATTTGTTAATGTTGGACTTGAAGACATCCAAGTTGTAGTCAGGTGGGAAGCAGGCAGACGGAACAGAGTTCCACAGGCGTACAGTTCTAAGAAAGAAGCTTTGTTCATGGAATCAACATTTTGATTTAGGCACAGATAAAGAGTGGGGGAAATTTTTCACAGTGGAGTCAGCTAGACGGGTGTTTTTCATGAAAATTAGTGAGGAGGGACCAGAGATTGGAGTTCAGACGAGCACCTGCCATGGAAATAACGATAAAACAAGGATAGGCTCACAACGTCTCTTCTGTGGGAGAGAGGTTGCAGGGTAGAGAAAAGGGCATCCCCCACTAAGCCACGAAGTCTATTTTGTACTCTGTCAAGGCAGGATAGGCTGTTTTTAGCAGCTCCTGCCCAGATATGGCAGCAGTATTCCATCCTTGGACGTATATAAAGTATGGTATATAAAGTATGGTATATAAAGCATGGTATATAAAGTATGGTATATAAAGCATGGTATATAAAGTATGGTATATAAAGCATGGTATATAAAGTATGGTATATAAAGCATGGTATATAAAGTATGGTATATAAAGCATGGTATATAAAGCATGGTATATAAAGCATGGTATATAAAGTATGGTATATAAAGTATGGTATATAAAGCATGGTATATAAAGTATGGTATATAAAGCATGGTATATAAAGCATGGTATATAAAGTATGGTATATAAAGCATGGTATATAAAGCATGGTATATAAAGTATGGTATATAAAGCATGGTATATAAAGCATGGTATATAAAGCATGGTATATAAAGCATGGTATATAAAGCATGGTATATAAAGTATGGTATATAAAGTATGGTATATAAAGTATGGTATATAAAGAGCAAATGTCCGTTAGTGTGACTGTTTTATGCATGCATGTATGTGTGTTTGTATGTCTCATATGATATGTGAAATTCAAAACAAAATATTCATTTTTTCTACAGTAACAACTGCAGAATCTGATGGGGAGGGGGTCATATGAAATTGTCTCTTTCCAAACGATTTCAACATCTGTGCATGCATGAACCACTTCACCTCTTGGATATGTTAAGTACATATATTTGCAATGTCATGCTATGACTGTCGCTGTAGCTGAATATGTTAGAGAGTTGTCTCAGAATTATTAGTTTTCACATTAGTGTCCATCCTATGGCGGCTGCTTCATCTTTTATTTTAAGCATATTTTTGAAAACATTTATTTCAGTAAACTTTTGCATTCAAACAAGATTAAACATTTTTTTTTAAATATTTTTTGTTTTCTATCTTGTATTATTTACTTGACTCAAAGCAAATAATTGGAGGGAATTTTTTTTTTTTTCATCGGCAGTTGATTCGATTAAAACAAAAATCATTTTTCTTATTTTGAATTTTTACGTAAATAAAAAAAAAAAAATTTTTTTTAATTGTAACTGCTTAAAAGTGTTTTTTTTTTCTTGCTCACATGCCCCTATTCTGAATTCGTAGCAATGGGCCGACATTAGTGGATTTTTTTTTTTCAAACTGATATAAATTATTGCACAGTAAAAATAATTAAATTAAAACAAAAATTATTTAGCAACTTCATTTTCTTTTTTTATATGGCCCAGGCAACACCAGATAACCCTGCTAGTGTATTTGCTGTGGTGTAAATGTTGAAAGGAATAACAAAAAGGTGCATAAACAGTGAAATGAATAATATACTGACAGAAATACAGACAAATATGTTAGTAGTGTGGTAATGCCGCTCAAAACAAAGAACAAGTAATGTTATGACTCTCTCCTTCTGACTCTTGGGTCCAGACTAACTGGAAAGCACAACTTGCTTACCGGAAATGACGTCAGGAATAGTCTATCATCAGAATCTGTAGGGGTGCCACCCCAACACTATTATATATAAAGGGCAAATGTTTGTGTGTTTGCATGTTTTTATGTCCAGCTAAAAGTCCAAAACTGCTAAACAAGCATCCACAAAGTTGGTATTTTCTTTATAAGCATTGCCCCGAATGAATAATACCTAAAATTCAGAAAGAATATTCAATCTTAAACCCTAAACTGATATAGATTTTGTTGGGAGGAAGTCTGCTTCCAGCCTAAACTAAAGGGAAGTTTGTTTTTTTTGCTTTTTTTATTACATTTTCATCCCAAACAAGGCACATTGCCACTTTGGTGTAGGGGGCTACTATCAGGGGCAGCAACTGCTGGGGCACTATGTTGGGATTTGGGCAGCAAGATGTCAGTTCACGTTACACTTGAACTTCTGCATGTCAGTATAGTTAGGGAAGCAGTGACCTGGAATGGAATTCCAGAGTCTAGTGGTTCTGGGGAAGAAACTACTGGAGTAGAAAGATCTTTTACATCTAGGGATCTCTACTGTGTGGGGGTGGGATTTTGCTGCCTGTCGGGTTTGTTGAGGGTGTCTACGTCGTGGGGGCACAAGTGTCTGCAGTTCGTCAGAGCATTCGCAGTTCGTCAGAGCATTCACCATTAAAATACTTGTAGAACAAGCAGAGGGATGCAACGTTTCGTCGATGGGACAGAGGCTGAAGCTTAGGTGCCAGTTCAGGGCCTATCAGATTGGCGACTCTCTTTTGAACCTTGTCTAGGAGCAAGAGACTAGCAGCAGATGCACCAGCCCAAATGTGACAACAATACTCCATACATGTGCGAATGGTGGCCTTATAGAGGTACAGGATACTTTCAGGTGTCAGTAGTTTTCTAGCACGGTAGAGAGAGCCTACCTTTTTCGCAGCAGCCCTGGCAATGTTTTTGATATAATTGTTCCAACTCATGTTTCCTGTGAACGTTAGGCCAAGCAGTTTGAAAGATGTACTCTCAGACAGGGAGTCACTGGCCATTGCTATTGGTGGCAGTAATTCTGTTTTATTTTTTTCAAAGAAATGGATACCTTGATTCCTAAGTATAACTCAAATATGTAAGGAGGTTAATTAATATTTTTAATTGAAGAACATAATAGGAGTTTCTACCTTCATCCGGTTAGTGTAGATATAATATTATGTACATCTTTTTATCTTTACAATTACAGGAAATATTTTTACATCTTTATAAATTTTCATCTTGCAATTTAATCATTGACGAAGAAAAAAAAAAAAGATTGGGATAGAAATGATAAGGTGATACGAACTTAAAACTCGTGCAAATCCAAAATCACAAAGTTTGACATGGCCATGTTTGTTGATTAGAATGTTTTCAGGTTTGACGTCTCGATGAATGCACTATATAAAAGAAAATAAAAAAACGCTTTAAACCAAAAATGGAATGACTGTAAGCTAAAACCTAAAATAATAAACAATAATATTGTGGTCTGAAATGTTTAAAAAGTTGCTACAAACCTGTCTTGTGCAACTTGTACAAATCTGGGTGGACCAAAAATGAATGAAGAAGAAAGAAACAAAAATGGCTGCCTTATCTCTTTATATGCTTTCAATGTTACCACCTGATATGCAAATAAGATGCTCCTGGTTGGAGATAAAAGAGACCCGATTTTTCGGAGAGGGTGTTCATTTTGGAGTTGGATTTTGAAGAAGTAAGTTCGATCAGCAGGAGTGCATTTGAAGTTGAGAGAGTAATAGCAGAGAGTTGGAATTTTGGAAGCAGTGTGTCAGATCTAACAAGACTTGACTAATTTAACGACAAATATAAAAAGTAATTGATAATAACAATAAAATATTTGGATTCTTCGGACTACTCTTTCTATCTTAAGTGTTATTTGACGCAACGATTTCATAATGAAGTAATACATATACAAAAATAAAACGATTTCATAATGAAGTAATACATATATAAAAAAAAAAAAAGAGGACAATCCATTCCACCAGGAATGGGAAGGATGTAATGTTATAATCAAAGGAACATAAATCGCGAAGAGTTATCTGCCCCTTTAAACTACCATAAAAGCAATCACAAAGAAGACATATAGGGACCTTTCAACATTTCAGAATGATTGTTTATATAATTGAAATTAATTTGATTGCTGTTCTCATCTTGAATGTTATTTACACAACGTTTCAGTCAATGTAACCTTCGATCTTCTTCAGATATATCTTGTCAAACCCGGAAATCTTTCCGTCAACTCAGGAATTTACATGGAATTTTGAACGGAACACTCTATTTAATCTACAAGGGTAATTTGCAATTGTATTTTTGGGTCGCCCATACTGAAATTTGAACCTTCAACCTACACGACCTGTGGTGCAGTCGATAAAGTATTTGGTAAAATTCAGTTCTAAAAGTTACACTCTTCTGGAGGTTGAAGATTTTATCCTCAGTGCATGCGACTCAAAAATACAATTGCAAATTACATAACTTCAACCCAGTCATGGCTGACAGAACGAGAGCATGTGGATTAAAACAAAGGTTCTATTCTAAATTCCATGCATGTACCTAAGTTCGATATAAAGATTCCATAGTTGGGCAGAAAGGTTCCAGAGTTCAACAAGATACACTTGACAAAGGGCGAAGGTTATATCGACTGAAATGTTGTGCAAATAAGACTGAAGGTGAGAACAGTAGTCCAAAGAATCCAACTGATAAATATAAACAATCATCATCTCAAAAATTCAAGACTGAATAAAATATATTAAATAATTGGTCAGTTAATCAAAAATATAAAAGATTAATAATTTAATTAAAATATTAAATGATTGATTATTTTATTAAAAGTATGTATTGATTAATAATTCAATAAAAAATAATAATTTTATTTAAAAATTATAAAAATATCAAATAATTGATAATTTAATTAAAATTATAATTGATAATTATAATAAAAATATAAAAACATTGTATAAGTTAATTAAAAAACAGTTTATAATCAGAATAAAAGTATCAAAAGTATCAGATAAGTTAATTAAAAACCAATTGGTAATCAGAAAAAAAATATCAAATAATTTGATTAAAAATATTAAATGATTAATTATTTTATTAAAAGTATGTATTGATTAATAATTCAATAAAAAATAATAATTTAATTTAAAAACTAAAAAGTATCAAATGATTGATAATATAATAAAAAAGATATCATATGATTAACAATTGCTAAAAATTATTAAATAATCAGGTTTTAAAAAATGATAATTATATAAAAATGTATCTAACTATTGATCAGTTAATAATATCAAATAGTTAATAATTTCATAAAATCAATAATTAATAATAAAAATAAAAATATCAAATAATTGATAATTTAATTGTTACAATAATTTTTGATAATTTAATTAAAACAATAATTGATAATTTAATTAAAATTATAATTGATAATTATAATAAAAATATGAAAAATTGTATAATTAAAAAAACAGTTTATAATCAGAATAAGTTAATTAAAAACCAGTTGGTAATAATAAAAATATCAAATAATTTAATTAAAACAATAATTGATAATTATAATGAAAATATCAAATAACTGATAATTTAATTAAAATTATAATTGATAATTATAATAAAAATATAAAACATTGTATAATTAAAAAACAGTTTATAATCAGAATAAGTTAATTAAAAACCAATTGGTAATAATAAAAATATCAAATAATTAAATTAAAACAATAATTGATAATTATAATTAAAATATCAAATAATTTCATTAAAACAATAATTGATAATTATAATTAAACATCAAATAATTTCATTAGAACAATAATTGATAATTATAATAAAAATATCAAATAATTTCATTAAAACAATAATTGATAATTATAATAAAAATATCAAATAATTTTAATAAAACAATAATTGATAATTATAATAAAAATATCAAATAATTTCATTAAAACAATAATTGATAATTATAATTAAATATCAAATAATTTCATTAAAACAACAATTGATAATTATAATAAAAATACCAAATAATTTCATTAAAACAACAATTGATAATTATAATAAAAATACCAAATAATTTCATTAAAACAATAATTGATAATTAGGATAAAAATTTTAAATAATTGATAATCAATTGCAATGTCGAACCAATCAATTTTCTTTATTTGAAAACAAGATTACATTCTCTTCACCTTATGTTGATGGCAAAAATCAACGGCTTTCAAGGTCTGATAAACAATCTTTTTTACTTGGCTTTCTGCAACTCTGAAAAACAAATATAAAATAAGTCAAGCAATCGTACGATAGAGTTAACAGCCGAAAAATTGAAATATATATATATACAAAATATAACTTTTGTCAAATACTTTGATATTTACTTTTCTATCGAACTGAATAGTTTTCCAGTTCTGAAACTTTTTCTAAATTTTTTGTTTATTTCAGAACTGGTTTCAAAGGCCTTTAAAAAATTACAGAACACATGTATAAATGAGCTTTAAGACACTACAACTTTTGAAATAAAGAAAAACTTTCAAGAAGTTTCAGTAAGTTTAAAATATACAGATTAGTCAGAAAATTAAATTCTAATACATTTGGTGAATGTTATTCGTTGTAATTATAATTCAATTGTCAATTTCTCGGTTGTCAACTATACAAGATAGAAGCTAAATCCAAAAATTGATTGTGGCCTGTGATACTATGGAAGTCCCCCTCCCACAGAGTGTAAGGAAATGATTCATAAAAAATGGAAAAGTTGTCGGAAATAAAAGAAACCATGACAATAGTTAGAAATAATTCACTAAGTTGAGTGGAAATGGGAGTGACCGAGAGGGTGAATCATTTTCTGCTCGCTCTTAGACCAAAATCTGAATCCAGGATTTCTGCTTTTTGAGTCAGTAAATTGAGCAATCTTGTTTTTTTTTGTTTACAAAGGAGTCACTACTTTTCAAGGCCCGGAGGCCACTCGAGGATAAGGATTAATGAATGTACAGTAGTCAATGGGACAATATCATAGTAATTGTTAGTAGTGGAGATTTGGTAAATTGGATTACGTAAGGTGAATGGCTCATCAAGAACTTGTTTACATTGGACTTGAAGACGACCATATTATAGTCAGCAGAAAGCAGGCAAACGGAAGAGAGTTCCACAGGTGTGCAGTTCTAAGAAAAAAGCTTGGTTTATGGAATTCACGTTTAGGTTTAGGCACAAATAAAGAGTGGGAGAAATTATTGATAGTGGTTTCAGATAGACAAGTGTTATTCATGAAAGTTTGGCGAGGGGGGAACATAGATTGGAGCTCAGACAAGCATTTGCCATGAAAATAACGACAGAGAAGAGACAGGCTTGCAATGTCTCTTCTGTGGGAAAGTGGTTACACTGAAGAGAAAAGGGCATCCCCCACTAAGCTACGAAGTCTATTTTGAACTTTTTGAAATTCATCCCGTCTTTTCGATTAACTAGCCTTAATTTAAACCTTTGTCACTTCTGGTTTGGCGATGGATGCAACACCAAAGACGTCACGTTTTTTTCACGTTCTTTCCCTCCTTCATGGTACGGATTCGAGCCTGCCTACCTACTACAACATTTTTTTTTTTTTTGCTCAACACACACTTCCAAACACCCAGACAAAGCTGGGTACCCAGGCTAGTAACAACTAAACGATAGTCATTCAGAGGAAAAA
Organism: Euprymna scolopes; assembly: GCF_053919585.1. Classification (NCBI taxonomy): domain Eukaryota; kingdom Metazoa; phylum Mollusca; class Cephalopoda; order Sepiida; family Sepiolidae; genus Euprymna; species Euprymna scolopes. The sequence continues at coordinate 93,876,429 of NC_136513.1, forward strand.
AGATTTAAGTGTGACACGACACACAAAATAACATACATGCTATCATATTGATATATATATATATATATATATATATATATATATATATATATATATCAATATGATATAAAGCTGAACGTCTGTGTGTGTGTCTGGTTATGAATAGGCTCCTATATGGTTGACTATTATAGAAAACTGATCACATATAATGATAGAAGATGTATCGAGACACAGGAATGGGTATGTTTGATCTGGCATAATAATGATTCATTAAAATTGTGGGGTCTGCGTACGCGCCTGGTTCACAAAGTATGGAAATAAAAAATTTAAATTAAAAAAAAAAACGTTTACAAGTGTTTTTTATATAGATGTACATAATACTTTGATAAGTATGTTTTAACTTAAATAGGGATGGTATAATAAAATTGTGGGGTCTGCATTCGCGCCTGGCCTCCATAGAATGGAAATAGGCACAAACTTTAATAAAGACTTTTCATATCTATCTGCGTAAGTATACTTTGATAATTATGTTTCAGTTTGAAGAAATATTGTATAATAAAATTATGGGGTGTTCGTTCGCGCCTGACCTCCATAGAATGGAAATATATCACAAAGTTTAACAAGGTTTTTTAATATAAATCCACAGAATATTGTGATAAGTGTTTCAGTACGAACAGGTATGGTATAATAAATTATGGGGTTTATCTATTTTATTTTTACTTTCATCATATTTTGTTTTGGTTTTGATACCCCCAAATTCGAAGCTATCTCTTTACAACCCTTCCTTTTCATAACCTATCATACTTTCATAAATCAGAGTTCATTTTCTGTAGGTTGTTTTTGAACCCAGTCAACGATGGATACTTTTGCTAATATATATATATATATATATATATATATATATATATATATATATATATATATAGTAATAATAATTAATCCATTAAAAAAATTGAAAAAAGAAAGACGAAAATAAAAAAAATAAAGAGGGGGAACGCTTCTTCAGGCCCAATTTTATTAAAAACAATTTTTTTTCTTATTAGCCATGATAGTGTTTTAGCGCAGTCTCTAATTCTCAAAGACTGTATTGTCCAGTTCAGTGCCTGAGCTCGATCATGCGTACATGTGTTCAAATAATATAAATTCACTGTTTATAAGCACAGTGAACCTAAATATGTTCTGACTTAATATTTCGTTTACTTATCGTAAAGACAATAAAAAACAATATAGTTTCAAAATTACTTTTAATCTTACTCATTTTTGTCTTGCCTCTTACCTTTCAAGGGCCAATGGGCCGATAAGTAATGTAGTTTATAAATATAAAGTGTAACTTTCAACAATCGGGAATATTTTAAGTAGAATAGCCATTGAGTAAATGTGGTATTGTGGTAATTGCAATGATTTTAGTTAAAAGTAACAAAGAAAGAGAACACCCTTCTCACACTTTTGATGACCTTAATCCTAATTTGGTAGATTGTATTTTTTTGCACCTAAATGAATAATTCAAAGTGTAATATCTGTTCTGTCCTCGGTCAGATGAAGAGAAAGATGATTTTTCCTTTTGTCCCATCCAAAGTGCTCCCTTTTTTTAGGTAGTCGAATATCCCTCAAATTAAAGACCTTGTGTCTAACTTTACCAGCCTCGTAGGGATGCTAGTAAATAAAACGGGGCTCCAAGTCGTTTTTTTTCTCAAGTAAAAAAAAAATAAAAAGTGTTCGATGTATCTTAACTCATGAGTTTCTTCTGTATACTTACCCATGAGGATTTTTCTCAAGTTCATTAAGGACGGTATAATCAACGTATTCAAAAACCAAATGAAGTCTTTTCTTTCGGCGAAAGACTTCTATTAGATTTACCAAATTCTGGTGCTTCAGTTGCTGAAATGGTAAAATTGGTTAATAATAAAAGAATTTAAAAAGTAATAGATGAAGAAATTTCAAAATTCAAATAAAAAAGTAAAAAAATGATTAAGTTTTAAAAAATGTTCAACTTTAAAACAAATGTCCAAATAAAAAAATATTCAAATAAAAAGAAATGTTCATATGATAAAAATTTTTAAAATGTTAAAACTTTTAAAAATGTTCAGATTTAAAAAAATGTTCAAATTTTTAAACAAATGTTCAAATTTTTAAACAAATTTTCAAATTTAAAAACAAATTTTCAAATTTAAAAAAATTTTCAAATTTAAAAAAAATGTTCAAATTTTTAAACAAATTTTCAAATTTAAAAACAAATTTTCAAATTTAAAAAGTGTTCAAACGTAAAAACAAATGTTGAATTTTTTTATAATTTTAAAATTTAAAAATTGCTCAAATTTAAAAACAAATGTTCGAATTTTTAAAAACAAAGGTTCTGATTCCAGTGAAAATTATTTTTGTTTAAATTTTGTTTTATTTTATGTCATTAGATTTTTTTTATTTGAATAAATACTCAATCAATAATAACTAATATAAACATTAAATGGAGAGTAAGTAATGTGGATATGTTATCCACAATGCTGTAACTCTCGCTTCTCCTTATTTGTTTCTCAGTCCTCATTCTTTTCAATGAGTGATTTTTCTGACAAAGGGAGACGAAAAAGCTGTATTCTAGGTTGGCAGTATTTTGTGTGAACAGTTACCAGAGATGTCGGAAATTTTCAGTTTCTATGTCTGATAGTCAGGGACCCGAATCTTGGATTAACCACTAATGAGACCGTCTCATCAGTAGGTACAAAGTACTGCTGTATTGCCATTTGGTGAATGGATTCTGGATCATGCAGTAGGTGGGGTTTTTCGATGCCATATTATAGGGTAATTATTATGACTTTACCATTTCATGTGTTACAAAAAAAAAAATAAAATTCTTCCTTTCTTTTTCTCTCTTACTTTCCTTCTCTACCCTGCTCTAAGAAAGTCTGTCGACCTGTTCCACAAATCTCAAAACTTCATCATGAAAAGTTTCCAGAAAATGATGGCGGCAGCAAATCAAATCAGCAAAGAATCAATGCAGTCCCGATCTCAAGTGTTAAATAATTCTTTGTAAAAAAATGCAGTCACGATTTAGTCGTTTCAAGACAGAAGTTGTCAGCAAACTGAATTGAATCCAAAATTCGATATTTTTTATAATAATGTTAGAAGGCTTCTGATTGGTTGATTTTCCTAATCGTGAGTTATAAGTAAAATCGTCGGAATCATTAGGGTCATATTCTCATTAGAAGTAAAAATCATTTTAATAGATTCTATAAAAATATCCCTTTTTATTTTTTAAACATAATTCTGAATAAAAAAATACGAATTATGAAAGAGTGGAATTATGAATAAAAATTTATTTCTTATTTAACTGAGCAATTTTTATTCAGTTCAATAATTATTAAAGTTTTGACTGAAACATGTTCTGAATGTGTAGTCAAGATATGTTTGTAAACAAACATATAATAAAACTTGTTATAAAAACTTTATTTATTATTGAGCACTGTTATGTAAACAAACTAAAGATTCTCTAGATTTTTATCCTATGGATACACATCTTACCTTGATTACTGTATCGACAATGTTTTTTTTGCAGACTTTTCCCTTTTTTTTTTATTTTTATTCATGATTATATATTAACAATTTTTCCAGAAACTTAGCAACAAAATAAACAAACAACAACAAAAAAATTCCTTTATACCTACTGATAACCCTAAGTCTGAGTTGTAGCACCCCCACCAAAAAATAAAAACAAACACTACCATGTCTCCTTCTCCACCATCAGCAGTCTACATTCCAACCTTCCAAAGGTTGAAATCCAATTACAGGAGATAAAACCAGATCTATTCTTCCTAAACGAAATTGGCATTGGACCAACTATTTCCCTAGATGAGTTCGTAATTAAACGAGAATCTAATTTAACATCAAAATCTGACCTCCACGATCACCATGGGCATAGAATTTGTGCCTACATTAGAGATGGCTTATATAATAAATTTATAACTTGAAATATTGCAGCCTTAAAAATTGATTATATAATGTTATCAATTTAATTTTTAAAAAGTTCTTAATACTGCAATATTTTAAATTATAAATTTATTATATTTTTTACTAGAATATCTTGTCCTTTTCTTTTCCAGTTTTAACAACTAGTCCTTTACTTTTCCATGTTTAAGCTTAGCCATATTAATTTTCATGCTCGCATTTTTCTATTGTAATCCATGATTTTTTTCAGGCTTCCGATAAATTCATTTGTTCTTTGTTTAATTTCAGTCTTATTTTTTTGCCCCCATAAACACATATGTAATAACAATGTAAGGCACTCGTCTGCTTTCAATAAACCCCCCCCAATTATCTCCCTTTCATACTTTCATTCTCTCCGTTTCTCTTGTTACTTCTCTTTCCATGGGAGCGGTGAATTGGTAGCAACAGTAGTCAGTGAAGCGACGTGGTTGCCATGGAAACCAATCATAATAAGCGTCGCTCACCTCCTTACATATTTTTATGATTTTGAACACCAGAAAATTCATCATAACTTTTGTTTTACTGAACGAAAATTGAAAAAAAAAATTTTCACAATAGCTGAGAAGGTGATCTATAAACTGTAATAATTAAATTTGGTTGAAAAATGAGTGAGCGGTGAAGCTTTAAAGCAGTTCTAAATGATTAAAACTGCCACTTAACCATATATTCAAGCACAGTAGTGTTTGAATGAGAGAGAGAGGGAGAAAGAGAGAGAGAGAGAGAGAAAGAGTAACATGGAAATAAAAATAAGAGATGAATGGTAGTTGCAAAAAACAATGTGATGTCATAAAGGATTAGGAATTGGATGTTTATTTGAAAGCAGCTGCAGCAGCCTTAACTGCAAAAATCAGAAAATCCTATTTTCCTGATGAAAGATGGGTTACGACTCAAAAATTAGAATCGTAATAAATAAATATGTTTATTAAAAAGAGAAAATGCTCTTGTCTGATCTTTTCAACCGTTAAAGTTTAAATTCTGAGCATCAAATGCTTTTTGAATAGTGGATTTCCTATTATTTTTTACCCATGAGTATGACCAGAGCTTTACATTGTTGGAGATTGCTTATGAAAATGTATATATAAAAAAAAAAAGGATACAAAAGGTATAAAAGTTATAACTTTTCTATATTCGTTTTCTATTAGTGACGTGCAGGAATACAAAATATGAAAAAAATTAAAAAACGTTTTTTATAAGTACATATTTTTCGACCGATACTTCAGCCTTCATCAGTGTAGTGATATATATATATATATATATATATATATATATATATATATATATATATATATATATATATATATATATATATTTATTTACCAGTGGTGAAAAAAAACCGGACTAAAGTGCTCAATGTGTAGTCAGAGCAGTATATAGGAAATTTATTACTGTGAGTCCAGAATGAGTTTACAAATTGTTTCAACTAGAGGAAAATCCTCAAAGAGAGGAAAAATCCAACTAGCATCATCAGAATTCATAGATGGACTAAGTTATAAAGTCAAATAAAAATGGAAAGATCGTAGATAAAGGGGAGTTAGAAAAGAAGGGGGAGTGGTGGGGAGAGGACGTTGGAGTTTAAAGTAGTAGGAGTGTATTAAAAAAAGAGAGGGGTTTATAATTAAATATTAATTATGTGTAAATTCTTATATACGTGTTTTTTAACGGTTTAAACTTAAAAGACGCTACTTTTGTTGATAACGGCATAAGTAACAGTTAATTTAAAGGATCACCATGGCAACAGGTTGGAGAGTTAATGTTAGTGAAGGAACGGGTTGAAAATATATATATATGAATAAAAAAGAATGCGAAAAGTATAAAAGCTTATAACTTTTCTTTATTCGTTTTTAATTGGTGATGTGCAGTAATACAAAATAATAATATTATACATATATTTCTTGATACCTGCATGGTGTCCCTGACATCATAAAAATTATAACATCTTTAAAAGATGATGTCATCTACGAAAACAGATGATGACATAGTGGATGACACCATCATTTTGTGACGTCATTAACTGATCCAAGTGATTTTTTTTTTTTTTTTTTTTACATAGGCGTCACCACTTATCAAGGCCGAGAGGCCACTCAAGGATAAGGGTTAAAGAGTGTAGAGTAGTCAAAAGGACAATATAGTAATCGATAGTAATGGAAGTTCGGTAAAATTGTTAAACTTAAGTGATGTCCTTTAATGCATAATGTCGTCATGCAGAAAAGATAACAAACAAGCAGAAATGTAAATGTAATGCAAACACGCATCTTGCAGCTCAACTCCCCACCTAGGTTCGTCCCCTATAAATCTGGCCACTATCACAGTATATCCTTACGTTTTACTGGCAATATGACTTGTTTGAGATGGACAAAAGTTTTAAAAGCATAAAAAGGATCAATTATAATTAAAGCACCCCAAGATTATAAACAAAGAAATGGACACATTGTAAGAAATTCTGTGGAAATAAGCAAGCACCTCATTGGTCGATTTGACGACCGACGAATTTTGTTTGGACCAAACAGAGTGATTGTTGTTACTAACTGCCGAGGTGTATTCTTGGTGCTAATTTTTATCTTTCAGGGCGCCAGTTTTCAGAAAGACAGCAAGTCGAATGGACGTGACCTTTTATCCGAGGCATGGAGCCTCAAACCCTTTTGTCTCGTTGAGACGTATTAATGCCCTAATGTTGGGCGAAATATTATTCATCACACACGGTCGTGTTCTATGATCTAATTGACTTTCTTCATAACTTAAATAATGTTTCTCAGAGACGAAATTAAGGTCTACGTTTTGGCCTGCCCTTCGTCTGCCATTCGGACGGTTATTCTCAGTGAACTCCATGATGACTACCAGACTCACAGCATTCATTCTTGGAAGGCATCACTTAACTCATCTACTTTTTGCAATTATTCTTTGAACAGCATGGAGTCTTGAATCCTGCAAGCACGAAGATAAACTATGAACTGCTACCCTGTTAGGGCATAAGCTGGAGATGGCAGATCTTTTGCAATTTAGATCTTTTTACTTTAATAAATTTTATGTTGAAGTTGAAAGGTGAACCTGTTGTGATTTCTGTTTGCTTTCTTTCGTTCTGCTAAGGTCAAAACGAAGGTGAGAAAATATCTCACAATAGATGTTTGGTTTATTTTATTTTTACTTCCAGGTGAATAATAAACAGCACGCTTGCGACCATCGTTTGTTTATAAAACGTTTCGTTTCGTAATTTTTAAAGTTCTATAAAACAAATTAATTTAAAAAATTATAAACATTTGTATTAATCCATGCCTCCGCTCAGTCTCGAAAGACAATGGATACCCCTTGTAAGGGTAGCTGTGTGTGTAATTGTAAGGCAAGAGTTGCGCAGTCCCAAACCTCACCTTTCCTGAATCAGCACACTTTTGAGTCTAGTGGCAAGGAAAAGTGCTAGATAACTGGAAACAATGGTGAGATAAGCGGAGAGTACGTACACCACCTAGAATTCCAAAATGGTCACCCAGGCTCAACGTTGCTTAATTTCAGAGATCTAAACAGTGTGTCAATGTGATTTTTTTTTTTTTTACACAGTGATCACCACTTATCAAGGCCCGGAAGCCACTCAGGGATAAGGGTTATTGCAAGTACATTACGTTAGTGTGGAGATTTGATGAAGTGTTTACTTAAGGGGGCGGTTAATTAGGAATTTGTTAACGTTGGACTTGAAGACATCCAAGTTGTAGTCCGGTGGGAAGCAGGCAGACGGAACAGAGTTCCACAGGCGTGCAGTTCTAAGAAAGAAGCTTTGTTCATGGAATCCGCGTTTTGATTTAGGCACAGATATAGAGTGAGGGAAATTTTTCACAGTGGATTCAGCTAGACGGGTGTCATTATGTCATAAAACACCCAAAACAAATTTAAACAAAAAAACCGTCTATGATTTTTAAAATTTTGAAATAGCAAAGAACTCAAAAATATTTACAGTGAATTAATCTAATTTTCAACCGATTATTATCATTAGTTATTAGTTGTATTTTTGTTTGATTTTTGATTTTCCAGTTGTCAAACTTACAACGTTGGACTTTCACATCAAGTAAAAAATGTCAGCCATCTTGAATCCTTATTTTTATAGGACTCTGAAGCAATAATACAAAATCTAGAAAAACAAACACCTAAAAATAAGTAAAAACTGGAAAACTATGCCGGTCAATAGAAGATGAAATGTTCTTGCATTTGGTAAAAGTTATTTGTGGTAAATAATTCAGCTTTGCCACCTTGCGTTCGATTGCAAGTTTGAAAAATGGTGTTCAATGACAAAAAGAAAATTGATATGTTTTTTTGGCATATTCCAAAATAGCATGTATTGTTTATTACACAGAAATAAAATAAATAACTTTATTTTTTTAACAAATATCTGGAAAATCAAATCATTAAATTCAAATTAAATAAATTTAATTTTTCATTACAGTTTTAGAATTGTTAATCGCAGTTTTTGAGATAAGACACATTTTAAAACTGACATTAAGAAAAATAAATTAAATTTCTTTCAAGATTGCATTTCAGCAGAAGGAAGTGTTAGATTACTAATTTAGGTAACAATGGCACAGTAAAGTGGCACGATAAAACTGGCACAAATGAAGAAAAAGGTAAAACTGGCAAGGAGTTAATTAAATTTTATAATACAATCCCTAAAAGGAAAGCATTGTAAAGTTTATCAAATTAAAAAGAAAATTATATCTATTTATTTTTACGGAAATCCCTCCAGACAAGACATGAAGTCATTTCATGTAAGGAGCCAAGAGAAACGAAACATTATTATTGCAAAGTGAGGAAATGCCTATTGGCCTTAATCTTGGAAAGACCAAGGTTATGGGTAGGAGGAAAACAGTCAGTAGAAATAGAGTTCCACAAGCCTTGGAGTTCTTGAAAAGAAGTTACTAGAATAAGAAGCTGTATTATAATGATGTATAAAAACAGCAAATTGGTGGAAAACCACTAGACCAACAAGTTAAATGAGCTGGAACAAAGAAAGCAGGCAATAAATGAGATAATTCTAAAAAAAAAAACAAAAAAAACACATGCTATAATAATTTAAAAAAAAAAAACACATGCCATAATAATGTTTATAAGACAGACAAACAACATCATGTCCGTGAGAGAGAAGAAGAAAGGATGTGGCCAATCAAATTACAGATCTGTTTCTACAATTTATTAAGAACCTTCAAATCGGACACAGATTCACCAGCTCAAATATGACGACATGTACTCCATACATGGTCTAAAAATAGATTTTTCGAGATGAAGAATAGTCTCAGAGGAAAAAAAAAAAAATCCTCACCATAATTTTTCCAAAATTCACCTCTAGATTAATTTTACCAAAAGCCAACAACTAGTAATCTATATAAATAAAACAATAGATGTATGCATGTCTGTCTGTGTGAAAATATTTAACCCATAAACTCTTGAACTACTGGTCACATAACGCTGAAATTAACAGGAAATAAAAATAGTTTATAACGAGTAAAATCTTCATTTAAATGGATGAAAAATATGTCAGCAAGTTGAAATGCAAAATGTTCATTTCAACTTGCTGGCATATTTTTATTAGTTTTGCGCATGTGCAAAATCATTCATAGCTTGAAGTGGTTTAATTTGAAATCTTTCTTATCTATCTGTTGATAGTTCAAATGGTAAGGAACACATTTGAATACTAAATGTTTTGGTTTCGATTCTAGCTGATGGCACCCAAGTCATTTTTTAAAATCTTTAGAAATGAGTACTATATATATATATATATATATATATATATATATATATATATATATAACCTGCAGTCGTCCGACATTAAAAAATATCTTAACTAACAATACTAAAATTCGATACCTTAACAATTGCACACAACGACTAAAATTACTGGAAACCATACTTATCAAAAAAAAATACAGCCATTTTTTTTTAACCGGATCTCATTTAACACTGGAACAAATATACTAACAGTATTTAATAACAAGAAACTAAAGTAAATAAACTATAAAATAAGAAAATCGAAATAAAAAATAAAAATAATTCACCCCTAACCTTTATAACCAATAAAAAAACAAAAACAAAAAAACTATAATTACACCAAGCCTCAAAGGAAAAGAAAAAGGAAACGATAACTGCAACAATCGCTCCTGACGATGATCGGATGCACTGATAGAAAGTGCTCCAGAAGAAAATGGCTGAACAACAACTTTTGGGCGCCATTTTATACAACATACCAGCTGAAATAAAAAAGATAGCTCGGCGAATGGAAAAGATATCCAGAAAAATCAGAAAAAAGAATAACTCTATCATATTCAATCAAATGTGCTTGAATAATGACTTGCTGCCAAAATATACAAATATATATATATATATATATGTATATATATAGTAATTTATAAAATATATATGGCGATTAAGCTACACTGAATATTCGGCGTTTCATCCACTCTAGGACTCCTCAGGCTTATGCGCAAATTTTGTGGTTGTTTATCGTTTTTATGAAGATGAGCATATAAAAACGATAAACAACCACAGAATTCGCGCATAAGCCTGAGGAATCCTAGAGTGGATGAAATGTGAAATATTCAGTGTAGCTTAATCGCCATATATGTTTTATAAATTACTAACTAGCTCTACCTACATATTGAGCACTTTTGAAGTAAATACTTAAAGTTTACGCATAAATCTATACTTTCGTATATTAATTTTATTTGAGTAAATGAAGTAGTTATATATATTCCACTGTCTTCTCTTGAAAAAGGACTAATAGGTCTGAAATATATTGAGATTTATAACACCATTGAATACAACAGAAAAAAAAAAAGAATTACTGTTGTTTAGAGTTAAAATTTGTGTGAAAAAGAAAAAACAAACAACAAAAAAAAAGAAATTTATTTCTTTTGTTTTCATTTAATTTTACTCTATATAAAAAAAAAAATCTCGCATTGTTCTTGGCTTTTAATTTTACCTTATAATTTTCTTCAACAATGCTTCAAGCAAACTACAATCTACTTATATATATATATATATATATATATATATATATATATATATATATATATATATATATATATATATAATCTTCAATAGAGAATTGGTTTCGTAATAATAAATACTAAATCTGCATGAATCAAAATATATTTAAGCATATTTTATGACCAGGCAAGGCTGGGCGACTCTTTGCTAGTTAGTAATAACCAGTGATGTGACAACAGCATATTCTTTACATTCTTTTGACTCTCGAGTATATATCTGACACAGTTAGATTCAGCTAATCAACCGAGAGCCACATCAGTCTATATAAAAACATATAAGATATTAACGTATATATACTCAAGAGTCAAAACAATGAAAAGAATATGCTGTTGTCACAGCCCCAGTAAAACACATATGCAACTAAAATTTATGAGGTCATGGTTATCTCTTCAGGTGCATAATTGGGGTCAGCTGAGAAAAAAAAAAGGTTAGAAACCATCACTCTATGTTTATGTTTTGTCGCATTTTTTTTCTATTTATTCATTTGTGCCATTATTACTGTGTACTAGGTTAGCGTACCGGCATACTGACGTACCAAAAAATAATTCCTCTTTGTAAATGTAATGAGTAAGTGTGATTTTTCCATAGCCCTCCCCCCCCCCTTCCCCAGGAAAAAAATTAAAAAAACGAATAAAATAAAATAAGAAAAAAAAATTAAAGCCTAAAATTATTCTCCGAAAGGAAACATGTATTTTTACACCAGAAAAACAAAATATATAATGAAAAATGTTTTCATGCCAACTATGAAAACTCGAAAATTCAGCTAAATTTGAAAGTTAAATGAATTTAGGTAAAAATGGCACTGAAAAAAATGGCACCAGTAAAAAAGTTAAAAGTGAATAATTAGGTAAAAATGGCACTTTGACACCGGAAAATTAGGAACGTTCAAGTTTAAAATAAAGGTATCCCCCTCTACTCACCCAAAAAGTTCAATAAAAATGGTAGGAGTGGGGGTTAGGTTTTTTTTAATAGCGTCTAATCACGATCAACTCAGCGTAAAAATGAAATTGTTTTCTGCTAATTTGACCAATTCTTTTAACGAGCCAGTGTGAAAAGTTCTTGGGGAAGTAGAGATAAGGAATTTAAAACTTAATTCTCTTTCTTTCTTTTTCTTTTTCTTTGATTATCTTCTCCTTCTCCTATATAATATTTTGACTGCAGAAATTCCCCTCTAAATCAAAGTACCGTAGGTTTGAAATAACAGATGCCACATACTAATTCATTAGGTCCAAGCTATTAATTTTGTAACACAATTTTAGACACATTAAGTCGTTATAATAAAATGCTACATTGCATCCTAGGAGCAACACCATCACAATTGCAATATCTATAAAGGAAGAAATCCATATTTTTCTCTATAAATATTTAGTCCTCCCACTGCTACCAGTTGATACTGGGACTTATTCTACATTTTCCTACGAATATTTCATTGCACCGATCATATGATCATAACTGGTTATTAGCTACACACACATAACATAATCTTTCCATTACTCGATTCCAAAAATAATAAATTCTCCCTTTTAAAAAATCTGTCCCCATCTGATTGGCTGAGACCAGCCAATTCTGTTATTCCAGAATACACTTCTCTACACATAAACGAATGCTCAAGAAATTTTTCAATATGGTGGCGCTCTCTACATGGTCCAATCGTACTAAAAAAATAATACCAAGTATAAACATATTAAAAGCTCATGAACAGTAAGTTAAATACTGTTAACTTTACATTTATCTATGAACAAAATGCCTACACACCAATATCCCCCCCTCCTCAAAAAAAAAAGAAAAAAAATGACGAGTATCATTATTTATTTTTTCGTTTTTTGAGCAGCTTCTCAACCCTTACACGATGCTATTTTTTTTACTTTGTTTTTATTTGTTTTTTGTGAGTGTTTTTTTAATACTTATATTATTTTTTTCTTACATTTACTATAACTGTGGACGATTTTAATTATATATTTTCCAACGATTATCTATAGTGTTACTAATCATTTTATCCGCTTCCAACCCTTACGTGATGCTATTTTTATTTATTGTTTTCGTGTGTTGACTGACAAACAAATTATAATAACTTTTTATATAAAACATTATTAGACCCAAAGGCTGAAATAAAACCAAAAAAAATCTCATTTTTATGTTTTTTTACATAATTTTAAATTAGACTAACTTTACAACATTCGAGGCCACCATATTGCTTTTAGCAATTGGCCTTTCCAAACTTTGCCAGATTAATCTTTTCAAGGCCAAATTTGGCCTTTTATACACTCTTGATTAAAACCTGGTTCCATGAAAGAGCATAAAAAAGGTCAAATTTAGTCTTAAAAAGGCCATTCTGTTAAACCTTAAAAAGGTTCAATTTTAAAAACAATATTGGCAGTCTCAATTGTCATACAGTTAGTCAAATAAAAATGATGAAAACATAAGAAAAATGAAATTTTTTCGGGTTTTATTTCAGCGTTTGCATCTAATAATGTGTTTTATATAAAAATAAATAGTTTTTTTATAATTTTTGTGTCTGTCGAATAATTTATGCCGCTAAACTATATTACATTGCCTACAGAAACACTTATTTGCTAAATTTTTGCTTTTGTTATTCATTATCGGCATTGTACAGACTTTGCTTTTTATGTATTTATTTTTTTTTAGGTAAATTTTTATCTTAGCTGCAACTCACCAATTTTCTTTAAAATGACGACTTTTCTAAGTTTTTGATGATGCTTATTAAGACAATAACTTTTAACCTTGGCGGAGACAAGTAGTTTTCGAGATATAAAGACATGCATCATGTCCTGTAATGCATTGGCCACCAGATTCGTATGCATGCGCGATAAACAAATCTACTTCTCTCCAACTGACACTGCCCACCCCCCAATTTTTTGAGGTGGTTTATAGTCTTTACGGGTGGGTATGCTGACAGCGAATATCAAAGTTAATTTGGGGCAAATACTTTGACAACCACAACCCTCATAAAATGGGGTGTCTATCCCGAAAGCTGTTCTTACCATGGCAAGGTTGGGGGTGTCTATTCCGAAAGCCGTTCTTAACATGAGGAGTTTGGGGGGGGTCGATTCCGAAAACTGTTCTTAACACGAGGAGGTTGGTGGTGTCTATTCAGAAGCCGTTCTTAACATAGGAAACCGCAGTTTAATTTTTTACGAAGGGGGTAGGGGTGGGATGGATACTTCTACCGGGCAAAGCCGGTCAACAGGTTCTGCTAGTTCATCATAATTTAGTCAAAGCCACACTACAGAACAACTGGAAACATTTATTCTTAAACATGTTGCAATGATAAATTAAATTAATTCTTTTTAAAAAAAAGTAAAAGTGCATTTTAAGTGTCGTTCCTGAACTCTTTTTCAAACTTTTTAATTTTTAACATCTACAATTTTCATTAAGCAAAAAAATAAATGCATGCATTTTTTCATAGTACTTATAACTATAACGTTAGTAAAGGTGTTTTTGTTAATATACAATGTTTTCACGTGTTTCTATTACTGCACACATAGATTCGAAAAAGTTGTGAAAAAACAAGCATATAACAAATAAATGTTATCAAAGGCAAGATAAGTTACTTTTCTACCTAACTGGGTAATTTTTTTAGTGTTTTTATTTAATGTAACATGTTTATTCAGCTCAAAAAACATACAGTATTTACCGATGTATTGGAAAATTTAAAATGGCGCCGGACTCTCTGTTGAACACGGTAAGTTTGGGAAAATGAGTTAAAAATAAAAAACAACTATACAAAATACTGTTAGAAATCCACTGATTATAAGTCAGCCTATGTCACGGTAACATATATTGAACGAGTTTCTAACAGTATTTTGTATAATTATTTAGTTTGAACTAATTTTCCCAAACTTACTGTATTAAACAGTGAGCACGCCGCCATTTTTCTTTTTCAAATATATCAATAAACACTGTGTGATTTCCAAATGATTCCACGTTTTAAAGAGTAAAACAACTAAAAACTTTTGCAGATAGGTAGAAGAGTAACTTCTCTTGCCTTTGGTAACATTTATTTGGTATGTATTCGATTTTTGACAACTTTTTTGAATATATGTGTGCAGTAATACAAACCCATACTTTTTTTTATTACCATTTTTAATCTGCTTAGTTACATATGTTTCCAATACCGAATCAAATTAATGATGCAATAGTTTCATCAGACTTTGCAGATTAAAAATGGCAATAAATATATTTTGCTCTATAGTAATATTGACCACTTTTGTTCAGGTTTGTTACCATTTACCATTTACTACTATATATATATATATATATATATATATATATATATATATATATATATATATATATATATATATATATAAAAGGTTCAGGAGATTAATTTTCTAAAGTATTCTTTGTCTTGCTTAGAATAATAAAAATTCTTTGATATGAAACTCAACCACTTCACTTCATTTCAATGAGAGCTTTTTGAAATTCATTGAATCACAATTTAATTTATTTGCTCCATCTTGCATATCGAGCAATTCTTGTTTAGATGGGATAACTTATAGAATATTACTGCCAGTAATATTTTGTAAACTTTATAATCTCACATTTCCATAACAACTGATTGTTAAATAAAAACTATTCTGAAGTATATATATATATATATATATATATATATATATATATATATATATATATATATATATATATATATGAAATAAAATGGAGGTGGAAGGACCTGGATATTCAACGTTTCGTCTGATTTATACGGGCTTCTTCAAGAGGGATGGTCATTGTATATATATATATATATATATATATATATATATATATATATATATATATATATATATGAACAAATGATTAATAAAACATGTTAAAAGACATCTTGAAAAAGAATTAAAAACATATTTAATTTTAAAAAAACATATTTAATTTTAAAAAAGGAAGCACAAGATAAGTGGATTACCTTAATTACATTTTGGTTACCTTGGTAAACTTATTGTAATTTTTATTTATATATATATATATATATATATATATATATATATATATATATGTATACTAGCAGGGAAACCCGATGTTGTCCCGGATTGAATGAGAGTCAACGAATGTTCCACATTTCCAATAATTTATTTTCATTGAAATTGATGACATCGTCCATTTTTCAATCAAATCCAGTTTGGTAGAAAAGTAACTTATCTTGCCTTTGGTAACATTTATTTGGTATGTATTTGATTTTTGACAACTTTTTCGAATCTATGTGTATAGTAACACAAACCCGTTTTCACTAAAATTTAAAAACTAATAACACGTTTGTTATGTTTTATGATCGTTAATGAATAAATACTGAAAATTTCATTAAAATTGGTTGATCACCTGAATTTTGGTGAATTCTGTAAGTGAAGAGAGAAACAAAAATGTTCATACGTTTTGGGGATCGGCCATTCATTTTGCGCATACCTACTATTAATGTTCGAAATTATTATTTCTGTTTTTAAAGCACAATTTTTTTTTTTATAGGTTTCCCACTTATCAAGGCCCAGAGGCCACTCGAGGATAACGGGTTAAAGAGTGTATAGTAGTCAATGGGACAATATAGTAATCGTTAGTAATGGAAATTTGGTAAATTTGTTAACTTAAGTGGAACGGCTCATCAAGAACTTGTTTACGTTAGACTTGAAGACAACCGTATTGTAGTCAGTTGGAAAGCAGGCAAACAGAACACAGTTCCACAGGCGTGCAGTTCTAAGAAAGAAACTTTGTTCATGGAATGTACGTTTAGATTTAGTCACAGATAAAGAGTGGGGGTAATTATTGATAGAGTTTTCAGCTAGATGAGTGCTTCTCGTGAAAGTTTAGCGGGGGGCGGGGGGCATGGACTGAAGCTCAATCAAGCACGATAAAGCAGAGACAAACTTACGACATCCCTTCTGTGAGAAAGAGGTTGCAGGGAAGAGAAAAGGGCATCCCCTACGAGGCTACAGAGTTTACTTTGAATCCTATCAAGGCATGATGTCTTTTTTAGCAGCTCCAGCCCAGATGTGGCAACAATACTCCATCCTTGGACGTACCTGGCTCTTATATAGAATTGCATGAGCAGTGAGATATCTACTGGATTGATAGAAGGATCCGACCATTTTTCCAGCAGCCTTGGCAACGGATTTGATGTATGTGTTCCATTTCAGATCAGGAGTGAAGGTCAAGCCCAGAAACTTGTCAAAACATGAAGTCTCCCCAAGACGAGAGCCATTCATTTCAATACTATTACAGAAAAGGAACTTTGTGTGGCTGTGAGTTTATTCCCTATGGATTCAAAAACGACTGAGTCGGTTTTTATGAAATTTCACACAAAGGTACTTTACGTGCCTGGCACTGTTCTTAGATAGGTTTTATACCAGAGTGTCTTTGATAAGTCGGTAACAAAGTTAACACTTTACACAGCCTAATATCACAAGTGCATTTGAGAAGTTTTGTTAGCACACAAGCTGAAAAGCCCGACATATAAAATCAACAGTAGGTTCTTTGATATGATAGGGGTGTGTTTGGAATGAATGTTGTTTAAAGCATAATTGCACCATGATACTTGATATTTGCATTTTAAACTTTAATTCAAGCCATTATATATAAAAAATAATTTTATAAAATCAACAGTAGGTTCTCTACTGTGCAATGTAGACTACAATGTATTGTAGACTAAGTCACTGAGGAGAGGCATGTGAAGCTTCCTACCAGTGCACCGCAATGGGCCCTGAACTAGAGCAGGCAATCAATAGGGAGACAATCACAGAACTTACGGAACTTTTGGAAAATCCAAACAAAGCATTAAATACCGGAACATTTATTGAATTAATGGATTTTTTTAACAAACACTTCTTTTGGGGGAGGGGGACGAACAACTTTCGTAATAAATTAAAATTTCGAATTTGAAATAAATTAAAACAGCAAACAGTTTTTTTTAGATTTTCTTTTGGCAATTCAGAATAACAACTCCTTCTTCTAAGGGAGGTAATTCTAATTTACTAAAGTAGTTGAAAACACATCATTTTTTTTTTCTTCTTACAATTACTGGAATGTCTTCTTTAGGAAAAATTACAATATCGTTGCATTTTTACATTTTTTTTTTTTTGTTATTAATGTTATAAAACTTTGTTACATTAAATGAAGTAAATGAAAAAAAGTGATTTTTCTTACAATTCTTAGTAAAATAGAGTTACCGCCCTTAGAACAATGAGTTTTTATTCTGAATTACGTTGTTTTTTTTTTTATTTTGAAAATAGGTTTCGTAATTAATTAAAGTTTAGATATAAACTAAAACAACAAACAGTTTATTTACAAAAGATCACGTCAATTTCCAGAATAAATTTTCTAATTGTCTCCCTTTGTTCAGAATTAAACTCTTCAAAAATAAAAACCAAAGAAAATTAAAATGCAGAAGTACCGAGAGATCCCACGGCGCAAGATCACTCTCCCTTCCCCATGTTCTTGTACCTTCGGACCATGTTTTTGATGTTTTTCTCCATACGGTCTTTGATTGATCACTGATTGGCGGCTTTTTTTTCTTTTTTCTCACATTCCCCTCAAACAAGACACATTGCCACTTAGATGTAAAGGGCTACTATTTGGGACCATGTTTAGGAGAGATAAGCAAGATATTTGTTTACATTACATTTAAACTTCTGCATGTGAGTACAGTCAGGAAAGAAGGGAATTCCAAAGTCTAGCTGTTCAAGGGAAGAAACTATTAGAGTAGAAACCTTTCCGGCATTTTAGGGACCTCAACAGTGAAAGGGTGAGATTTTGTTGCTGAGCAGGTTTGTCAAGGGTACTACGTCAAGGGGAGAACAAGTGTTCATCAGAGAACATTCCATTAAAGTACTTATAAAATAGACAGAGGGATTCAACATTGTAGTGATGGGACAGGGGTTGAAGCTTAGTTGACAGTGCGAGATGTGTCAAATTGAAAACTCTTTTTTGCACCCTGTCCAAGAGGGAGAGACTAGCAGTAGATGCACCAACCCAGATGTGCCAACAGGCAAATGGTGGTCTTGCAAAGGTACAGCATACTCTCAGGTGTGAGTAATCTAGCACAATAGAGGTAACCCACCTTCTTCGCAGCAGCCTTTGCAATGTCCTCAATGTACTTGTTCCAGCTCATATTGCCGATGAATATTAAGGCAAGAAGTTTGAAGGAAAAACAAAGTTGGGGTCAGTGATTGTCGTCACGTGGGATAGCACAAGTGGTCATCATAGATGTATATGAAAAGCTCCTGAGGTTGAGGGCACATGAGGGCATCCACTACATTTTATACAAGACTAGCGAGGGGTACCCGGCATTGCCCAGGTGTTTGTAGGTGTGTGTGAAAAAAAAAACAGGTGCCCGTGAAAAAAAAACAAAAAACAAAGCTTTTACGACGCGCAGTTGGAAAATAGTAAACTGTTAAAAAAAAAAAAACAGGTGCTCGTTTTTGATTGACGTGACGGCGATAGGTATTCAGCAGTCAGAATTTTGTGTGGGACAGTTTTTAATGAGGTCAATAAATCGGTTTGTTTGTTTTTAAAAACCCGCTCCCCCGTCTGATATGACGAAGTTGACAAACGTTCACTGGCTCTGGGCCTGTTGTATTTATTTGCTCCCCCACCGAGCAAATTAGGCACAAGGCCAATTTTTAATGTGAGAAGTGAAGGGAAGGGGAAGGGAAAAAGGTGACCAGCTCCTGAGAGGAGGGAAATGGGAGCTGGTTAAAGGTCAAGCATGTAGGGTTGCCCCCACATCTGGTCTTTGCTAGTCATAGCTAGTCCTAGCTAGTCATAGCTTGCAGTATCTGCCGGAACAGATACTACACTCTGATCATGTCACCCGGGCCCCAGAGGGCGCGCGGGCAAGCGGCCTGTCAGCCTGTTGTATTTATTTGCTCCCCCACCGAGCAAATTAGGCACAAGGCCAATTTTTAATGTGAGGAGTGAAGGGAGGGGGAAGGGAAAAAGGGGACCAGCTCCCGAAAGGTGGGAAATGGGAGCTGGTAAAAGGTCAAGCATGTGGGGTTGCCCCCACATCTGGTCTTTGCTAGTCATAGCTAGTCCTAGCTAGTCATAGCTTGCAGTATCTGCCGGAACAGATGGTATTTATTTGCTCCCCCACTGAGCAAATTAGGCACAAGGCCGTTTTTAATGTGAGGTAAAAACCAGCTCCCCTAAAAGTAGGCAAAAAGGGGGCACTCTGGTTACCAAAAATGATAATTGTCCCAGTATAGAGGGTTTCCCCTCTATTGACTGGTACAAATTATCTTAAGTGCAGCATCTGCCGGAACAGATGGTATTTATTTGCTCCCCCACCGAGCAAATTAGGCACAAGGCCAATTTTTAATGTGAGGAGTGAAGGGAGGGGGAAGGGAAAAAGGGGACCAGCTCCCGAGAGGTGGGAAATGGGAGCTGGTTAATGGTCAGGCATGTGGGGTTGCCCCCACATCTGGTCTTTGCTAGTCATAGCTTGCAGTATCTGCCGGAACAGATGGTGTTTATTTGCTCCCCCACTGAGCAAATTAGGCACAAGGCCGTTTTTAATGTGAGGTAAAAACCAGCTCCCCTAAAAGGGGTCACTCTGGTTACCAAAAATAATAATTGTCCCAGTATAGAGGGTTTCCCCTCCATTGACTGGTACAAATTATCTTAAGTGCAGTATCTGCCGGAACAGATACTACACTTTGATCATGTCACCCGGGCCCCGGAGGGCGCGCGGGCAAGCGGCCCGTCAGCCTATTATTAGAGTCAAGTTTCGCTTTTTTTTTATACCGAAAACCGAATGTAACGCGTGCCGATGCGGGAAATGTGGAATAATTAACGTTTGAAAGTCAATAAAATTAAATAGACAGGCGAGCTCCGTGGGTAACTCTGAGATATTACAATTTATAGATGATATAAAAAGTTTTAAGAAGTTGTGAACCGAGCAAGCGCTTCTCTGAAAGAAGCCTTTTGTGGACATCGAGGAAAAGCGTACATACATACACACGTACATTTTTGCTTTTATATATATATAGATGGCCACATCTGCATTCTAAAAGAGGAAGGTGCAGATAGGATGTACATGTTCCCATGTCACTCCCTTTTTTCCTCATAACTCCCCCCCCCCTGTTAACATATTTTGTCTTACTATAATCTTAGATACTTCAAACTGACCCACTAGACGGAAGTATTCCCGATTTGAAGAAGACCTGGTGCAGATAATAAAATGCTGAAAACATTAAACCCTTTTTCATTACAACTTGGAGGCCGTTTTCTAAGGATTCCGCCATTGACAGATTTGTGTAAATCCATTTTTTCCTCGTGCCTGTTGTAGAGCATAATATCATCGGCAAATATGCCCATCTCAGACACAATGTTATCAGGGAGGTCGTTAATGAATATCAGGAATAATAATTATTCAAGGATCAACTCCTGAGGCACTCCTGTATTAATGTTATGCTGTTTGGATGTACGTCTGTCAAGGAGAACTTTGATTGTCCTCTTCCCAAGAAGGATCTAATTATATTTAATATTCGTCCAATCATTCCATATGATTTAATTTTCATTAGGATTCCTTTATGTTAGACTTTGTCAAATGCCTTGACTATATCAAGAGCTACAGCCCTGGCTTTGCCCACCTTATCCAGTGCAAGGTATATGCATTCAGAGATGACCATTAAAATATATGCAGTAGAATAGCACTGCTTAAATCCATACTGTCGGTCAAAAAGATTAACTTTTGCAAGTAGGTGAACTAGTGCTCAATTGATTTTAACAAATAGGGGGAGTAGATTGATAGAGCGATAATTGAGCAGGTCAGTCCTTTCATCAGAATTCTTGTACACGGGTACCATGGAGGCCATTTTCCAGCTATTAGGGAAGCAAGATCCAGCAAGGCATTTATTGTAGAGTTTGGAAAGTGGGGGAGGGGGAGGAGGGCTAGCTCAGCTGAGTATTTCTTAATTAGTATAGCAGGGATAGAGAAGAGTGGGCAGCAAGACAGCTTTGTATACCATGACTTTGGTCTTTGCCAGAAGGTCACGGTTCTCAAATACTCTCTTCCTTAGCCTTGAGAAAGCCCCACTGGCACAGCTGAGACGGTGTTGTATTTCATCATCTATGTTGGCTTTTGATGATAGGATGCTGCCTAGGTATGGGAAGTGGTCCACATTTTCTAGTCTAGCGTTGTCAATGGAGATGTTTGGGGGTGAGACTGGAGTACTGTTTGGTGGTGATTGATGGAGAATTTGAGATCTGGACCACATATGGGAGGCACGTAAAAACCCTGGAGACGTACCACCCAAGATGCCTCCGAAAAATCCTCAGAATCAGTTGGAAGGACCGATGCACCAACACCAGCGTCCTGAGTAAGGCTGGCATTCCTACTATCACCGCTACTGTTGCTCAACGCCAGCTCAGATGGACTGGTCATCTTGTCCGAATGCCGGATCTCCGCCTCCGAAAACAGATTTTCTACTCTCAGCTTGTTGAGAGAAAGCGTGCCCAGGGTGGCCAAAAGACAACATCAAAGTAAATTTAAAGCAGTTTCACATGGACCTTGAGACATGGGAGGACGTGGCTGGGAGCAGGTTGGCATGGAGGAGCGCTGTCCACGAAGGTGCTGCGCTTTATAGCAGTGACCTAAATCAAGCTGCTGAGGATAAACGCAAGCACAGAAAGGACAGATGATCAACCAGACACACCCAACCCCACCCCACCACCACTACCTTTATCTGCCCAAATTGCACAAGAAAAATTGGGTCTAGGATTGGGCTCTATGCTCACCTGAGGACCCACAGAAGCCACAACGGAGGACAGTCTTACTCGGACACGAGTGACCGCCGATGATGATGATAGTAGGGATGAGATCAGGAGGTGTCTAAAATTTTTATGATATCGCGAACATGAGAAGGGGGGATTTTCAGATCACCGACTGTGGCTTCAGTTCACAAAAGGAAATTTGGGGAGGGAGTCGTTTGTTGGCTCTAAGGTGCAATCGAAGGCAAATTGCTGGGTAAGCAGTTCTACGTTCCCGGTTACCGTGCATGCAACCTCCTGGTTGTTGGATAATGGACGAATAACAGATCATCTTTTATTCACTACACTATTATAAATTATCCAGAAATTCTGAGTTTTTGTCTTCTACAATTCTATGCATTCCCTGGTTATTTCAACATGCCTTTTTTTACCTGTGGCGATTCCACTCTTATAATAATTTCTAGCATCAATAAATTTTTGCCTATTTGTATTTGACGTATGCCATACAAACCAGCAGAATGCATGCTGTCTTTGTGCAATGGCAGCTGCAAAATCTGTAGTGAACCATGGGGGTGAGTGGGGCTTGCTATAATACTTCCGTGTGGGAACATGTGCTTCAATTCCCACTTCGCAACATCCAGTTATCTTATTGGTATAATGTTTAGCAGGAAGAGAAAAGATAGTCCATGGGGCATCTTTGATGTGTTCTCTGATGGCTTCCCTGTCAGCCCTTTTGTAGTACCTTGTCATTTTGAACAACAGCCCCTCACCTTAGGAGTTGGGATTTAAGCGTGATGTCTACTGATACCACTAGGTGAGCTGCATTTCCAAGTCATCTATGGACAGTCCTCAGGTACTGTAGCGAGGAATAGTTTGCGCGAGCCTTTTCTAGTCTCCCACAGAAACACGCGTTCACATCTCAAGCTATATTACTTGTCATATACATACGCGCACACAAACATACGCGCCCACGTCCACACACGCACATATATTCACGTTCGCGTACATACACTCACGTTCACGTGTATACACACACACGCTAATGTACGCACACATGGACAACGTCACTTCCCTTTCAAAGGAAATCCATGCGCAAAAGACCACCGGAAACAAGTATAAAAGCAAGAGACAAGCTGTTTCCAGCCTTTTTCGACTTAGCTCTCGAGCTGAGCGGTCGTCGGACCATTCGCCCCCCCCCCTTTCGGGGGGCCCGCGCTCGCATCACGTCCCCTGCTACTATGTAGGAGGTACGAGCAAACAGACAGTATGTACACTTTATACGTTTTCTATCTCCATGGCCTGGATTGACTTTTTCTCTCTCTCTCTCTATACTACAATAGACTTTCCTTCTCACCAGCTAACAGCGAGAGACGCGCACCAAACTGGATTGACCTTTTCTCATTCTCTCTCTATACTACAATAGATTTTCCTTCTCACCAGTAAACAGCGAGAGACGAACACGGACATGAACACGTGTTGTACCCTTTTCTTTCACTTGTTTCTTCACGAAATAAATCCTATTTCGTTTAATTCAAGTAAACGCGTTGTTCGTTCCTTCCTCAAAGCAATTCATTTTTCCTTTCCCAATTCAAATCATTTCTCCTATTTTGTACGACTGGGGGATATATATATAATATATCCACCAGTCCACTACAAGGTTTAGAAGTGAAGCTTGCTGATGATTCGGGAATGGGCTATAGAGAATCTAAAAACACAACATTCATCTGCATCTGTGCAACTTGAGAAACCAAGCCAATTTTTATGGTGGAATGTTTCAGCCATAAGCTTATAAAATGCCACAGACTTTATAACACCACATCATTATCCCAAACACAAAATGTATTTCTCTAAAAAAAAGGGTTCTTGTCAAGAATTCAACCTAATCAAAAAAAATCTATATATATAGAAAATCTTTATGATGTATGTACACATCACAGAACAAAAATGTCATATTCCAAAACTTACGTAAATTGATCAATTAGATAATTTTTAAATAAGAAAATAAAATTTTATGAGGAAGTGGGTCGGTCGACCATCTTTAAAATTCATTACTGTTTACCTTCCCCTTAACAACCTCTCCAGAAAAAGAGATCAAAATCAGCCTTGTAATGGCTACGGTTTGCTATTAATATCAATGTATATATTGTTTTAGTAATTCATATATATTTTTATCAATTTACACGATTTTCGAAATATGACATCTTCATTCCGTGACGGATACCTATATCATAAAGATTTTCCTGTATTTTTTTTTTTAAACTTGGGTTAAACTCTGGACTTGCACCCTAAAAATGGTTATATGTTCTTAAAACGCTATCTTGCTTGGAAGTAGGTGATCAATACCTCCAGGTGGACTGAAGTGGGTGATCATTTTACGTTATATTTATATGTGAAAGTGATCCCCCATTTCTAAAATATTTTTATAAAGTTTGTAGGTCAACATTCAACATACTCAGCGAAATCAGCCCCCCCCCATAAGATTATACTTTTTTTAGGCGATTTTGTATGAACAATCGAACAACTTGGCAGAAAAAAAAAAAAACAATTACTTTAGAATTAGAGTTGGGATCAATTTCGTACATAAATTAAACATAAAATGCTTCCTTTCCGGATCATTCTAACTCTAAGTTTGTTTTTATTTTTTATTTTTATTTTTCCAACACGAACTCCGATTGGGAATGCTGTAAAGAAACACGTACCCAACTAAAAATGTAGAACTAGGTGCTTATTCAAATTGGCACTTATGGCGGCAATCAAAAGTCAAGAAAATACAGAAATGTTCGGTAAATATCCAGATACGCTACAACAGAACACCGACCACTCTAATTTGTTTTTTGTATAGGTAATTGAGGTCGCTGACAACGAATCTGATAGTCAAACTTGGGGCAAATTTACCATTTGCATGGTATTTACCCCTGAACCCACGAACTACTTTCCACCAAAAGTTTGTATGATGTACGACACGTACTCGTTACAGAACGAAGATGTCATATTCCAAAAATTACGTAAATCGATCAAGTAGGGCTGTTTTTAACTAAGAGGTACTTGTACAGTTTAATCAGGACATTAAAAAATGAAAATATCGAAAGAGGTTATATTGCACGTATCCGTTATGGAATGCAGTTCTCTGGAAAAAAAAATTTCATTTAATTTCATCAAGTAGTTTTTTTTTTTTTTAACAGCGAAAAAACAATTTATGATATCGAGCAAAAGGTTCGATTTTTAGGAAGAAAAGCTAGTATTAAAGATGGGGAGGGGGTGTCGGTGCTTTACATGGAGTTATGGAGTTATCTCCCCGTGGCGTGTTAAAAAAATTCAAAGATAGCTGACTTCAACACGCTTTCATAAAAACGTGTTTTTTTATCCGCTGTAGAAAAAAAAAAAAAAAAAAAAAAACTATTTGATCAAATTAAGTGAAATTTTTTTTCCGAAGATCTTAAGTCCCAAACGGACGTACAATACGAAAAAATAAGCTTTTTCGATATTTTCATTTTTTTAATGTCTTGATTAAACTGTACAAATGCCAACTACGAAAATCAAAATTTACGATTTTTACTGATTTTACGACTAAACTGTATTGAACACAAGGCTAATTTTTTTTACCTCAACACTTCGATTTGAGTTGTCTCCTCCTTATTTATTTTATAGGATTTTATGATGCCTGACGAAAACACTACGAGAATCGCTTAGTCGTGAAATTTGATTTTCTTAGATAAATCGATTTACGTAATTTTGATCGATTTACGTAATTTTGATCGATTTACGTAATTTTTGGGATATGACATCTTCGTTCAACATCATACAGACTTTTCTGTATTTTCTTTACTTTTGATTGCTGCAATAAGTGCCAATCTGAATAAGCACCTAGAACACTAGCCCCCCCCTCCCCAAGTCACTGTTGCAAATGTATCTTCGGTGCAAGCTAAGAGTTCAATCTCATGCAAAAAATAAAGAAAAAAAAAATCTTTATGATGTATGGATCAGCCACAGAACGAAAATGTCATACTCCAAAATTCACGTAAATCAAGTAATTTTTTAACTAAAAAAAAATCAAATGTTATGAGGAAACGTTAACATTGTTTTGATCCGCCATGTTGTTTTAAATAAAGGAAGAAAACTCAATTCGAACTAAATCAGCTTTTTTTTTTTATTGCTACGATTTAGTATTAAATCGCTAAAAATCATTTTTCAAAATGATTTTCTATGTATAAAAAAAAGAACTATTTGATCAATTTACGCGATGTTTGGAATATGGTATTTTCGTTCCTGGAACGTTCTGTAATTTTCTGAACGTTCTGTAATTTTCTTTTTTAATTGGGTCGAACTTTGCACTTGCACCCTAAACTCTTTTCTTTCTTTTTTTTTTTATTTTTTAACTGACTTAAAGTGTTCGAATAGCCATAAAATGGGGATCATGTTACGTTAAATTTGTATGTGAAACTCGAAACTGATTCCTCATTTTAAATTCTATTATTCTTTTTTAGTTTCCATTTTCTTTCCGGGAGGGGGTAGAGGTAGGATAGGGTAACGGGTATTAACCTGCAGTTTTTGTAGGATGTAGGGGAGGGCTCAATTGTTACCTAAAACTTAGAACATGTTCGGATTACAAACATTCCCATTCTCCCTTTTATGGGGGTCAGGGATCATCTTTACTTACCTTCAGCATTCTGATTTCTCGCATAGCAATTTTTTTGATTAAATAATCGTCTTCGGACTCGACAAATTTTTTGATTGCCACAAGTTGTCCAGTGTCTTTGTTGCGACATTTATAAACAACCCCGTAGGAACCTTCGCCTATTTTTGCAATTTTGTCGTATTTGTCCATTTTTTTTTTTTTTTTTGTCCTTTGCCGTCCTCAGTTTTTTTTTTTTTTTAATTTATTAGGGATGGGTGGGGGAAGAATTGCCCTGAATTGCAATGACCTGAGATAAAATTGTGTAAAAAAGAGGGGAAAAAAAAAAAAAAAAAAAAGGAGGGACCCTCAGAACGGTTATCCTTTTTTTAACATAGAGCCTTCATCCTGATAATTGTAGACACCAAATTGCTGGGGGGATGCACTTGCAGGTGTAATAATCGAAGTAGGAAACACGCCAGAATCCTTTCCCCTAGGATCTCCGTTTTCCATTTTCTTGTCGCCGTTGACGTCTTTGTCCGGATTGCGTTTTTTCCATGGAGGTTTCTTGTTTTTTTTGTTGACGTAACCAACAAATCGAAACACGCACAGAAAAGAAAAGAAAAAGGTTTCTTTTCTTTTTTCTTTCTTTTTTTTTTTTTTTTGTAAATAAATCCCAGATTATAAAAAATAAAAATGAAATCAAAAAATAAATAAATAAACAAACAAAATAAAACAACAACAAAAAATGATTCCCGAGTTCGGCTATAAGGTTCCGGAATTCGAAAAGATCCACATGAAGAAGGTCGGAGTTTACAACGGCTGAAACGTTTCAACAACAGAGATTAGTCCTGATGATAAAAAATAAACACAGAACATCATTTTTTTTCTATTCGTATGCAAATTGATTGTCAGTTTTGGTTTGGTGAATAAAAAAAATGGTTGAGTGATTTTTTTTTTACTTCGACAATACCAATAAATAATGACTTTTCTTTTTTTCTTTTTTCTAAAAAAAAAAAAATGGCTTTACTCAAACCAATTTGTTATTGTTGTACTTCTTGTTGCTAAGCACACACGCATACGCAAACAAAGGCGACTTCGGTAGTAACGCTTCTTTTTCTTTTCTATTTTTTTGTTTTTTGTTGTTTTCTTCCTCTTCAACCGCCGCCGATTGCGGGGGGCGGAGGGAGGTACGGAGTGGCGCTGCTCGACATGTCACGGCAGGTGCGAACGCTCGTCCGACGGGCACCCACGCCCCCTCCCACTATCTCTCTCTCTGTCTCTCTACGTTTTACCCCAAGTGCGTGTGCGCGCGCACACACACACACACACACACACACACACACACACAGACACACACACACACACACACACACACACACACACACACACACACAAGAAAGACAGTGTCGATTACATTTGCTTTCACTTTTCATCTTCCCAGTGGTCCCTGGTCCACCCAGTGGTGTCCACTGGTCCACTCCACTGGTCCACTGGTCCAGTGGTCCACCGACTTAGTCGGATTTGGACCTTAAAATTCACCCTTGTCCGTTTGCCTATTCGACCGTTCGTTCAAAAAAATTCTCAATAACTACTCATTACATTTTTTCTGAAACTTTGCATGAAGTTACAATTATCCAAGCTTGGCCTTCGGGACAAGATCAAAGTGTAGTATCTGTTCTTCAGATGCTGCACTTCATTTTCTTGTTCTCTTTCGGTGGAGGAGAAATCCTTCACGACTGAGACAATTTTGATTTTTGTACCTTTTCTCCACGTTAAAAAACGACCCTGGTGTCTAACTCTGTCCCGTGGGGAGGCATTGTAAATAGGTACAATTATCCAAGGGAGGAAATGTCACATTCTCGGATTTTTGATAAAAATTTTGGATTGGTCACAAAGGGAAGGGGGGGGGGTCAAAAATAGCACTTTTCGGGACATTGAATCTTTTCCGACCATTAAATTTGATGAAAATTACCCAAAAGCAAGATCACATGGATATTGATCTGAAAACTTATATCTGACCCTGGAAAAATTGTGATTTCGTTCCCAGGGGGTAAAAAGGAGTAAAAAATTAAAAAAAAAAAAAAAATGTGGATTTTTTTAAGAATCAAAATGAAAAATTCTGGTTTATTTATTCTCTTTCTCAGATAATATTTTTAAAGTTATTTCCCTTTGATTGTTAAGTTTTTATTTTTTTGTTAACATATTGTTCCAATTTATTTGCCTCCTCACGAGGGCAGAGTTAGACACAAGGTCGGTTATTAATTTTGGGATAATCTAGCTCCTCAAAAAGGGACAATCTGGAGAGGAACAAAAATAAAAATTGCATCAGTTTAGATGGATATTAATTCCTATGTTGAATTTGAATGAAAATCGTTTTTTTTAAGTTTTTTTTTTTAGCACTCATGCATTATATGAGCGGCGCCATTGTTAGGGGCGATAACTTCAATTTCTTCTCCCCTCCCATTTTAAATGATAGGTTTCTAAATAATAACGTTAAAAAAGAGCTTAAACTTCACATTTACCAAAAAAAAGTAATTGAATTGTTTTCCCATCTAAATTTTATAAAACAATTGCTTCTTGGTCAAATAACACACAAAATAAATTTAAAAAAACAACAAAAAAAAACACTAAAATCAAACGTTATTGTATAAAAATGTATCAAAATATAATCGTAAAAACATTTATTGAAAAAATACATTTTTTTTTTAATTAAAGCAACATTACTTGGCCTTTTGACTAGGAGCAAAGTGTAGTATCTGTTTTGATACTACACATACTCTTTTTTGTCCTCAGTCAGTGGAGAGGAAATCCTTCTAGACCGAGCAATTTTTATTCCCCCCCCCACACACACATTAAAAAACGACCTTGTGTCTAACTCTGCCCTCGTAGGGAGGCAAGTAAATAGGAACATTGGGTTTTTTTCCAAACAATTTAACGGAAACGCATCGTAAGAAAATAGAATTTTAATAAAAATTAAAGCAACATTGGATTTTTTTCCAAACAATTTTAAAACATTTTTTGAATTGAAGCATCATTGGAATTTTTTTTTTTTTTTTTCAAACAATTTAACAGAAAGAAATCGTCGGAAGAGAAAAATAGAATTTTAATTAAAAAAATCGTTTGAATTAAAGTAAAACTATAACAAAATATAGTTTTAATTATTGTCACTGTTAGTGTTGAATTAGGTTGAAACGTTGCGGCCCCTGTCGGCCATTCAATAAAATCCAACAAAACAAAATCGCCCTGCCCGTATAATGTATGTATTCATTACGGCGATATGGCAATTCATTAGGTACCATTGGTTTCACTTGAAATTCAATATTTCAATTTTCGAATTTCGTTACAATAAGAACCTTTAGGTTTTTGTGGGGGACCTATAAATAAACTTATGTGGTTGTCTTATAAAACTATAAAAGTTTTACATGGAAATCAACTCTAAAAAAATTTAAACAGTTTAAAAAAAAATGGTTCTTGTTCAGAATTCAACCTAATTAAAGCAAAAAAAAAATACAGAAAAATCTTTATGATGTACATACTCGTTACGGAACGAAAATGTGATATTTAAAAAAAAAATGTAAATTGAGCAAGTAGTTTTTTAACTAAGAGAATCAAATTTTATGAGGAAGTGAAGATGGCTTATCTCGGTCCGCCATCATTAATAAATAAAGGGAGAAAACTCAGATCAAACTACTAAGATCAAAATCAGCCTTTCATTATTAATCACAAAGAATCGTTTCTGTATTTTTTTTTTATTATTTGGTCAAATTCTAAATAAGAACATAATTTTTATATAACTTTAGCTGTCAAAAATGATCTATTTTCTCTTGTGAATCAACGCCCCCTCCTTACTGAGTGATTCGGCCACACACTGACCAATCAGATGGCAGAGTGCATTGATTCATCTGTTCCCTAAGGAACTTCTTTATCCCCTTTTGGAAAACACAGACATCCAGCAGAGGGAACTCAAATCAGCAGCGAATTCAGACTCTTCTCTTCCTTCTCTCTCATCCCCGTCCACGCGGCATTGCCGCATCGACGGTTTTCGCAGAAGACAACTGCCACCAACCCGGGACTCTACAGAGAACGGCTGCCTGACCGACACAACCAAAGAACTTTTCATTCCTTCTTTCTTCAACCAGAACACTGTCCAACTTTCTACTGCTCAAATAAATGCTTCTGTTGTTTTGTTTTCAAAAGAGGTTTGTGATTCATTCCATGCTTTTGTGTCCAACAATTATTTTATTAGGAGTGCTAACAAGAAAACACTCCTCAATAACTCACTAAAACACTTTAATTCTTTTTCATTTAATCTATTCTTCATTCCAAGTTTTATGTCAACTAGAAATACACCAGTGTGTCTTTATATACCGAGTCTTATAAAAATATAAACGTCGTTGTTTGTTTGAAATAATAAAAAAGATCAAAAAATCGAATTTCAACAGAAAGCAATGTTTTATCATTGTTGACATTTGTAGCATATCCCAAAATTTCGAAACTGAAAATTATTACAATTTACGTCCGCTTCCCCCACTTCTTCCTCACTGATGAGTCATTTCCTTGACCCTTTTGGCTGGCAGGATTTCCGGTCCCTGCTGCTTTAGGGGTCATGTGAGGTAGCTTATAAAAGCCCTCGCATGAGTGTGCCCTGCCTTTATTCAGCCCTTTTTTTTTTTATCCAACAGCAAGATGCAGCTGAGGCTTGGTGGCATATGCCCAAGACAACAGTTACAGAAACCAAGTCCCTTTCCTACCATTACCGACCTGAACTGAAGATTATTTGTGATAAACCCGGGTCGGCAGTTACAAGTTAGCCATCATTTATCACCCAATTTCTGCCTGGATTGCAATCAAGTTCGACACAGAAAAGAGCCAGAATTGAGGGACACACATGTGCCACCTATTATTCGAACTTTCCACCCCAGATAAGTTCTTGCGAAGCATGTTTTTCGCAAATTTCCTTTTCTGTGCAATAAACCTTTTTTGTATCATCCATTTGTTCACTCAGTAAAACTGCTTTAACTATTATACGCACTTGTCATGTTTCTTCTCGTAAACCAACCATCACCATATTCTGTTTTAGAGCTTATCCTTGATTTGTTACTGCATTCTCACGTGTTAGAATTGAACTATTTTCCCAGAGTAAAATGAAACCCAATAAAACTGCTTTCAAAAAAATTGCAAGTTTTATTTAAATAATAAACAAAAGTGTTCTTATAACAGCAGGGGAGGTAACTGAATGAAGTCAGTGGATTTCGAAATGATAATGGCAGATTGATGGATCGTGAAAGTGAACGTTTTTTTGTATTAATGTATTAATATGTTAGTAATTTCGACATAGCAATTAAGTAGATAACATTGTTTTTAGTTGAAATTTAATTGTTTTTAACATTTTTGCTATTGTTCTGAAAACAAGCACTAAAAAGTTTTACAGTAAAACCAACTCTGAAAAAGTCGAAATTGTTTTAAAAAAATTTATTTGTAAATTCACAGAATTTATTCAATACTCTGAAGATGAAGCTGGTTTTTAGTTCAGGGTTCGAAGCTGGGAAGAATGGAAAAATTGAACTAAACTTAATAATTAAAGTTTAATTTTATGCACAACAACAATTTATCGGAGTCGAGGGGTGATGATAATAAAATTTTTAAGAACTTTTTGCATGTATGCATTTTGGTTATTTTGGACTTTTTATGATGCTTATTCAGATTAGCACTTATGGCAGCATTTAAACATTTAAAATTAAAAGATGATACAGAAATGTCTGTATGATTTACACTGAAGTCACGGGATGAAGGTGAAAAATTCCCAAAATTGCGTAATTTGATCAAGCATTTTTTTATTCAAGAAAATCAAATTTTATTCTGTTTCAATTAGGATGAAAAAATAAAATCAACGAATTAGTGAAAACTCAAAATAATCACTAATTAAAAAAGAAGTGAAAACTCAAAATAATCACTAATTACTTTCCTTTATGTTCTCTAGAGAAATATGGCCTTGTTTGTAATTTATCAGTAAAAAAACACCAAATTTGTTTTTCGTAAATAAAAAAAAATACTTGATCAATTTTTGTGATTTTTGGAATATGCAGTCTTCATTCTGTGACAAGTAAATACAATATAAAAGTTTTTCTCTATTTTTTTTCTCTCGCTATAAGTGCCAATTTGAATAAGCACCCAATTTAATTATCTATTTTTTTTGTTTCATTTTTGAAGAACTCCTTTCAAAACAGGGGAGACAAATCAAGAAAACCATAAACTTTTTCAAAAGATTTCTCCTAAAAGAAATGATGGAATCAAATTAAATTGAATATGCATGCTGTCATTTTTTTTTTTTTTTATACCAGAAAATATTATCAACTTTTAAAGTCTCAAAAAGTGTTATCTTCTATGAAAACCTGTATTTGCAGAGATGACATGTTTTAAAAACAAACAAAAGAAATGATAGATTCAAATTAAAAAGAAATGGTTTTCTCAATAAAAAAATCATACACATTCCAATAATGGCTGTTCAAAACTATAAAGTTCAAAGATTATTTTTATTTATTGTAAAACTTTAAATTTTGTAAAAAAAAAAAAAGGTTCATTTTCTCAAAAATAAATATAGTATGCATTCCAATAATGACCGTCCAAAATTATTTATAAATTTTAAGTCATACATTTTCACATAAAAACTTTCATTAATTTCAAAATTTTCTTAATCTTATTTTAATTCAGTAAACGTTCAGATAATTGATGTTTTATTTTGTGTTGTTAGAATTTTTTAAATTTTATTTTAATTCAAAAAATATTTAGATAGTTAATGTTTTATTTTGTATTA
This sequence comes from Euprymna scolopes, assembly GCF_053919585.1. NCBI lineage: Eukaryota > Metazoa > Mollusca > Cephalopoda > Sepiida > Sepiolidae > Euprymna > Euprymna scolopes. The sequence continues at coordinate 93,910,547 of NC_136513.1, forward strand.
TTAGAATTTTCTTAATTTTATTTTCATTCAAAAAATGTTTAGATAATTAAAAAAAAAATGAAAGTTACATGAAACTGGCATTTTTGAATAGGATGTTCGTGATTAGTGTTCCCCTAAAAAGAATTTCTTCAAAAATGAAAACCAAAAATTGTCCAAAATAGCACAAAGGCTCAAGTACGAATTTTTTTTTTTTTTTTTTTTTTTTTTTGCTTTTTAGTTCACAATATAGATAAGGGTTCGGTGGGTGGTGGAGGGGATAACAAGTGACCTTAGGGACTCAAACCTTATTTAGAATCCTAAGGTATTTTAAAAGTCAAGCAGATTTGATAAATGAAAACATTATTGCCACAAATTTACAATTTGAAACTGAGCAAAAAATGAAAAATACAAAAAAAAAAAACAAAAAAAAAACAGAAAGAGAATTATTATAAAGTTTTGAATTTCTCACAAATGCAAGCCATGGTGCTTATTCAAATTGGCACATATGGCAGCAATTAAATGTAAAGAAAATAGAGAACAGTCTTGCCATGAAGATGAAATATTAAAGAAAATCACGTAATTTGATCAAGTAGTTTATTTTTTATTCACAAAAATCAAATTTTCATCATTATTATAAGGGAGAAAACAATAGCTTCCATACTTGAATGAAAGAAAGGGTTAACAAGGGCAGACAACTCACAATGGCAATTGTTATTTTTTTAAACGTACAAATTAAAACAAAATATATTATTAACATAGCATATTTTTTTAATTTATTTTTAATAAACAACATTTTTTTCAGAAAGTAAAATATAAATATTTAAATAATTTTATATACAGTTTATATAAGTTCAAAACAAAAGTTGAGATTACCATCTCCAGAAATAAACGGCTGCGATAAGTTACCACTAAAAAGTGAAAAATTAAATTTTTCATAAATAAAATAAACTACTTGATCAATTATCATGATTTTTGGAATATAACATCTTCATTCCGTGACAAGTAAATACATTTTTGTTTATCACCATAAGAGCTAATCTGAATAAGCATCCTTTTAGAGTCAAAGTGCAGTATCAGAACAGATACTACACTTTGTCTTTCCTGTCTTCAGTCATCAGTAAAGGAGAAACCCTTTCAAACTGACACAACTCTTATTAAAAGGTAAATAGATGATTTTATGCGAACGAGTTTCTTTTCAGATTTATTTCACATGACAAAAATTCTAACTAAAAAAATTTGACATGAGAAAAATAGAAAAAAATAGAAAAGTTTTTTTTTCTGGATTTTTGAAAAAATGTCTGTCTGTCGGTAACATTTTCTTTCATCTGTCACTCTTCAATTTGAAACAGTATTTTCAACAGTCTATAATACTTAAGTTTGAAATAATATTTTCATATGCCTAGGGTCGTAATAGTATTTCTATCAGTACGCCATACTTAAGATTTTCATTTACCTATAATACTTGAGTTTGAAATAATATTTTCATATGCCTAGGGGTGAAATAATGTTTCTATTAGTATGTCATACTTAAGATTTTCATTTACCTGTAATAGTTAAGTTTGAATAACATTTTTGTTTATCTTGACAAAAATCCTAACTAACAAATGGTCCAAGCAAAAAATAGAACGAAAAAAAGGTTGGTAATAAGCAACGTTTTCCTTGATCCATCTCTTAAGTTGGAAATGGCATGACAGTACAGAGTTTTTGTCAGTCGGACATGCTTACATTTGGAATAGCACGGCAGTACAGAGTTTTTGTCAGTCGGACATGCTTAAGTTTGAAATAGCACGGCAGTACAGAGTTTTTGTCAGTCGGACATGCTTAAGTTTGAAATAGCACGGCAGTACAGAGTTTTTGTCAGTCGGTCATGCTTAATTTGGAAATGTAAACATGCCCTAGGCTGCATGTTTTGTAGGTGCATACAAATGGCAAACGTTTCTGGTGATAGATACTTGACCCAATGAAAAGTGGGCAGGGAATCTAAGAGAATTGAATATATCTCTGGCTGGAGTCTGACCACCCAAAAGTTCTTTTCTTTATTTGAAATAAAATAAATACCTCATTAAAATGGAGAACCTAGTTAGGAAAATATTTTTTCTAGATGAATTCCAGATAAACTCCTTTGAAAGGAGATTGTCTGGGCATTATCTTAAGTGAATATCTTGAGTGGCTAATTTTTGGGTGGTCGAATGGTGACCACTGACAAAGGCTAAAATTAGGTCCAAAGAGGAGGGGGTAATAAGATTCCAGATGGGAAGGGGAAGCAGTGAGAACTGGTCTTCTGGGGGTGCGGGCAAGTTGTAGAGTTGTAGTTGGACAGACACCTTGAAAAGGCAGTTGAGTTTTTAGAGGCTGGCAATAAGTTGGGTTGATGTGCCTCTCCAAGCAAAATGGGACTGGAAACTTTTAGTTAAAGGATTGTGTTCACGGAACTTATGTATTTCGATTTGGTCAGGCCAAAAATCTCATTCTGTAAGTCTGTTAAGCTCAGTAAACAATTACGAATCATTGTCACCAAAAACGATGAGCATTTATTATTTGTTTCTGTATTTTGAGATGAGGATCGATTATTTGTGTTATTTGGATTTGTCGGACTACTGTTCTCATCTTGTGTGTTATTTTCTGCAAGAACACATGGCATAGTGGATAAAATACTTGTTAAAATTCAGTTGTAAGTTACACTCTTCTGTAGGTTAAAGGTTCAATTCTCAGTATGGACAACGATGAAATAAAATTGCGAATTACTTTGGACTTCTACCCAGTCATGGCTGACAGAGCAAGAGATGGTACACTCCATGGATTAAATAAAAAGGTTCCATTTGAAATTCTGTGCAGATTCCTAAGTTCAACCAAAAGATTCTTTTCTTGGGTTCGACAGATTCTCGAGTTCGCCAAGATATACTTGAAGAAGGTCGAAGGTTACACTGATGAAACGTTGTCAAAATAACAATCAAGATGAGGATAGTAGTCCGAAGAATCCAAATGATAGGAGTCTTTTATTTGTTTATTAACTGGATTTGCGGTTTTACTTGGGATGAGAATTCCTTAGTTGCTGCACTGACTGGATCAAGAACAACTTTGGACCAGCACAAAAAGTGGACGATCACGACCTGTGCATTGAATCCACATGTGCATGGTCATAGAAATAGTACTGTCGTTTGTCTGTCATGCTTAAGTTTGAAATTGCGTTTTTTTATTGATTTAACATTCTAATGGTTTTTTTTATTTGAAAGTACGCTTGAAATAGAAATGAGAATAATTTTGTTTTTCAAATAAAATTCAATTATTTTTATATGGCTCTGTCTTCCAAGCCATCAATTTGTTAGTTTGTCGGTCTGTCATGCTTAAGTTCAAAATGATATATTTTCATCATTAAAAATTGAAGATTAAATGGATGCATCTCAGTTTCATTAGAAAATCAAACTTTTTTTTTTACATTAGAAATGTTTTTTTTTCAAAACGTAAAAATTTTCTGCTAATAACAAATTGACAAAAAATTGAGTTGGAAATAAAAATTAATAAAAAACAAAACAAGAAGAATTTCTTTTGTTAAACTTAAAGTAAAAGAATATAAGAAATACAAATATTTATTAAGTAACATTTGTCCCCCCCCCCACACACACACATTTGTTTTTAATTATGTGGATGTGAAATACAGGGAATCCAGAAGCATCATTCTTTTATTCAGAAAGTATTTTTTTTGTTTTCTGTGTTAGATATTTACCAACATTTAAAAATCTTAATCTTAATATTTCGAAAAACGGATAATCATCATATTATTTTGGCTTTCAATGCTGTTAATTAATTAGCATTGTTCATGAGAATTTTCAGATCCTATTAGTAATAATTTACATAAAAATTAATTTTCATGTAAATCTAATCCTATTAAAATCAATTTCCATTACAGTCAAATCCTATTAAATCAATTTCCATTAAAATAAAATCCTATTAAAATTCAGATATATTAAAATTAATTTCCATTAAAATCAATTTTAGTTAAAATTAATTCCCGTTTAAACCAAATCTCATTAAAATTCCTATTAAAATTAGTTTCCATTAAAATTAATTTCTACTAAAATCAACTCCTATTAAAATTAATTTCCATTAAAATCAAATTCTATTAGTATTAATTTATATTAAATCAAATCCCATTAAAATTAATTTTCATTAAAAGATGAATTGTCATTCATTCCTGCTAAAAGAAATTCTCAGACAAAATTTAAAGTAGATCTAACATATAAAGTTATTTTGTTGGATTATCAGAGAAAAATAGCAAATAAAATATTGATTCTTAATTCAGACGATTTTTTTGTTTTATAACACTCCGTTATTAGCACAAATATATTTTATTTTGTTTGGGTTGGGGTTCTTATCCAGAATTCAACCTTATTTTCAAAAAAAAAAAAAAAATCTTTATGATGCACATGCCTGTTACAGAACGAAATCCATTAGTGCAGACCTTGCCATAGCTCACAACTAATGTAAAAAAAAAAATAGAACATAAGTAAGCAGCAAAATCCCACCTCTTTACTGTTCAGGTCTCTAGATGCTGGAAAGTTTTCTACTCTAATAGTAGTTCTATCGGATTGCTAGACTTCGGAATTCCTTCTCAGTTCCCTGCTTCCCTGACAGTACTAAACTGCAGAAATTTACATGTAATGTGAATAGACATCTTGCTGCTTAACTCCCCACAGTTCCTAACCCCAAATAGTAACCTCTTACTTTTCAAGTAGCAATATGCGTTATTTAGGATGAAAGAAAGTAAAAATAAAAAATAAATAAATAAATAAAATAACACAAGATGATAATTTAAATTGCAAGAAATAGAGCTAAAAATATTTTATCATTTTTCTATCTATATCTAACTGAAGGATCGGTCGAAAATTATGTACTTATAAAAAAAGTTTTTTAATTTTTTTTCATAATATTATTATTTTGTATTCCTGCACGTCACCAATTAAAAACGAATAAAGAAAAGTTATTAGCTTTTATACTTTTCGCATTCTTTTTTTTTTCATATATATATATATATATATATATATATATATATATATATATATATATATATAAGTAGTAGCATTCATGTGTGTGTGTGTACAACTCTCTTAGAGCCCACACCACTGGACCAGTCATGACCAAACCTGGCATGATGATGGTCCCCCTCACGTAGGGATGGTGCACACCATTTTGCAAGGTTAAAGGTTAAAAGTAAGGTCATATAGCCTATGTATATATACTCTCCTACAGTCCACGTCATAAGATAAACCTGACATGATGGTCTCTGATCCAAGGATGGTGCACGCCATTTTTCAAGGTCAAGGTTAAAGATAAAGGTCATATTTGGCATGGCTCTTCATAAACTCCCTCACCTAGGGATGGTGTACACCAAGTTGGGGTTTGCCACTATCCCAGGGGCTGCCACCATGGCGCCGGCCAACTTCTTTGTGAATTGAATCAGATCACTGTTCTCCATCCTCATCCCCTCAAGCAATCTTGATGAAATTTGGCATGATAGTGGTCCCTAACATAGGCCAAAATTTATTGCATTTATGTCTCTCTTAACTTTGCCATTCCAAAATAACGCTGCCAAAAACAATGTAATGGATCATTAAGGATCCTTCCTTTTTTTTTTTTTTTGAGATGCATGTAATTCTTTTGAAAAATTTAAGATAATACTTTTCCCCTTTCAGATATGCACTAAAAATGCCACCCAATCGAAATAGAAACGAAATTGAGGAAGAAAGATTGGCAAAATTAGAACTAATAGACTAACAGTTGCTGCAATTCGCTCCAATGAAAATGCTTCAAAATTTTATGTATAACAATATAAGTGTCAGCTTTGATATAATCTATTTGCTTTAAAAGTTCTTGGTTGGATTTCACTCACTTCAGGAGGAAGTTAAACATTTTTTAAACACTTTAAGAAATAGTTGCGCTTACAACATGCACTTACTGCAAAGGTGCCCACGAAGCGAGTACCTGAGTGTATAGTAAAGTCCTGCATGAAGCGCAGATATCTTTGCTAGCATATATATAAAACAGTAGATGTATGTGTGTCTGTCTGTGTGTAAATATTTAACCGATAAACTCTTAAACTATTGATCACATAAAACTAAAATTAACAGGCAATAGTAATCATACACCAAGGATGGTTTGTAACAATTAAAATCTTTGTTTGGATGGATGAATAACAGATACAGACATATATTGGCAAGCTGAAATGCAAAATGTTCATTTCAACTTGCTGACATATTTTTACTTCTTTCTGCGCATATCCAAATTCCATTAATTTCTTCAAGTCGTTTAATATTAAATCTTTCTTATCTATCTCTCAATAGTTACCTTGGTAGGAGACGCAGCTGGACGCTAAACTTTTTAGTTCCCATTCTAGCTGATGGCACCAAAGTCATTATTTTTTTTTAATTTTAAAATCACTACTATATATTAGGTACAATATAATATTCAATAAAGTATTGGCTCTGTAATAATAAATATGAAATCTGCCTGAATTCAAATATATTTAAGTAAAAAAAAAAAAAAATATCTTCAAACAAGCAATAAAACGGTAAATACATCATCTATTCATAACTGCATTTTTATTATTATTATTATTATTATTATTATTATTATTATTATTATTATTATTATTATTATTTTATTTTTTTATAGAAAATTCAGTTTGGGCGGAGGTGGGGGGCGTTTTTTTTTATTTATTTATTTTTTTTTCAGAAATTCAGTTTTTATTTAAGTATATTTTATGACCCGGCAAGGTTGGGTGCCCTCGGCTAGTCAAAGATAAATTAGAGGGTGGAATGGATTATTTTGGGTAGACACGATTATGTTGTCTCCCTTTATATTAAGATAAAACGAATTATGCTGTTAAGTTCTTAGAGTGATCTCCCTTGCTTGTTGTTGTGGCTGATTGGCTGGAAAACAACTCTGGGTACAGCTATATCAATATGAAGATAAACTGCTTTCAAAAAAGACCCTCAGAAGGCGACACTTATCAACTTTAATCCTTTTCAATTAAAGGACAATTTGACTGTCGTAACTTCTGGCAACCTACACCCAACTGTGCATCCCATACGAAAAAATTTATATTATTTGTTGTACATAGAAAAACACTGTTTTCTTTTCTTTAGCAATCTTTTTTTTTATAGATGATTATTGATAATCGGGGACAATCTAATAATTTATATGAGGATTTGATCTTTTACAAATCGCACATAGAATTTTTCAAATATTTAAAAAAAATTTACAAACTTAAGACATAAAAGAATATAAAGATATCATCAAAAGACTGCCATGAAGGGCCGATCTTTGATCCTAACACAAAAATGAATTCGTCTGCATCAAATTAGAAGATGAGTAATAAAATTAGAAAATGAGTCAAAAAAATTAGAAGATGAGTAAAAAATTTAAAAATCGAGTAACAAATTTAGAAGATGAGTAAAAAAAGTTAGAAGATGAGTAACAAAAATTAGAAGATGAGTAACAAAAATTAGAAGATGAGTAACAAAAATTAGAAGATGAGTCAACAAATTAGAAGATGAGTAAAAAAAATTAGAAGATGAGTAAAAAAATTAGAAGATGAGTAAAAAATATACGATGAGTAACAAATTATACGATGAGTACAAAAAATCAGAAGATGAGTAAAAATATTAGAAGATGAGTAAAAAAATAGAAAATAAAGAAAAAAAATTAGAACATGAGTAAAAATTAGAAGATGAGAAAAAAATTAGGAGATGAGTAAAAAATTAGGAGATGAGAAAAAAATTAGAAGATGAGTAAAAAAAATTGGAATATGAGTAAAAAAAAAATTGGAAGATGAGTAAAACAAAAAGAGGATGAGTAATAAAAATAGAGTGGTAATGAAATTAGAAAATGAGTCAAAAAATATGAAGATAAGTAAAAATATTAGAAAAAAAATAGAAGATGAGTAAAAAAATTAGTAAAAAAATAGAAGATGAGTAAAAAAATTAGAAAAAAAATAGAAGATGAGTAAAAAATAGAAGATGAGTAAAAAAATTAGAAAATGAGTAAAACATTAGAAGATGAGTAAAAAAAAGTTAGAAGATGATTAATAAAATTAGAAGATGAGTAAAAAATAGAAGATGATTAACAAAATTAGAAGATGAGTAAAAAAAATTAGAAGATGAGTAAAAAAAACAGAAAATGAGTAAAAAAATTAGGAGCTGAGTAAAAAATAGAAGATGAGTAATAAAATAAAAAATGAGTAATTAAATTAAAAGATAAGCAATAAGATTATAGGATTAGTAATAAAATTCAAAGATTAGTAATAAAATTCTAAGATGAGTAAAAAAATAGAAGCTGAGTAAAAAATTCAAAGATGCGTAATAAAATTGGAAGATGAGTAAAAAATTAGAAGATGAGTAAAAAAAATTAGGAGATAAGTAAAAAATTAGATGAGTAGTATTATTAAAAGAGAAGTACTAAAATTCGAACATGAATAATAAAATTATAAGACAGCAAATTAGATGAAAGAATTCCTTCAGCTGTTCTTGATCAGAAGTTTGGTATTGGCAGGATTTTGAATACCTTTTTTTTTACACAGGCATAACCACTTATCAAGGCCCATAGACCACTCAAGGATAAGGGTTAAACGTGTACAGTAGTCAATTGGACAATATAGTAGTCATTAGTAATGGAAATTTGGTAAATTTGTTAACAAGTGGAACGGCTCATCAAGAACTTGTTTATGTTGGACTTGAAGACAACCATATTGTAGTCAGCTGGAAAGCAGGAAAACGGGAGACAGTTCCACAGGCGTGCAGTTCTAAGAAAGAAGCTTTGTTCATGGAATCTACGTTTAGGTTTAGGCACAGATAAAGAGTGGGGGGAATTATTGATAGTGTTTTCAGCTAAACGAGTGTTTATTGTGAAAGTTTGGTGAGGGGGTACTATAGATTGAAGCTCAGTCGAACACTTTCCATGAAAATAACGATACATCAGAGACAAACTCGCAACATCTCTTCTGTGAGATAGAGGTTTCAGGGAAGAGAAAAGGACATCTCCTACGAGGCTACGAAGTCTATTTTGAACTCTATCAAGGCAGGACAAGTCCTTTCTAGCAGCTCCTGCCCAGATGTAGCAACAATATTCCATCCTTGGACGTACCTGGCTCTTATATAGATAGAGAATTGCATCAGCAGTGAGATATCTACTGGATTGATAAAAGGATCCCACCATTTTTCCAGCAGCCTTGGCAACAGATTTGATGTACGTGTTCCATTTAAGATCAGGAGTAAAGGTTAAGCCCAGAGGCTTGTCAAAACTTGAGGCCTTTCCAAGACGAGAGCCATTCATTTCAATTGATGCCAGATAGGGATCAAAACGTTGATGATGTAAAGAGAGAAGCTTGGTTTTAGATGCATTAAAAGTAACCAGCCACTTCTTCCCCATTGTACTATGTGCTCAAGATCAGAGGAGAGAGAATCGGAAAGAACTTGGTCATTTACTGTCTTAGATGTGCTACCATAGATGGTAGTGTCATCAGCATAAATGTCTACGAATGATGTAAGGATGTGATTTGGAAGATCATTAATGTAGATCAGGAAAAGAGTTGGGCCCAGGATGGACCCCTGAGGGACTCCAGCATTAATACTGTGAGCTTCTGATTTTTGCCCATTAACTACTACTCTTATGAACCTATCAGAGAGAAATGGTTTAATAATTGAGAAGACATTTCCAGCTATACCGTAGCTGGAGATCTTGTGAAGTAACCCTTCACGCCATACTCTATCAAAGGCCTTTGATATGTCAAGAGCAATCGCCCCAGAAAGGTTGCCTCTGTCGAGAGATTCACTAATCCTATGAGATATAACCGTTAGCACATCTGCTGTAGATCTAGCAGAACAGAAACCATATTGTGTGTCACTAAGAAGGTTATTTTTGCTAAGATGGTTGATTACTTCTCTATTTAACACAGATTCCAGCAACTTACTCATGATGCACAGGAGACTTATTGGCCTGTACTGAGAGGGGGATGAGCGATCACCTGAATTCTTAAATACAGGGCATACTGATGAGATTTTCCAGGGTGATGGGAAGCAATTTTCCTTAAGACAACGTTTAAACAGTTTTGTAAGTATGGGCGCTAGTTCTGGTTGAAGTTTTTTGAATACTATAATTTGAATACCGTCAGGGTTGGTTGCTTTACTTGAATCAAGGTTTTTGATTATGCATTCCGTGTTTTGGCTTTGTACAATATGACACCTAGTACCTCAACTTGATAACACACATGCATGGATACCACATGCACAAGGTTGCATGGAAGACCAAAGAAGACCTGGTTTGAATGCATACAAAGTGACGTGACTGCCTGCAACGTGACTATTTGGTGATGACTTTGTTTGACGACATATCAACCATTTCCAGGTTATTTAATTTGAGAAAAAAATGATCTCATGCTTCAAGTTCTTTATATCTTCCGATATTTATTCATAGTGTTTGGTTTGGTTGTTTTGTTTTATGGCATATCAACCCTTTTCGTATTATTTAATGTTGAATCCAGTAGTTTTGATAAACGTTTTTATGCTCCAAGTTTTTTATATCTCCAAATATTTATTTTTTTTGTTTTGTAAAAGAAAATTGTTGTTTCTGTTTTTGGCTTTGCAGAACATGATTGAGTCTTGCAAAAGGAAATCACTGTTTGGTGCTTTTTAGGTCAGGAAACAAAATATAGTCAGACAGCTTGAATTGGTAGCGCCAGTTAATATGACTAATATCGATTCTTTTGATCGGATCATATGAAAAAAGAAGCATGAGACATTGCCTGGCGTTGCCCAGGCTGCAGTCAGGGACACTGGCAGCAGCTTAAATACCAAAACCAGATGCATGGCAGATCTCACTCCACACCTCCAAGAAACTCTATCATGACGACTGATTGTACCTATTTACTATGCCTCCCCACGGGACAGAGTTAGACACCAGGGTCGTTTTTTAACATGGAGAAAAGGTACAAAAATAAAAATTGTCTCAGTCGTGAAGGACCTCTCCTCCACCGAAAGAGAACAAGAAACAGAAGTGCAGCATCTGAAGAACAGACACTACACCTCGATCCTGTCCCGAAGGCCAATGCTATGCGATCTCTCACCAGCAATTCTAACCTAGGTTAGCTTCTCCCTCATCTAACGGAAATTTCCAAATCCTGAACAATCTTGATGACACTACTCGAGCGTTCCACATGTCCATATCAAAAACAAAAATGCTTAATCTTTTATGATTTGCACATATAGGATTTTAAAAAGATCATTATTATCAGTTGCGGGACATCATTCACACTGGTACCCCTCCCCCCATATCCGGGTAACTCACTAACCACATGCATGGTAGATCTTGCTCTACACTAAACTAAAAACTATCATGATCTATGTCATCTCTTTACAGCAATTCCCTCCAAAATAAAACTTAGATCAGCTTCTTCTTCATCAACAGACTCCTGCCTGCTGCCCTGGTCTTCAAACTCAACAGAATTTTTCAAACATTCAAAGAATTTACAAAATTAAATATAAAAAATGAAGAACACTTTAGTTTTTTTTTTTGTTTTTTTTTCTGAATTGACCTCTTATATGAATTGGTCTGCATCGGAGATGGTGAATGTTTTTTGCTTTTTTTTTGTTTGCGTTTTCAATATTTTAGTTATTGTATGTTTCTTCTGGGAGCCAATAAAAGTTGTTATGCTTCGCCGTGGCATATTGGTCTCACTTTGGAATTTTCCTTCTAGAATAGGTTTCCTTTAGAAAAAGAAATTAATTTTTTAGAAAAAAAAAAAAAATTTAAAAAGAAAAAAAAGAATATTTAACAATGACATTTGATTAACAAAAACAAGGGCGAACCTGAAGAATCTTGCCTCCCTTCTCTATTTTTTATTTTTGTTGTTTTTTCAGCGTATTATTAACCAATGAACATTAGTCTATCAGATTAAAAAAAAAAAAAAAAAAATGAAAAGAAAAAATAAATATTTCAATATTTGTAGGGGGTACTAAGTTTTTAATGCAACGTTTTAATAAATCGATCATCAATTTTAAAACCATTCAATGTTTTTAGGCCAAATTTTGCGATTTTAGCCATTTTATTTTAAATTTCGCTTTTAAAAAATAATCTAAAAAAGGCGAAACTGCAAAAAATGAAACTAAAAATGTTTTCTTATTTTTCTATCAATTTACATAAAACAGTAGATGTATGTGTGTGCATCCATCTGTCTAAAGTAAATATTTAAATAATAAACTCTTAAACTACTGGTCACATAACAGGCTAAATTTGTGAAATTTGGCCTGTTAAGAGTTTAATAATAAACTCTTAAACTACTGGTCACATAACAGGCTAAATTTGTGAAATTTGGCCTGTTAAGAGTTTAATAATAAACTCTTAAACTACTGGTCACATAACAGGCTAAATTTGTGAAATTTGGCCTGTTAAGAGTTTAATAATAAACTCTTAAACTACTGGTCACATAACAGGCTAAATTTGTGAAATTTGGCCTGTTAAGAGTTTAATAATAAACTCTTAAACTACTGGTCACATAACAGGCTAAATTTGTGAAATTTGGCCTGTTAAGAGTTTAATAATAAACTCTTAAACTACTGGTCACATAACAGGCTAAATTTGTGAAATTTGGCCTGTTAAGAGTTTAATAATAAACTCTTAAACTACTGGTCACATAACAGGCTAATTTTGTGAAATTTGGCTTGTTAAGAGTTTAATAATAAACTCTTAAACTACTAGTCACATAACAGGCTAAATTTGTGAAATTTGGCTTGTTAAGAGTTTAATAATAAACTCTTAAACTACTGGTCACATAACAGGCTAAATTTGTGAAATTTGGCCTGTTAAGAGTTTAATAATAAACTCTTAAACTACTGGTCACATAACAGGCTAATTTTGTGAAATTTGGCTTGTTAAGAGTTTAATAATAAACACTTAAATTACTGGTCACATAACAGGCTAAATTTGTGAAATTTGGCTTGTTAAGAGTTTAATAATAAACTCTTAAACTACTGGTCACATAACAGGCTAAATTTGTGAAATTTGGCTTGTTAAGAGTTTAATAATAAACTCTTAAACTACTGGTCACATAACAGGCTAAATTTGTGAAATTTGGCTTGTTAAGAGTTTAATAATAAACTCTTAAACTACTGGTCACATAACAGGCTAAATTTGTGAAATTTGGCTTGTTAAGAGTTTAATAAGAAACTCTTAAACTACTGGTCACATAACAGGCTAAATTTGTGAAATTTGGCCTGTTAAGAGTTTAATAATAAACTCTTAAACTACTGGTCACATAACAGGCTAAATTTGTGAAATTTGGCTTGTTAAGAGTTTAATAATAAACTCTTAAACTACTGGTCACATAACAGGCTAATTTTGTGAAATTTGGCTTGTTAAGAGTTTAATAATAAACACTTAAATTACTGGTCACATAACAGGCTAAATTTGTGAAATTTGGCCTGTTAAGAGTTTAATAATAAACTCTTAAACTACTGGTCACATAACAGGCTAAATTTGTGAAATTTGGCCTGTTAAGAGTTTAATAATAAACTCTTAAACTACTGGTCACATAACAGGCTAATTTTGTGAAATTTGGCTTGTTAAGAGTTTAATAATAAACACTTAAATTACTGGTCACATAACAGGCTAAATTTGTGAAATTTGGCTTGTTAAGAGTTTAATAATAAACTCTTAAACTACTGGTCACATAACAGGCTAAATTTGTGAAATTTGGCTTGTTAAGAGTTTAATAATAAACTCTTAAACTACTGGTCACATAACAGGCTAAATTTGTGAAATTTGGCTTGTTAAGAGTTTAATAATAAACTCTTAAACTACTGGTCACATAACAGGCTAAATTTGTGAAATTTGGCTTGTTAAGAGTTTAATAATAAACTCTTAAACTACTGGTCACATAACAGGCTAAATTTGTGAAATTTGGCTTGTTAAGAGTTTAATAAGAAACTCTTAAACTACTGGTCACATAACAGGCTAAATTTGTGAAATTTGGCCTGTTAAGAGTTTAATAATAAACTCTTAAACTACTGGTCACATAACAGGCTAAATTTGTGAAATTTGGCTTGTTAAGAGTTTAATAATAAACTCTTAAACTACTGGTCACATAACAGGCTAATTTTGTGAAATTTGGCTTGTTAAGAGTTTAATAATAAACACTTAAATTACTGGTCACATAACAGGCTAAATTTGTGAAATTTGGCTTGTTAAGAGTTTAATAATAAACTCTTAAACTACTGGTCACATAACAGGCTAAATTTGTGAAATTTGGCTTGTTAAGAGTTTAATAATAAACTCTTAAACTACTGGTCACATAACAGGCTAATTTTGTGAAATTTGGCTTGTTAAGAGTTTAATAATAAACTCTTAAACTACTAGTCACATAACAGGCTAAATTTGTGAAATTTGGCTTGTTAAGAGTTTAATAATAAACTCTTAAACTACTGGTCACATAACAGGCTAAATTTGTGAAATTTGGCCTGTTAAGAGTTTAATAATAAACTCTTAAACTACTGGTCACATAACAGGCTAATTTTGTGAAATTTGGCTTGTTAAGAGTTTAATAATAAACACTTAAATTACTGGTCACATAACAGGCTAAATTTGTGAAATTTGGCTTGTTAAGAGTTTAATAATAAACTCTTAAACTACTGGTCACATAACAGGCTAAATTTGTGAAATTTGGCTTGTTAAGAGTTAAATAATAAACTCTTAAACTACTGGTCACATAACAGGCTAAATTTGTGAAATTTGGCTTGTTAAGAGTTTAATAATAAACTCTTAAACTACTGGTCACATAACAGGCTAAATTTGTGAAATTTGGCTTGTTAAGAGTTTAATAAGAAACTCTTAAACTACTGGTCACATAACAGGCTAAATTTGTGAAATTTGGCCTGTTAAGAGTTTAATAATAAACTCTTAAACTACTGGTCACATAACAGGCTAAATTTGTGAAATTTGGCTTGTTAAGAGTTTAATAATAAACTCTTAAACTACTGGTCACATAACAGGCTAATTTTGTGAAATTTGGCTTGTTAAGAGTTTAATAATAAACACTTAAATTACTGGTCACATAACAGGCTAAATTTGTGAAATTTGGCCTGTTAAGAGTTTAATAATAAACTCTTAAACTACTGGTCACATAACAGGCTAAATTTGTGAAATTTGGCCTGTTAAGAGTTTAATAATAAACTCTTAAACTACTGGTCACATAACAGGCTAATTTTGTGAAATTTGGCTTGTTAAGAGTTTAATAATAAACACTTAAATTACTGGTCACATAACAGGCTAAATTTGTGAAATTTGGCTTGTTAAGAGTTTAATAATAAACTCTTAAACTACTGGTCACATAACAGGCTTAATTTGTGAAATTTGGCTTGTTAAGAGTTTAATAATAAACTCTTAAACTACTGGTCACATAACAGGCTAAATTTGTGAAATTTGGCTTGTTAAGAGTTTAATAATAAACTCTTAAACTACTGGTCACATAACAGGCTAAATTTGTGAAATTTGGCTTGTTAAGAGTTTAATAATAAACTCTTAAACTACTGGTCACATAACAGGCTAAATTTGTGAAATTTGGCTTGTTAAGAGTTTAATAAGAAACTCTTAAACTACTGGTCACATAACAGGCTAAATTTGTGAAATTTGGCCTGTTAAGAGTTTAATAATAAACTCTTAAACTACTGGTCACATAACAGGCTAAATTTGTGAAATTTGGCTTGTTAAGAGTTTAATAATAAACTCTTAAACTACTGGTCACATAACAGGCTAATTTTGTGAAATTTGGCTTGTTAAGAGTTTAATAATAAACACTTAAATTACTGGTCACATAACAGGCTAAATTTGTGAAATTTGGCTTGTTAAGAGTTTAATAATAAACTCTTAAACTACTGGTCACATAACAGGCTAAATTTGTGAAATTTGGCTTGTTAAGAGTTTAATAATAAACTCTTAAACTACTGGTCACATAACAGGCTAAATTTGTGAAATTTGGCTTGTTAAGAGTTTAATAATAAACTCTTAAACTACTGGTCACATAACAGGCTAAATTTGTGAAATTTGGCTTGTTAAGAGTTTAATAATAAACTCTTAAACTACTGGTCACATAACAGGCTAAATTTGTGAAATTTGGCCTGTTAAGAGTTTAATAATAAACTCTTAAACTACTGGTCACATAACAGGCTAAATTTGTGAAATTTGGCTTGTTAAGAGTTTAATAATAAACTCTTAAACTACTGGTCACATAACAGGCTAATTTTGTGAAATTTGGCTTGTTAAGAGTTTAATAATAAACACTTAAATTACTGGTCACATAACAGGCTAAATTTGTGAAATTTGGCCTGTTAAGAGTTTAATAATAAACTCTTAAACTACTGGTCACATAACAGGCTAAATTTGTGAAATTTGGCCTGTTAAGAGTTTAATAATAAACTCTTAAACTACTGGTCACATAACAGGCTAATTTTGTGAAATTTGGCTTGTTAAGAGTTTAATAATAAACACTTAAATTACTGGTCACATAACAGGCTAAATTTGTGAAATTTGGCTTGTTAAGAGTTTAATAATAAACTCTTAAACTACTGGTCACATAACAGGCTAAATTTGTGAAATTTGGCTTGTTAAGAGTTTAATAATAAACTCTTAAACTACTGGTCACATAACAGGCTAAATTTGTGAAATTTGGCTTGTTAAGAGTTTAATAATAAACTCTTAAACTACTGGTCACATAACAGGCTAAATTTGTGAAATTTGGCTTGTTAAGAGTTTAATAATAAACTCTTAAACTACTGGTCACATAACAGGCTAAATTTGTGAAATTTGGCTTGTTAAGAGTTTAATAAGAAACTCTTAAACTACTGGTCACATAACAGGCTAAATTTGTGAAATTTGGCCTGTTAAGAGTTTAATAATAAACTCTTAAACTACTGGTCACATAACAGGCTAAATTTGTGAAATTTGGCTTGTTAAGAGTTTAATAATAAACTCTTAAACTACTGGTCACATAACAGGCTAATTTTGTGAAATTTGGCTTGTTAAGAGTTTAATAATAAACACTTAAATTACTGGTCACATAACAGGCTAAATTTGTGAAATTTGGCTTGTTAAGAGTTTAATAATAAACTCTTAAACTACTGGTCACATAACAGGCTAAATTTGTGAAATTTGGCTTGTTAAGAGTTTAATAATAAACTCTTAAACTACTGGTCACATAACAGGCTAAATTTGTGAAATTTGGCTTGTTAAGAGTTTAATAATAAACTCTTAAACTACTGGTCACATAACAGGCTAAATTTGTGAAATTTGGCTTGTTAAGAGTTTAATAATAAACTCTTAAACTACTGGTCACATAACAGGCTAAATTTGTGAAATTTGGCCTGTTAAGAGTTTAATAATAAACTCTTAAACTACTGGTCACATAACAGGCTAAATTTGTGAAATTTGGCTTGTTAAGAGTTTAATAATAAACTCTTAAACTACTGGTCACATAACAGGCTAAATTTGTGAAATTTGGCCTGTTAAGAGTTTAATAATAAACTCTTAAACTACTGGTCACATAACAGGCTAAATTTGTGAAATTTGGCCTGTTAAGAGTTTAATAATAAACTCTTAAACTACTGGTCACATAACAGGCTAATTTTGTGAAATTTGGCTTGTTAAGAGTTTAATAATAAACACTTAAATTACTGGTCACATAACAGGCTAAATTTGTGAAATTTGGCTTGTTAAGAGTTTAATAATAAACTCTTAAACTACTGGTCACATAACAGGCTAAATTTGTGAAATTTGGCTTGTTAAGAGTTTAATAAGAAACTCTTAAACTACTGGTCACATAACAGGCTAAATTTGTGAAATTTGGCCTGTTAAGAGTTTAATAATAAACTCTTAAACTACTGGTCACATAACAGGCTAAATTTGTGAAATTTGGCTTGTTAAGAGTTTAATAATAAACTCTTAAACTACTGGTCACATAACAGGCTAAATTTGTGAAATTTGGCCTGTTAAGAGTTTAATAATAAACTCTTAAACTACTGGTCACATAACAGGCTAAATTTGTGAAATTTGGCCTGTTAAGAGTTTAATAATAAACTCTTAAACTACTGGTCACATAACAGGCTAAATTTGTGAAATTTGGCTTGTTAAGAGTTTAATAATAAACTCTTAAACTACTGGTCACATAACAGGCTAAATTTGTGAAATTTGGCTTGTTAAGAGTTTAATAATAAACTCTTAAACTACTGGTCACATAACAGGCTAAATTTGTGAAATTTGGCCTGTTAAGAGTTTAATAATAAACTCTTAAACTACTGGTCACATAACAGGCTAAATTTGTGAAATTTGGCCTGTTAAGAGTTTAATAATAAACTCTTAAACTACTGGTCACATAACAGGCTAAATTTGTGAAATTTGGCTTGTTAAGAGTTTAATAATAAACTCTTAAACTACTGGTCACATAACAGACTAAATTTGTGAAATTTGGTCTGTTAAGAGTTTAATAATAAACTCTTAAACTACTGGTCACATAACAGGCTAAATTTGTGAAATTTGGCCTGTTAAGAGTTTAATAATAAACTCTTAAACTACTGGTCACATAACAGGCTAAATTTGTGAAATTTGGCTTGTTAAGAGTTTAATAATAAACTCTTAAACTACTGGTGACATAACAGACTAAATTTGTGAAATTTGGTCTGTTAAGAGTTTAATAATAAACTCTTAAACTACTGGTCACATAACAGGCTAAATTTGTGAAATTTGGCCTAAAAACGTTGAGTTATTCTCAAAGCGATTATTGATTTACGATGCATTAAAAACCGAGCAGTCACCATACAACTATTTAAATATTGACTTTTTTTCATTTTATTTATCATCTGGTAGACTAGTGTCCATTTGATAATAATCTGCTGAAAAAATTGAAAAAAGATGAAAATAAAAAAATTAAAGAGGGAGGGGCAAGATTCTTTAGGTCTGCCAAAACAAGAAAGCCAATTCAAATTAATCCGTCTTCAGAAACGATTTGGAAAATATAGAAAGCTTTTATTTAAAATTCACATCCGAGTTCAATTTTTTTTAATTTATTACTGATTAAAAAGAAAGAAAAAAAAAAACTCTCAACACAACGGAACATTTTGAAATGAATACCTTGTTCATATACATGCCTTATACAATGGGTTTTTTTTTTTTCTCTAGTTATTATTTCACAGAAATACACAGAAGTACCTTGTATCCTTACTGCTTTCGGAAATCTACAAAAACGCACAGAATTTTCTTGACTTTTTTCTTCTTATCAAGTACCAGACTTCAAAGAAAAAAAAAAAAAATTGCTAGAAACTGACACAAAACTCAAAAAATATCACAAAATCTGTTTGGGCATTTGCACAGACAGCCAAGCATTAAATAATATTCTATCGACTTGAAATACTTAAAATATATATCACATATTATTTGCGTCATACATTTCTGCATATATATGTGTGTGTGTGTGTGTGTGTGTGTGTGTGTGTGTGTATAATATATATATAAAGTTGGAGAATATATATAAAAGAAAGAAAGAAACAAAAATGAGTTATTGAAAGATAAACACACTAATTTATTTATTTTGTTTTTATATCCAACTGAGAGTAAATCCATCTTTAAATCTGGACTTTTCAAAGACAATATGCTTCTCATCAGGAGGTAAAATATCTTGTAATATAATAAAATGCATCAAATGCAATGTTTGTTTTTAAAGAATATTTTTGTTTTTCTCTCAAATATATTATACGTTCACCAACTTTATTCATGCACTATTTACAAGGTTGAGCATCCACTATCATATTATGAATTTCTGCGTTATCCTCAGATTCTATCCATTAGGATAAACATCCTTGAAATATAATTTTACATTTCTTGTAAGTTTTGAAAAGGTAGTTTGCTTGAAGCATTGCTGGTAAACAAATATGTAAGAGTATAAGCAAACTATAGCAATGTAGGAAACCGGGTGCTGAAGACACATGAACGAAGGTCTTCTAGATTTTTTTTTTTACTTTCATACATCTATTTATTTTACAAAACAATCAGAAAAACAAATCAGTAAATGTGGGTTTACTGTTTGATATAACCAGGATAGTGGAAGTCCTAAATATTTCGAGAATAGCATCTCTTTTGCAAAAGGAAAGGAACCAAAAGAATATCATAAAAAGAAAGAAGTAAAATATCGTAAAAACAAATCTGGATGTGGGATTAGTTGAACTGTAAAGCGGAGAATTGGACTTATTTTTAAGCCTTGTTAGTTTAATATTCCAGTCATTGTGTTATTTGCATATATTGATGCATAATGTTTCCTTATTTATTATCATAATTATTATCATTTTCTCTGTTGCTTTCTTAGTTTATTTATCAACTAGCAGGCCGCCCAGCATTGCCCGGTCGTAAAATATGTTTAAATATGGTATTTTGATTAATGCAGATTTCATACTTACTATTATATTATATTGGACTAAATATATATTAATGATTTAAAAAGTTAAAAAAAAAAAATGACCCGTGTGCCACCATCGAGAATCGAAACCCAGATGTTTAGCTTATGATTTATTTTTTCCTTTGATGCTAATGCCTGAGCTATGAAGTCATGTTTGTTGCAATGCGAAAAATTAAAACATGAACCAATAGCTATTGCGTTATGCATGCATATTCGTAATGCCGTCATTTGACCTTCACCTGGCACATTCCATTTTTTTTTTAAAGTTTCACATTTTTGCACCGATTTTCCCTGGCTAAAACCCAAATATAAAGTTTCGCATGGGTTCGAATACCCTATATATTAAGTTTCATATCTGTAAACCAAAAACTTACAAAGGAGTTTGGTAGGCAAACTTTTTAACCAAAAATATGTATGCATACATAAATATACACTCGTGAGCAAAAAAAAAAAAATGGGCCAAACAAATTTTATACATTTTATTGCACTAAAAACTATATTGAACAAAGAACAATTGAACAAGGAAACTTAAACGAGACTAATAACACAGAACAAGACATTTATTTTAATAAATGCTTAGGATGGAATCGCATTCCCTTTTGATTTCTTTAAAAGATCAATCCTTTTAGACATGCTCTCAACCAAAGTGAAACATTATGAAGAGGAGACGCTATTCCATTCACTTTGCACAGCTTCCCAGTTTGTTATTGTTCGAAAAAGTTATTCCAGCCAATTATGGACCAAATATTCTCGATTTGGTTTAAATCGGGTCTTTGACCTGGCCAAAACATCACAGGAATTGAATTATCAGAAAACCATTTTTGTGACTTTAGCAGTGTGTGCAAGGGCATTATCATGTTGAAAAATAATGTTCTGGGATATTCCCAGCTTCTGTATACTTGGTAACAGTCCTGTTTCTAATATTCGAATGTATTCCTTTGCATTGATTAACTTCTCATATCTAATATGTTCCCCAACTCCTGCTGCAGTAAAAGTTCCCCATACCATTATCCCTCCATTCCCATGTGTAACTGTTATTTTTATACAATTTGGCACTGTTTGGGAGCATCACTAATAAGACAAAATCTTGATTCATCTGACTAGAAAACATTCCTGAACCAGTCTGTATCTTTCTTGCCATAACACAAGAAAAATCTTTTTCTCTAATTGATGTTCTTCTTAGATAAAAATGGCTTCTTTGCACACCTTTTAGAAGAAAATCCCATTTCTTTCATTCGTCTAGATTTTGTATATCTAGAAAGAGAATTTCCAGCCTCTGTTTTGAATTCTTTGCTATGGTCAACATAAGTTTTCTTTCAATCCTTCCAAACAGTTAATTTAAGCCAGTGGTCGTACTTCAAAGTGGATACTCTAGGACAACCAGATCCAGACTTCCTTTTTACTAAGCGTTCAACTTC